>NC_061117.1:126651555-126998430 GCF_002878395.1 Capsicum annuum
ATGCAGATAGATTATATAGATTATGAATTAGAAAGTGAAGATAGTATATATGAAATTTCAGAAAATGAAACAGATAATGAAATAGATAGCGAAATAGATGAATCAAATGACTGAAGAAGATATAAAAATAATAACAAAGGAAGAATATTTAAATGATGAAGGAACGGAACAAAAAATAATATTTGACAGTAATATATTTGATGAAATAAAAGGAAAAGAATTAGATTTAAGTGTAGAGAAAATATTTAAAATACCAACAATAAAAAATATTTTTACTAGGAAAAAGGATGAATATTATGTAGTATATCAAAAAGAACATGTAATAGACTGCAGATATGCAAGAGGAAAAGCTAGTATACCATTAGTAACAAAAAGAATAATTAATAAAGAAATAAATGATATAAAAAGTAAAGGAGATCCAATAAAATATGTACACCTTGGAGGTACAGAGATATTAATAAAAGCATGTTTTAGAGAAGGAATAGATACACCAATAGAATTATATTTAGCAGACGATAGAATTATAAAACCTATAGAAAAAAGCATAATAACTGCCGTAAAAGGAAATCTAATATACCAAAAATTTAAATTTATAATAAGTGCAAATTATTCAGTAGCAGCAATAGATAGGAATATAGATAAATCATTGTATTATATTGGAGAATATCAGGAATAGAATTAACCCCAGGAAGTAAAATATTTACAGCAAGATGTAAAAATCTATATGTATTAACAACAAAACATAAAATAACAGGAAAAAATAAGATTAACAAAATACAAATAGAAAGCCCATTCGAACAAATAGTAAAAACAATAGATTATAATGATTATACCTATAGAGACATAGATACAGAAGAAAATTTAGAAATAGTAAATGATAGAATAAGTACAACAAAAAGAATAGCTAATGAAAAACCAGAATCATCAAGCTCATCAAAAAGAATAAGTTATGAAACAAATTCAATAAGTAATTTAAACCAATATTACATAACGGGAAAAATAAATGAAAAAGAATATTTAATACTTTTGAATACAGGACAAGAAGAAAATCATATAGCAAAATATCTAGTAAAAAATGAAGAAATAAAAACTAAAAATGATATATGCCCAGATTTACCAAGAAGTTTAATAAATAATAAAAATATAGCAGAAAAAGAAATAATGCTAGGAGTTAGAAAAATAAAAATAGAATTCGAAGTAAAGGAAGAAATGCAAAAAGCAGATATAATATTAGGAGTAAAATGGTTAGAACAAGTAAAACCATATAATATAGAACATACACAATTAACCTTAACATATAACAAAGAAAAGCTATTTCTAAAAAGAGCCTTAACATGAAATGAAGATATATGTATTAATGAAGATAGTTGTAGAAGGATATTACAGTAGATATTATACGCCTATGATAGATACAGGAGCAGAAGCTAATTTATGTAGATATAATTGCTTACCAGAAAGCAAATGGGATAAACTAAAAACACCAATAATAGTTAAAGGATTTAATAAAGAAGAAAGCTTAATTACTTATAAAGCTAGGAATGTAAAAATACAAGTATGGGATAAGATATTAACAATAGAAGAAATTTATAATTATGAATTAACATCAAAAGATATACTTTTAGGAATGCCATTTTTAGATAAATTATACCCACATATAATAACCAAAACAGACTGGTGGTTTACAACACCATGCAAACAAAAAGTAAGAGCAAAAAGAGTTAATAATAAAATAAGAAAGAAAACTGATTGGATAAAAGGAAGTGAAAAAATTACACAAAAGTTAGAAAATATAAACAATACTGAAGATACAATAGAACTAGTAGTATTTTCGATAAATAAAACAGAAATAACTATATTTTCAATAAATAAAATAGAAATAATTCAGAAAAAATTAGAACAATTATATAGTGAAGATCCATTAAAAGGATGGGAAAAACACAAAACTACTATAAAAATTGAATTAATAGATAAAGATAGCATAATAACACAAAAACCATTAACATATAATTTTGATGATTTAAAAGAATTTAAAATGCACATAGATGAATTATTAGAAAAACAATACATACAAAAAAGTAATAGTAAACATAATAGTCCAGCATTTATAGTAAATAAACATAGTGAATAAAAAAGAGGAAAAAGTAGGATGGTTATTGACTATAGAAATTTAAATGCAAAAACTATAACATATAATTATCCGATACCAAATAAGATATTAAAAATAAGACAAATCCAAGGATATAATTATTTTAGTAAATTTGACTGTAAATCAGGATTTTACCACCTAAAGCTAGAAGAAGAATCTAAAGAATTAACCGCATTTACGGTACCACAAGGATTTTATGAATGGAACGTGTTACCATTTGGATATAAAAATGCACCAGGTTGATATCAACATTTTATGGATAATTATTTTAAACAATTATCTAATTGTATAGTATACATAGATGATATATTATTATACACGAAAACCAAAGAAGAACATTTAAAATTATTAGAACAATTCACAGACATAATAGAAAAATCAGGAATAAGTCTAAGCAAAAAGAAAGCTGAAATTATGAAAAACCAGATAGAATTTTTAGGAATACAAATAGATAAAAGTGGAGTAAAAATGCAACAACATATAGTACAAAAAATAATAAATTCGAAAGAAGAATTAGATACAAAAAAGAAATTACAATCATTTTTAGGATTAGTAAACCAAGTAAGCCAAAATTAGCAGAAACCTTAAAACCACTACAGAAAAAATTAAAAAAGGATATAGAATATAATTATGATGAAAAAGATAAAAAACAAGTTCAAAAAATAAAATTACTTTGTAGAGAATTACCAAAATTGCAATTTCCAGATGAAAATAGAAAATTTATATATATAGTAGAAGCAGATGCAAGTGAATATAGTTACGGAGGAGTACTTAAATATCGATATGAAGCAGAAAAAATAGAACACCATTGTAGATACTACTCAGGTACGTTCAACGAGACAGAAATAAAATGGGAAATAAATAGGAAAGAATTATGTTCATTATATAAATGTTTATTAGCATTTGAGCCATATATTGTATATAACAAATTTATTGTACGAACAGATAATACACAGGTACGCTGGTGGTTAACAAAGAAAATACAAAATTCAGTTACAACAAAAGAGATTTGAAGACTAGTTTTAAATATATTAAATTTCACATTTACAATTGAAGTGATCAGTACTAACAAAAATGTTATTGCAGATTACATATCAAGACAAAGCTACACAGACTGAAATAGTAGAGGAAGATACTCTAGAAAAAATACTTAACACCCTAACTACGCTTTCAATGAAAGTGGACAGTATGGGTAATGAGATAGAAAAGCTAAAGACTAATGAAGATAAACTGAAGTCTATAGCTACAAATCAGCTAACTCAGCAGTGTGCAGAGCTATGTCGATCGGAAGACATTAAAAATCCAGAGCTAGAAGGAGACGTTGGGACACTCCATAAAACCCATAACATTTATCAATCTACTTCTGCAGGTACAAGCAAAGGAGTTAATAGACCAAGATACCAGAATGTAAATATGAACAAAATATTTGAAAAACCATTTACCCCAAAAACACAAAAAGACCATTTATTCATACCCCCACAAGTTAACACATACCGAGATAGCCTAAACCAAGAAAAAAAAGTATACAACTACACCGCCCAGAAATACATAGAAAATATATACAGAGTACTAACCCAAGCCTAGTTAAAACCTGTTTTGACTATGGACTAATAAATACCATATATACCCAAGACGGAGAAGAGCTAACAGCTATGGAGGAATTATACAAGATATTCACTACCTACAAAAGAATAACAAAAGGAAATTTATTTTATATAAAGTGTTATACTGCACCAGCAGAGATATTATATGATGAAATAAAACCAGTTATACAAGTCGTAAAGATAGGACTAACAAGAGATATGATTATTCCAGAAGATATTACGCAACAACCAGAGATACCTAGAATCTAGATACCAGATTTTTATGCAAATAAAAGACTTATTGGACTAGCTACAATCATTCAAGAACTAGCAAATAACTATGCTAACGGAAACCCAATATGGAGCTACTATTCAAAAGATCATCAAATGATATATTCAAATTCAAAGGAGCTACGACAAGCAGATATGGAAGACGTAAGACAATGGATAATGACGCTACTTAACCCAGAAAAACAATCTACCGCGAGAGCAATAAAAAAGGGATTTATTTCAGAAGGATTGCTAACAAGATACTGTACAAAGGCAGAATTATTGTATATTAATGTAACAAAAGTCTGAGCAATAATGGAACAGATACGACAAAATCAACGGAGACAAGATACTGTACAAAGGCAGAATTAT
Organism: Capsicum annuum; assembly: GCF_002878395.1. Taxonomy (NCBI): domain Eukaryota; kingdom Viridiplantae; phylum Streptophyta; class Magnoliopsida; order Solanales; family Solanaceae; genus Capsicum; species Capsicum annuum. The sequence goes on from NC_061117.1 coordinate 126,655,927, forward strand.
TGTATATTAATGTAACAAAAGTCTTGATTAGAATAGTTGTACATTAATTAGATTGTTGAAAAACTTTACGTAAAGTTAGAAAAGTTAGAAAAGTTAGGAAAGTTAGATAGGCATAGGCCCTCCTTTCTTTGACTTTTCACTTTCTTTAGTCTAAGTTTTAGAAATAAGAAATATGTGTAAATTGTAAGATTATTCTTTCGTTCTATATATAACAAAGGCAGAAGGCATTGCAAAAGCAAGCCTTCATGCGTTGAAGCACCTTTGCTCTCTCCAATCCACAAAAAATATTACTCAGTTAATTAGATAAACATATTCCAATGGAAAAAGCTATGGAACAACAAAACTCAGAAATAACAAAGCTACCCGAACAGGTATATCTATTTATGATTATGAATAGCTAATTTCATAATTCCCAACAATCATGATATGATAAAATAAATTCATATTAGTTACTTTATAGTAGAATTATTCGAAGAATAATATGTTAAGAAGTTTATTAACAAAGAGGAAACGGAGAAATATCCCTAAGGACTATGCCATCCTAAAGGTGAAACGAATGAGGCAAGAAGCCGTGGTGGGGAGTAACCAGAGTAGAGGCGCTGTTTAAGGGAAAAAGTATCCGGATTACCATGTTAATAGTGACGGAAGAACATATTATTTAAGAATAATCTAGTATATAGTAAGCTAAGATGACTATATTTTATGTACATGGTTGAAGGGAATATTTTGAAAAAAGCAATTTTATGAAAATGAATGATAATATATCTGATGTGATGGTAGATAAATTCAATATATCTGATGTGATGGTAGATAAATTCAAAATACTTATTTTGTATGCACTTAGAAATATAAAAGTAGCAGATATAAGAAAAATCATATTAGAAAAAGCTTTTGGTGAATATTACATGACTAGAGTAAATTATATACCATATCTACCTAACTACTCTTACAAATATTTACGATGATAAGTTACATAAAATTTTTAGAAAAAGATATAAAAAATATGCAGTTACTAGAAAAACAGATAAAAATAAACTACATGGAAAATAAAGATATAAAATTTCTTAATAAAAATATGCAAAAACTACTAAGGCTAAAACAAACAACTACAAAACACTATAATAAAACCAATTTTAAAAGATAGATTATCTAGATTATCTTAAAGTTTTAATCTTATATATACTTAAAAATATAAAAATAATAGATATCAAGGAAATAATATTAGAAGAAGTAATAAACTATGAAATTGAAACTACAAATTGTCTAGAACAGTTATACGAAGAAATTTACCCAGAAGGATATTATTCAGATTAAAAAATGTTAGAATATATTAGACAAACTAGAGAAAATCAAGAAAATCTAAATAATGAAATTAATTACAGAAACCGAATTAGAAAAATAATAGAAGACCTAAAAGAAAAATTAGCATGGATAGAAAAAACCTTAGAAAATTTAGCTAAAAGTACATGTGATAGTTTATATAATTTAAAAAACTCACTACGAGAAGAACAACACAAGATAATAAATAACATTGAAAACCTAGAATTAGATATACATTATAGCACAGATAGGATAAATTATTATACAGAAATTTGTAACTCTGCAATTACTACAGGATAAAAAATTAATGAATATATCTTACGAAAAAAGTAAATTATTAAAAGATATTGAAACAAAATATCCACGCACTAATAAAAATAGATTCACTAGAAACCTACTAAATCTATTATACCTATTAAATCCGCGTACCCCCTACAAATGGTATCAAAGCATAGCAATTTAAAACGTACGGAAGAGATATATACTAGAGTTACTCGAGAAGGTTGCAAAGTAGACAAGCAATCTTTGAGAATTCCTTGATAAATCATCTATAAAAACCTGCATTATAATGACCTGATACTACCCCATAGTCGTCGCACAATTCTTAGAACAAAGAGTGATCCTAAGCTAACCCATGAACTGGCATACTGTTAAGCAACTAAATTATAACATAATAAATGGCTATTCTATTGAGTGGAAACATAATCATACTAAAAATCTAAAAAGAATGCAATATTGATAAAGCTTTACAATCTGATGAATCTGAAGGATGAAACTGAGATTTACATGACTGACTCTGACTGACATCTATGAAGCCTCTACTATACTTACTATAGATAGCTGGGATATGCCTCCAACTACCACTAAGCAATACACATGAAAGTAAATAAACTAAAATTGTCTGGAGTTCCCAAAGTAGGAGAACTCATCACCTACTGGTTAAAATTTGCAACTATCTGATCATGATGAACGGGCTACAACTAGTACCTACATTATGAAAAATGTAGCCACACAAATGTATATGTCAATCAATACCTCTAAAATATACTGAGTATGCAGGGGTGAATGCAATAAGTAAAACTAATTTTATACGTAATCATAAAACATACAAGCTAAGTATACGTAAACTCACTAATAGGCTGGAATAAACTAAAAACTGAATTATCTTAAAGCATGAGTGACAAACATTTTTTGATAAGATGGTGAATCTCTACATTTAGTTTCTGTAAACTTTACTTTAATGATATAAGTATAACTAGAGTTAGGATATGATAAAAACATAGATACTGTATGAATACTGGGCATGTAAGACTGAATTGTACTTGATCCGAATAACTGGACTAAAACTGTAGAGTATTATACATATGAGATAAGGACTAACTAAGTAACATGAGGTAACTGAGAATGAATTTGTGAAAAAAAATCATATCATTTGAGAATGCAAGACCAAGCGTATAGCATGATTTTAGAATAGTCTATAAACTGGGGTACTAAAATATGAATAACTAAATAATTGATAATTATATGCTATGGTCAAGCAAACCTAAAATTAAACTGAGTTACTGATCTGATTACTCGACTGAGACTGTGAATGAGACTGTAACTAAGATGGTAACTGAGACTGTAACTAGAACTATAACTAAGATTGTAATTGAAACTCGTAATAGAACTAAATACTGAGTTCTCATGACTGAGTAACTGATAGCTACAATTACTGATAACTTGGTGACTATTTTTGAGTTTTGTAACTGAAACTGACCATCCTGGTTTTGTAGAACTGAACTAAGTTCCATACTGAATCTGAAGCTGAAACTGTAACTTTGGGAGTATTCGTCTAACCGATATACCCCTTTCTGAACAGATTTGGGGTCTAACTTGTAACCCCAGCTGGAATGGTGCCAATACCGTGCCACGGGTAAAGACAAGCTGAAGAGTCACCCTTATCTGGCAAGTGCCCTGAATAAGAATGATGGTACCCTCAGCTGGAAGGTTAAAACACCACATTAACTCTCAACTGGTAGGTTGATGTCTCAACCTACACTAGGTACATAGTTCTAGAATGCAAGGAATTGTTTTGAGGATCACACCCTCTACTAGTAGGTGAACCCCCATCCTTGGGTTCACTAGGTGTTGAATCCTACTCCCAAATGAAATGACACTGATTATTATACTGAGATAAACTGGATTGGTACAAAGTTTAACTGAGTTCTGTAATTGACTTAATTCACTGAGTTCTACAACTGACTAAGTACTATTGATTGCGACATTACTAAAACTATTCAATAAGTGACTGTGGCTCTAGGTAAACCAGCTAGATTTTTTGGGTATTGAATACTCCCAGGACTCGATAACAATAACAACAGGGTCACATGAAATCTTTGAAACCAAGGAAGAAAATTCTTGTTCACAACTATTCACTTAAGTATTTCATCAAATACATAGGGACCAAGACTTTAACAAGAGGATAACTTTAGACATGATGAGATAGCACGATCACATGATAAAATCATAAACTGAGGATTTATTTTGAATTTCTCCTAAACATGATATGGAAACCCTAATATTTAAAACATACTCTAATGCATTTCACTTGAAAACACATTCCAAAGTCTTAACTTGTAAACATGTAATAAGTAGTCATTGTTCAAAACCTAATTATTTTGGCATTTCGTCAAATACTTGAAATTCATGGTTTAAACTAAGCATGGGAATAGTTTTAAATTCATAGTAATATCATGGTTTCACTTCTAAGATCACCAATTAGGGTTTAAATTCAACAAACAACTCATTCAAATATTTAAGGTTTAATATCACCAATACTTTCATGGAAACATGGTAAAAATTCAAAATTCATGTAAGTTCATGGAAAAAATTCACAAATTATGTAATAAGGGCTAATTTCAATGAAAATAGATTATAAACATCATGTATAATCCAAATCCATAAACGCTTCATGCAGAGAAATCATTATAAACATGTAATTTCATGATTTAAAACATAAAAGATTGATTCTTAAACTCCATGTGTGAAAGAGTACCCATGTATGAACTCTCACATATCTTAAAGCTTTAATCTTGAAAGAGAATCAACTTTTCTTGAACGTTCTTGGATTGGGAATGATAATTTCTTAGTTTTCTTGAAGAAGAGCTTGAATCTTATTCTTGGGAGATGATCTTAAGAGGAAATGCTAATTTTATTGTTCTTGAGAGTGGAGAGGATTAAGGGTTTTTAAAATTGATTTAGGATGGCTAAATACATGTTTTTGGTGATTTATGTCGTAGGAGGTGAGGTGAAAGACCAAAATACCTCTCCAAAACCGTCTAAGGGTGAGGTTGATCATGTCTGGTCATGGGTGATGACTTGGTATGATAAGTCATCACATAATTAACGACTTATCAGCTCTATTCATCACTTAGGAGCTTAATTTTATGGTTTTCTGGTTTGGGATGATGACTTGGCTGATAAGTCATCACATATGTGATAGCCTATCAGCTCAGGTCATCACTTGTTGACAGACAAACATGCTGAAGTAAAATGAGAATAACTTTTTTCTCCGATTTATTTTAGGGTGAAACCAAGTGCGTTATAAAGAAGACTCAAAGATATTTCATTTGGTATAAAGTATGACACGTAACTAACTATGTAAAAGGAGTAGTGGTCATCTAAAGTTGACCCAACCTGAGATACTCACTAAAACTTAATCGATAGGAGCTTTCTCAACTCGTCTTTGAGTTAAGAGTTATTTATGACCTCGAATGATATAAAAGGAAATTTTAACACTATATTATTTATCATTACAAATATATAAACATAAAATCATTGGGATTAAGTCTGTACACATAGGAACAACGATTTAAATTCTAGCCTAAAAATATGGGGTGTTATAATATCTCCCCCTTGGGAACATTCATCCTCAAATGAGACAGGTTAGACTGAGAGTACTATACTATCGTAACTAAGAGTGTATACTAAAATTGATCATACATGAATCAGAACGTGATCGCATAACTAAGTTTGGACATGATACCTGAACTAAACTAGCCTCACGAATACATGCACTAAAATGAGAATGGTTATAAGGCTGAGATAGAAATGAGAGAGTCAACTGATGAGTAACCATTACTTCAAGATGTATATTGTTCCACGATGAAAATATGAAAGGTTTAGGACATGAATACTTGGGTTATTACAATACATCTCCCCCTTAGGATACTTCGTCCCCCAAATGATACTGACTTGGCTGAAGCATGAAAATATAACTTTGACACTCACCTGAGGCCTGAGGAATAATGTATCAATGACATGAACATGTCAGAGAGGTTTGAACTGAGGACATACATAACATAAATATGAATTTACTAATCATTAAAAGTATGGCATGAGCACCTAGAACTGAACATACTGTAAAACATGAGTACATGAGTCATGAGCTGCATGACCTGAGTCTGTAGTTCATAATTTTATGGAACATGATTCGTACTACTGAGTGAACTGGAACTCCTCATACTAGGGACTGGGAGAGTATATGATTCTTTATGAAGAACATAAATATGAGCTGTAATGATGGAGCTGACATGTAAGACATGATTAGATTTGATGATGATTGAAAAACTTTTCACTTAGTAAAGAATAGGATGGAATCATCCTCCCTTGTGGATTTTCTACACATACTGGCACTACTACTAGAATCTAAGAGCCTTACTTGGTATTTATTCTATCATCTCCACCTTGGATTTAAGCTATCATCTTAAGTCTGTGACCACTTTACTAAACTCTAAACTTAACTATAATCACTTTACTCTAGAGTCTAGGGTATAATAATACACATGAATGCTAAACTCATCATGAAAGACTGCACCTGGAGGAATAAAATGCACTGTACTATCTCTCGGGATACAACTCTTAACTTTCTTTAGTTTCTGTCATCATCATCACATACTTAAACTCTTTTCAACATATTCTTGCCTCACTAACCATATCGTCTTCTTTTTTTTTCTTCATAGACTACTAATATCAAATCTCTTAACTTACATCAACACCATCATACTTAATCTCGAATCAACAAACTTAAATTCTTGCATACACTATTCAATCCTACTGATTTACCTTTGGCATAACTAACCCCAGGAATACATAATCTACTTAATCTGGATAACTCTATCCCAACTCTACTACTACTAAATTTTTGGGTTTATGCCTCTAACTCTAGATCACATACTGTAAAAGGGATTCTGAGAAGGGATTTGGAAGCACATCTGAATTTGTCTTAATGCACAAATTCCATGAACATGAATGAAATATTTCAAACTTTAGGACATAAGGGCACTGATGGGATACTTTTTGAGCCAACATACAATCCCATAACTATCTGTAGGGACTGGCTGAGGAAACTCTACCTATAGGGATTTAAGCTTCACTATTTCTGTCACCTCAAAACTAAGGTAGAGTTAGCATGAATAGAGTAAGATAAGGATTTGCATGAATTTCATAGATAATACTTCTACTGCACAATCTGAAACTTGAAAGAAAGGAAACATTTCCTAAATTCCTTATAGCCTCTCGAAGAAAACTACAAACATCTTTGTACTATTCTGTAAGACCCTACTAGACACGACTTTATATACACCCTAGGACACTTGAAATTTATGCTATGATACCAAGTTTGTAACGACCCAAGACTACTCCCTAGTCGTCACACAATGCTTAGAACTATAAGTGATCCCAAGTAAACCCATAAACTAGCATACTATTAAGCAACTAAATTATAACATAATAAATGGCTATTCTATTGTGCAAAAATATAATTATACTGAAAACATGAAATGAATACAATATTGATAAAGCTTTACAATCTGATGAATCTGAAGAATGAAACTGAGATTTACATAACTGACTCTGACTAGCATCTATGTAGCCTCTACTATACTGACTATAGATAGCTGTGACATGCCTCCAACTACCACTAATCAATACACATGATAGTAAATGAACTGTACAAAAAACTAAAAATATCTGGAGCTCCCAAAGTAGGAGAACTCATCTCCTGTTGGCTGAAATCTACAATTGCCTAATCAGTATGTAGGGCTACAACTGGTACCTACATTATGAAATAATGTAGCCGCATAGACGTATATATGGATCAGTACCTCTAGAATATAATGAGTATGCAGGGGTGAATGCAATAAGTAAAACTAATTTCATACTTGATCATAAAACATACATGCTAAGTGTTTGTAGACTCACCAATAAGATGGAATAAACTAAAAACTTAAATATCTTAAAACATGAGTGACAAATATTTTCTGATAAGATAGTGAATCTCTATACTTTGTTTCTATAAACTTTATTTTAATGATATAAGTATAACTGGAGCTGGGATATGATAAAACATAGAAACTGTATGAATACTGGACATGTAAGACTGAACTATACTTGGTCTGAATAATTGGATTGAAATTGTAGAGTATTATACACATGTGGTAAGGACTGACTGAGTAACATGAGGTAACTGAGCATGAATTTGTAAAAAAAAAAAAGAACTGTATTATTTGAGAATGTAAGACCAAATGTATAGCATGAGTCTAATATAGTCTGCAAACTGAGGTACAGAAATACTGATAACTGAATAACTGATAACTATATGCTATGGTCAAGTAAACCTGAAATTGAACTGAGTTACTGATCTGATTACTCAATTGAGAGTGTGACTGTGACTGAGACTGTAACTAAGATGGTAACTGAGACTGTAACTAAGACTATAACTGGGACTGTAATTGAGACTATAACTAAAATGCATACTGGAACTGAATACTGAGTTGTGCTAACTGAGTAACTAGAAGCTATGATTACTGATTACTGGGTGACTATTTTTGACAGTCCTAATTTTGTAGAGCTAAATTGAGTTCTATACTGAGCTGGGTGACTATTTCTGATAGTCTTGATTTTATAGAACTGAATTGATTTCCATACTGAGTTTGAAGCTAAAACTATAAGTATAGGAGTGTTCATCTAACCAACATGCCCTTTTCTGAATATATTTGGGGTCCAACATATAACCCCAACTGAAAGGGTGCCAGTACCATGCCACAGGTAATGACAAGACGAAGAGTCACCTTCATCTAGCAGGTACCCTGAACGAGAATGGTGGTACCCTCAACTAAAAGGTTTAAACACCTCATCAACCCTTAACTAGCAAGTTGATGTCTTAACCTACATTGGCTATGTAGTTCTATAATGCAAGCACTGCTTCTAAGGATCACACCCTCTACTGGCAGGTGAGCCCCCATCTTTGGGTTCACTCGGTACTGAATCCTACTCCCAACTTAAATGACACTTATTATTATACTGAGTTGAGCTGGACTGATATGGAGTTTTACTAAGATCTGTAACTGACTGAGTTCACTGAATTTTTCTTACTAACTGAGTACTACTGATTATGACATTACTGAGACTATTTAATAACTGACTGTGGCTTAGGGTAAACAGTTAGATTTTTTGGGTATTGAATACCCCAGGACTCGATAACAATCACAACAGGGTCACATGAAAGCTTTGAAACCATGGAAGATAATTATTGTTCACAATTATTCACTTAAACATTTCATCAAATACATGGGGACCAAGACTTTAACATGAGGATATCTCTAGACATGATGAGATAGCACGATCACATGATAAAATCATAAACTAAGAATTTATTCTGAATTTCTCATGAACATGATAGGAAAATCACAATATTTAAAACATACTCTAATGTGTTTCACTTGATAACACATTCCTAAGTCTTAACTTGTAAGCATGTAATAAGTAGTCATTGTTCAAAACCCAATCATTTAGGCATTTCACCAAGCACTTAAAATTCATGGTTTAAACTAAGAATGAGAATAGTTTTAAAATTCATAGTAATTGCATGTTTTCACTTCTAAGACCACCAATTAGGGTTTAAATTCAACAAACAAACTATTCAAACATGTAAGGTTTAACATCACCAATACTTTCATGGAAACATGATAAAAATTCCAAATTCATGTAAGTTCATGAACAAAATTCACAAAATATATAATAAGGGTTGCTTTCAATGAAAATAGATTGTAATCATCATGTATAATCAAAATCCATAAAAGCTTCATGAAGAGAAATCATTGTAAACATGTAATTTCATGATTTAAAACAAAAGAGATTGATTCTTAGACTCCATGGGTGAAAGAGGACCTATGGATGAACTCTCACATACCTTAGCACTTTAATCTTTTCTTGAACGTTCTTGGATTTGGAATGATAATTTTTTGGTTTTCTTGAAGAAGAGATTGAATCATGTTTTTGGGAGATGATCTTGAGAGGAAACTCTAATTTTCTTATTCTTGAGAGTAAAGAGGATTAAGGGTTTTAAAACTAATTTATGATGGTTAAATACGTCTTTTTAGTGATTTATATCATGGGAAGTGAGGGGAAATACCAAAATAACCCTCCAAAACCATTTAAGGGTGAGGTTTATCAAGTTTGGTCATGGGTGACGACTTGGTCTGATAAGTCATCACATAATTGATAGCTTATCAGCTCAGTTCATCACTTAGAATCTTAATTTTATGGGTTTCTAGTTTGAAATGATGACTTGGCTAATATGTCATCACATATGTGATAGCCTATCAGCTCAGGTCGTCACTTGTTGACAGACAGACACGCTGAAGTAAAATGAGTATAACTTTTTGCTCTAATATTATTTTAAGGTGAAACCAAGTGAGTTGGAAAGAAGACTCAAAAATATTTCATTTGATATCAGGTAGTACATGTAAATCATTATGTAAAAGGAGTATTAGTAGTCTAAAGTTGACCAAAGCTAAAATGTGTACTAAAACTTAATCAATAGGAGCGTTCTCAACTCGTATTTGAGTTAGGAGATATTTATGACCTCAAATGATATAAAAGGACATTTCCAAACTATAATATTGATCATCGCACATATATAGACATAAAATAATTGCAATTAAGTCTGTACGCATAGGAATAATGATTTAATTCTAGCCCAAAAATGTGGGGTGTTACAAGCAAGAACTAGAAAACTCTGAATTTCATTTACCGAATTTGGACAAGGTAATCTTTCAATCACCTTCACTTTTTCTCGATCAACCTCTATGCCTCTCTATGAAATTTTTTTCCAAAGAATAATTCCTTCTATAACCATAAAATGGCACTTCTCCCAATTAAGTACAAAGTTGCATTCCTTACACCTCTATAGAGCTTTTTCAATGTGATTTAGACATTCATCAAAAGAGTCCCCAAAAAACAAAAATTTATCCATAAAAACTTCAATGGTGTCTTCCACTATATAAGAAAAAATGGACATCATACATCTTTGAAATATGGTTGGGGTGTGGCATAGCCCGAATGGCATTCATTTGAATGCAAAGATCTCATAAGGACATTTAAAGGTGGTCTTCTCTTGGTCTTTTGATATGATAGAAATTTGATTAAAACTGGAGTACCTATTATGAAAATAATACCATCCTCTACCTTATAACTTATCCAGCACCTAATCCATGAATGGCATTTGAAAGTGGCCCTTCTGAGTCCAAGCATTCAATTTTCCATAATCCATGCATACTCTCCATCCAGTTACTGGTATCGAAGGTACTAGCTCATTCTTCTAATTAGGAATGACAGCTATTCCGCCCTTCTTTGGAACAAATTAAACTGGGCTAACCCACTTGCTAACTGTAATGGGAAATACCATACCAGCTTCTAACCACTTGATGATTTACTTCTTAACCACCTCTACATAGAAGGATTAAGTCGACACTAGTTTTCAATAGATAGAACGCAATCTGGTTCAAGCTAAATTTTGTGACTATACAAACTAGGTGGAATACTAACAATATCTGCAATGGACCATCCAATGGCCCTTTTGAAATTATGCAATACTGACAATAATGTTTCAACTTCAGACTGTCTTAGATCAGCTATAATAATAACTGGTAAGGTGTGGTTGGCCCCCCAAAAATGCATATTTCAAGTGAGATGGGAGGTCTTTCAACTCTAACATCGATGGTTATTTAATAGACGGGTGAATTGGTGGAGTACTTCTATTTTTCAAATCTAAATTAAGTTTCTTTGGTGCATACTTATAACCACTCTCTTGCCGTGTACCTACTAGTTTCTCATACTCTTCAATGTTTTCAGAATCAAAATTGATGATCACAGCAACAAGTGCCTCAACATCTAATCTTTCTTCACCAGTAACAACTGTATTAGAACCATTATCCTAAAAAGTAACTACATCAACATCATGGAATAAATCTGTCTCTTCATCGTCCACATCATTCATAGACACCACTCTTAATTTGTCAGGCTTCTTCATAGATTTGCATATGTTAAATGTCACTTGTTCGTCATTAAGTCTCAACATCAGATACCCTTTCTCCAGATCAATCAGCGTCCTACCTGTAGCAAAAAATGGTCTTCCTAAGATAACAAGGACTTGAAAGTCCACCTCACAGTCCAATATAACAAAATTAGCAGGAAATATAAAAGAAGACATTTTACCAAAACATCATAAAGGATACCAATAGGCTTCTTTACTATTCTGTCAGCTATAACTAGTCTTATAGTGGTTGGTTTGGGAGATCCCAACCCTAACTACTTGAATATAGCCAAGGTCATGAGATTGATGCTAGCCAGTGCTCGAGTGAAGTTGAAAGACCTGATTATACTCGATATTATGAAAGAGCTAGGGTCCTCCGTCTTCTCTACCAGAGTCTAGCAACTATAGCACTACAATGATGAATATTATCTACTTGATCATAGCTAACTGACCAATTCTTGGTGATCAAATCCTTCATGAATTTTTCCTAACTTGGTATTTTCTCTAATGCCTCTACAAGAGGTTTATTGAAAGTTAATTCTTTTAGCATAGTCAAAATATTCTGATACTTACCTTTTTCATGTTGCTTTTTTAGTCTTTGTGGATAGGGAGGACATAGTCTTCGGATGGGTTTCAAGATAGGTTTCTAAATCTTTTCTTTCTCTACATTTTGCTTGTTTCTGCTCCCCACATCAATCGGCTCCTCATAACTTTTTTTCTCATCAGTTATGGGTACATATGGATCCGTAGTAACCATAACACTCTGAGTGGTAATGGCATGACATTGACTATCATTTCTAGGATTTACTACTGTATTGCTTGGAAGAGTGCCAAGCTGTCTCTGATTAACTGTGGATGACATCTAACCAAATTGTTCCTCGAATTGCTTGAATGTTGTAGCATGTGAATCAACTTTCTGGTTCAATCCTGACAGATCAGTTTTAATATCCTTTAAGAATTTTTCTTGACTTTCTTTCCCTTTGAATAGCTTTACTAGGAGAATCTCCAGTCTGGACTTTGTATCTCAACTTTCTGGTGGAATATACTTATCACTCTTCTCCTTATAGTCATCCTTATGCTACCAATCACCATCCCTGTCTCTATATTTATCATTATAATAGTTTTGACCTTGATTTCCCTTTCCTTGAACTCAAAAATCTGCCAATCGATGATTAAGGAAATTTGCCTCTTCTTCAGATTCATTTTCAGATAGTTTGGATGTTGTCCCCTTTGCAGCAACTACTTTCACATTCTCAGCACTCATAGAAGCAAACTATTATTTTAGCAACTTGATATCTATATGAAGTTGAGCAACCTCCTGAGCTACCATGCCATTTGCTGCTCCATGCACATGTAATGCACTAATAGCATATGTATCACCACTCCATTCTGAATCTCGAGTATGCCAAACTTTATTGGTAACTGCAAAATCATCAAGCATTTTCTGTGCAGCTTCCCAATGTAGACACATGAATGCTTCTTCTAAAATTATATATATCATAGCTCTTAAACTTTATTGAATAATCTATAGAAGAACACAAACAAGTGAGATCCTCTAATTCTATGATTTGGTACCATGTTCAGCTTCTTTTTGAACAAAAACCATGCCTCATACGTGGACTCTGCAAGTTGTTGTCTGAAATTATAAATTTCATCCTTCAATTGTAAATCCGTGTAGGAGGGAAAAATCAATCTTGAAATTGTGTCTTCAACTCATGCCAAGCAGTGATAGATGCTCTAGGAAGTTCTCCTATCCATAAAGATGCTTCTCCCATGAAAGAAAATAGGAACAACCTAAATCTTAATGCCTCCTAATTAACCCCTAGAATAATATAGATTGTGCAGATCCTAATAAAATTTGTAAGTTGCATATTTGGGTCATCCTTGGCTGCACCAGAAAATACACCCTTCAGATTTAATAATTAGATCATAGCACTAGTAATATCAAACTTCACATAAGGGGCTAATGTCGAAGGAACGAGGGCTCCCAATTTTATAGGCTCAACATAACCTAGATCTCCATCATTTTTGTCCCCATATGGGTCTGTTTCCTAATAAGCCCACATAAATGGATCTATGCCTCACTGAACTCAATGATTAACAACCCGTCTGGGCTGAACTAGCCCATGTTTCTATGCTACCTCTACCACTATAACAGTTCTGGCTTGTTCGACTTCTCTGCATTATTTCTCTAATAGTTGTTGTGTCTATAAGTCTGTAATATATTGTGGATTAATTAGACCACGTGGGAGTTCTGCATTTGGATCCACAAGTAGCGGATCTTGAACCTCGTCATGAACTTGTTCTGACATCCTTGTTAGTGTTTGAAATATTATCTCAGATTCTGGATCAAAAGGGAATAAGGGGCTGCCTCTACTCCTACTACTTGGCATATACCGAAGTATGCCCAAATAAAAATTGAAAAAATTTAAAACCCATGAACATCACTAATTCAATTCATAGTTCAAATCATATTCCCCGGCAACAGCGCCAATATCTGATGTCACCCAAAACTACACCTCCACTTGAAGAATAATGCGGTCTATTGCAAATATAGTAAGCCAACGAGTTTGGGGTCAATCCCACCGGGAAGACGTGAATAGTTACTAGCGTTGATGTAATCCATGAGCTGTACAGAAAAGTAAATAGGGGGATTTTTTTATTAGTAGCAAATGGTAACCAACTCTGGAGTATTGTTTATTTGAAATCAATATAAGACGAATGCTAAGAATGTGTTCCCCCTGGCTTCTCAGCTACATAAATTTCTCATGTTCAACACATTTATTCTATTGTTCTGCATGCAAAGCCTACAATTTACGTATTATCTAGAAGATAAATTTCACTCATTGACTTGGTTATCGTCTCAGAGTGTCGCCTTGTTGCCCCTTGTTACAGCCTCAGTCATAGTTGGTTATCTATAATTGTCTTAATTCTCGGTACCTAATCGTAAGCTTCTTGGTTATTGAATGGATGTGAATACAGCCTCTCTCAAGTATTTGTAGCTACTTGAGACTAATTAATACAAAGGAGATCTAATATACATACAGAAACCCTAGAACAATTGAATCCCTCACGTCCTTTATAAAGCTAATATGTCAGGGTTCCCACAACCCTAGAAGAGGAGATTAGCCACACATATTTGTGCAAGAAATCATGATTTTCAGTGAAGAATACATAAAATCAATTGCACAAGAAGAAGACAAATAAATTACAAAGTCTTTAATTGAATAAAACCTTAAAATCTCAAGAAATAATGTAGTAATAAGTAATTGCGTGAAAATTTATGTCACAACACATAACCTAATAAAAGATAAACAGTAGGGTATTTATAGTATCTCAAAATAAAAAATAAAAATCCTATTAAGAATAGGAAAGGTAAAGTTAAGTCAGCAGTTAGTACGATTCAGTCATTACTCATATCCTCAGCTTACAAGTCATACTGTACCTTGTTGTAATCATTCCAGTTTTTAATATCCAACATGTTCAACTCTCTATTCAGCTTACGACTCTATCATATGAGTGATAACTATCTATATGTAATACCCCCAAAAATCCAACTCAATATTGGCTCGATGTTTCAAGCTCATGCATAGTACATCATGGTTCCTTGGTAGTTTCATGATCAAGGTTGATGTGAAATAAGGACTCAAATATGTCCTATCTATTGTTCAAATCAAAACATTCCTTACCGATTGAATTCTTGAGAAGGATATTGGCATCGTCAACTTCAAATGAGCATATTTCTAATTATACTATGAAATTTTTATCCCATGACCTACCAGTGGATAGATAATTTAATAATCTTTCATCGATACCAAATTCTCCTAAAACGAACACCCGATGAAGAAGTTATGGCTATTTTAAGTTTCTGCTATAAGACGACTGCCATTTCAGTGCATGGCGCATCGCGCCAGAGGCCAAAATGGCACTCGTCAATTTCCAGAAAGCCTCTATGATAGCCCCACTTTGCGCCGAGCTTCCATTTTGCAATAATTGGCATTTTACCAAGCTTCGGTCACGCCGGGACCCTAAATCGGGATAAATTTTTCATAGTTTTCAATTTTCATTTTAAACTCCTCAAGGGCAATATGGTAACTTTCCAAAACCCTATATATACTCTTTAAACACGGGATTGAAGCCCCAAAGCAGCCCTTTACATTAATTTTCTCAAAATTCACTCAAGAACGGGGTCAAGAACAAGTCTAGGGTTTCCATTGCGTTTTCAAGCTTCAAGCAAATTCAACCATAGATTCCACGAATTCTTAATCTAAGGTATGCGGAGTGTTTATCTATGGATCCAATCCGTTAATAGATTTCAATAACCATGATTTTAAATGTTATTTTGTAAACTTTTTGTGGTGATATAAGCATGTACATGTTGATGATTGTTGTTTAAGTTTCAAAATGATATCTAAAGATGTTTTCATGAAATATATGTGGTTGTTAGTTGAAAAACATGAACTTTAGGTGGTTTGATGTGATGCAAGTATGAAATCGACCTATGCTTTAAAGAATGCCTGCAAGGTGTTTGATAAAATGCCTAGGATGCTAGAAACCCATAATTACATGATTCCATGATATCTAAATGACAAGTCCATATTAGCTATACACTTCCATATGAATTTCCATGCTATTTATGTGTTGTTGTTGTTGTGGCATGAAGCATGTGTGATAATGGAAATATGAATTATATAGACGAAATGTATCTATGCTCTCCCTACCATGTTGAGATATGAACATGAAGTATACTATCCCCTACTTATAATATTGTGAATTGTGGACTCTAATCTTGTGATCAAGTTATATCATGTGTCCCAGTTTCCTTCTATCGAGTCGCGGGGGTATTCATACCTAAAAAATATAGCTATGTGCCTAGAGCCATGTCATGTGCCACGATAAATCTTGGTCAAGCTATACTCTATAGAATTCAGTTAGTTATGTGACTCAGGAAACATCAGAAATATCATGATCTCAGTTAACTCTCAGATAATAGTACTACTCCATCAGTCAATGGATGTCAGTTATTCAATCCATGTACAGCCAGTTGAATCATGTTCAGTCCCTTCAGATGGGATTAGAAGTTAGCACCGAGTGAACCCAAGGATGGGAACTCACCTGCCAGTTAAGGGTGTGATTCTTAGCAGTCATCCTTGTGTTCCAGAACTACGTAGCCAGCGTAGGTTAAGACATCTTAACCTATCAGATTATGGCTAATGAGGTGGCTTAACCTATCGGTTTAGGATCCCATCGTTCTCACTTTGAGTACCTACCAGATAAGGGCCACTCACAACTGTCCTTACCAGTGGCGCGGTATTGACATCCCTCCAGTCGAGGTAGATATTCGACCCCAGCTTAGCCATAATGGTATACATGGGGCATGTTGGTTAAACAACTACTTCCAATAGTTTCAGTATTAGTCTCAGTAAAAGAACTCAGTCAGTTCTTCAGATATCAGTATACCAGCACTGTTAGATACAATCAAATTCAGTTATAGCACGGGACTCGGAGAGTTCTACCAGATTTAGGACTGTCAGACATAGTCTCTCATGTTATTAGAACTATAGTTCTAGTCATGTATTAGCATACATATTTAGCTACAACGTACTCACGATCTCAGTTACTATGTATGTATGTTTGTATTCTCATGTTCATATCAGTTAGCATTATTCATGTATGTAAACCCTTTGCATTAGCCTACCTTACTCGTATACTCAGTATTCCAGTTGTACTAATGTATTTTCACTATGGTGCTCTCTTTTCATATTACACCATAGGTTAAGAGCCACGAGTTCCAAACCAGCAGTAGCTTTCTATTCACAGTGTTGCAGTGAGTCCTCATTTATTTGAGGATAATATGATTTGATTTATTCATTTATTACTTTAGTTCAGTTTTACGGAGTTAGTTGGAGACATGTTACTTCAATTTCTTATTCAGACAGTACTTAGAGGCTTTCAGATTTAGTCAGATTTAGCTATCAAATTCAGTATGCAGTTTTATATTCAGTTGTTTTGGGTATTCATTACCCCATGGATGTTACTATATCTTTTCAGTTGAACCTTATGGCCTACATGTTCAGGTTTTCCATGTATTATATGTATATTATGCAGTATACAGGTACAAATATCAGTCATGGGTTAGCATGTGGTCCCTCGGGGTCATGAGCATCGTGTAGGATTCCGATTCAGAAAATCAAGGTGTTATAAACTTGGTATCAGAGCCTAAGGTTCAATAGAGTCCTAGGAATTCTAAAAGCCGCATCTAGTAGAGTCTTGTGCATGGGTTTGTTGCGCGCCACATTTATGTACAAGAGGCTATAAGATGTTTTAGGAACAGTTTCCCTACTTTCAATATTCATTTCATGCTAGTGAGCATAATCTCAAGTTAAACTCCCAGTCTAATCAGTTCTTCTCTTATTTTAAATAAGGCCCTAAAGAGAAGAAACCAACCAGCTCCTCATCCCAAAGATCCTTTGGGCGAACATATTTCTTATGCAGGGTTTAGAGTCGCATTCACCACACTTGCTCAATTTGTGGCTTCCCAAAATGAAAGGACACCAGGTATTTCGGCCAATCCAGTGGCAAACTCTGCAGCAACTAGGATGCGGGACTTCACCTAAATGAACCCTTCATCTTTCCATGGGTCTAAGTCTGATGAAGTCCCTCAAGAGTTCATTGACCAAGTTTAGAAGGTCATTGACATCATGGGTGTTAATTCTGTTTAGAGTGCTGAGTTGTCGCATATCAGTTGCAAGATGTGGCTCACACGTGGTACAAACAGTGAAAGGTAGATAGCGCAGGTCCCATTGGGTGGGAGGAATTTGTCACGGCTTTCTTAGACAGATTCTTTCCCCAAGAGCTGAGGAAAGACAAAGCTCTTGAGTTCATCAACCTCAGGCAGGGAAATATGATGGTTAGGGAGTATTCTCTCAGATTTACTCAGCTAGCCAGGTATGCCCCTTATGTGGTTTCAGACAATAGAGCTAAGATGAGCAAGTTCATGTCAGGGATAAATGATAGCATGGTGAATGAGTGTAGATATGCGATGATGAACAGTGATATGACCTTAAATAGACTCATGACCCATGCTCAGTAAATAGAGGAGCAGAAGGTTAGGACTAGAGAGAGGCAGAACAAGAGAGCAAAATTAGGTAGTTTTAGTTTTGCTCAGCCCAAATTAGAGGGAGGGAACCATTTGCAGTTTCATCCTAATTCAGTAGCTCCAGCTTCTTCCTCCACTAGTACCCCAGAGCCGAAATTCAGAGATGGCAGCAGAGACAAAGCGTCAAGCTTTAAATCTCAGGTTAGTTTTAGTAGTGCCCGAAATTCAGAGATGGCAGCAGAGACAAAGCGTCAGGCTTTAAATCTCAGGTTAGTTTTAGTAGTGCCCGAACAAATCACCTTTGTCAAGCTTATGGTAAAAACCATAAGGGTATTTACAGATCTGGTAGTAATGTCTATTTTAGTTGTGGCAATCCAGGCGATAGGATTAGAGAGTGTCCGTAATCAGATCTTCAGGGTCAGTAAATTATTTTTGCAGCTCAGTCCAATCGCCTGAACCAGCAGGGTGCCACTTCCAGTGCTACTAGTGGGCAACGCCCAAATAGACTCTATGCTCTTCAGACCTGATAGGATCAGGGAAATTCTCCTGATGTCATTACTGGTACGTTACAAATTTGCCATGTTCATGTTTATGCTTTGCTACACCCAGGTCCATCCCTGTTTTTTGTTACACCATACATAGCAGGCAATTTTGGAATCAGCCTTAAGATTTTAGCAGAGCCCTTTTCAATCTCTACCCCAGTGGGCAACACCATCATAGCCTGGCGGGTATACAGGAACTACACAATTATGATATTTCAGGAATCCATGTCAACAGATTTAGTTGAGTTAGAGGTAACGGACTTTGATGTCATTCTCGGCATGGATTAGCTTCATTTCTGCTATGCCACAGTCGACTGCAGGAATAGGATAGTTCAGTTTTAGTTTCTGAATGATCCCGCCTTAGAGTGGAAGGGTAGTATTTTAGCGTTCAGGGGTCAGCTTGTTTCTTACCTCCAGGCAAGGAAAATAATTTTTAAGAGGTGTGTCTATCATCTCATGCATGTTAAAGATTCCAGTTCTGAATCTCCTAGTCTCGAATCAGTCCCAGTGGTAAGTGAATATTCAGATGTCTTTCCCAAAGATCTTCCAGGCATTCCTCCCAAAAGGGAAATAGACTTCGGCATAGACCTTCTCCTAGATACTTAGCCTACCTCTATCATTCTATATAGAATGGCACCAGCAGAACTTAAGAAACTAAAAGATCAATTGAAGGATTTCTTAGATAAGGGATTCATCAAGCCCAGTGTATCCCCATGGGGTGCGCCAGTCTTATTCATACACAAGAAAGATAGTTCTCTCTGGATGTGTATTGATTATTGTCAGCTCAACAAAGTTACGGTCAAGAATAGGTATCCACTTTCTAGAATAGACGATCTGTTCGATCAACTTTAGGGTGCAAGTTATTTCTCTAAGATAGACCTCGGATCAGGCAATCATCAGCTCAGAGTTACAGAATATGACATCTCAAAGATAGCATTCTGTACTTGATATGGTCACTTTGAATTTTTAGTCATGTCCTTTGGTCTAACCAATGCCCCTACAGCTTTCATGGACTTGATGAACCATGTGTTCAAGAAGTACTTAGACGTGTTCGTCATAGTCTTTATAGATGATATTTTGGTCTATTCTCGCACTGAGCATGATCATTCAGACCATCTTAGAATTGTTCTTCAGACCCTCAAAAATCATCAGTTATTCGCCTAGTTCAATAAGTGTGAGTTTTAGCTAAGATCAGTAGCATTCCTTGGCCATATTATTTTTGGTGAGGGCATTAGAGTAGATTCTCAGAAAACTAAAGAATTAAGAAACTAGCCCAGACCCGTATCTCTAACAGATATCAGGAGTTTCTTAGGTTTGGCTAGTTATTACTGATGGTTTGTCGACGAATTTTCCTCTATTGCATCTCCTATGTCCAGATTGACTCAGAAAAAGGTCAAGTTTCAGTGGTCAGATTCATGCGAGAAGAGCTTTCAAGAATTGAAGACTCGACTCACTACAGCTCCAGTTCTAGCTCTTCCAGATGGTTCAGATGGGTTCGTAGTATATTGTGATGCATCCAGAGTGGGTTTAGGTTGTGTCCTCATGCAGCATGGTAAGGTCATAGCCTACGCCTCCAGACAATTAAAGCCCCATAAGAAGAATTATCCTTCTCATGATCTTGAGTTAGCAGCCGTAGTTTTTTCCTTGAAGATTTGGAGGCATTATCTTTACGAAGTTTATGTAGATGTCTTCATAGATCATAAGAGTCTCCAGTATGTCTTTTCTCAAAAATATCTCAATCTTCATCAGAGAAAGTGGTTAGAGCTATTGAAGGACTATGACATGAGTGTCCTTTATCATCCAAGCAAGGCCAACGTTATGGCCGATGCTCTCAGTAGACTCTTCATGGGAAGTATTTCTCATGTTAAGGATAGCAAGAAAAAAATAGCTTAGGAAATCCATCAGCTTTCCAGACTAGGCATTTGCTTAGTTGAGTCTTTAGAGGGTGGTGTATGTGTTAAGAGTAGTTCAGAGTCATCTCTAGTTTTCGAGGTGAAAGAAAAGCAAGACATGGATCCTAGCCTGGTCAAGCTAAAAGAGTCAGTTTAGAATCAGAAAGTTCAGGTTTTCTCCCAAGGGGGAGATGGTGTTCTTTGTTATCAGGGTCATTTGTACGTTCTAGGTGTAGATGACTTAAGAAATGAATTCTTGCAGAAGCGCATGGTGCGCGATACTCCATTCACCTAGGGGCTACTAAGATGTACCATGATTTACGGGAGATCTATTTGTGGAGGGAGATAAAGAGTGATGTTGCAAAGTTTGTGGCTAAGTGCTCTACATATCAGTAGGTTAAGATAGAGCATCAGAAACCTAGTGGTTCCATGCAGGAGTTCACCATTCCTACTTGGAAATGGGAAGAAGTGAACATGGACTTCGTGAAGGGTTTGCCTAGAACTCGTCATCAGCATGATTTAGTTAGGGTAATTATATATAGAATAACCAAGTCAGCCCATTTCCTTCCAGTTCATACCTCCTATTCAGCCGAGGATTACGCCAAACTCTAGATCAGGGAGTTGGTTAGATTACATGCTATTCCCTCATCTATCATCTCAGACAGAGGTACCCAGTTTACCTCTCACTTCTGGAAAGCATTCTAAAAGGGTCTCGATACCTAAGTTCATCTCGGTATAGCATTTCATCCTCAGACAGATAGTCAAGAAGAAAGGATTATTCAGACACTTGAAGATATGCTAAGGGCGTATGCAATTGATTTCAAGGGAAGTTAGGATGACCACTTGGCCTTGATTGAGTTTGCATAAAACAATAGCTATCATTCCAGTATTCAGATGGCTCCATTCGAAGCTCTCTATGGTAGGATATGTAGATCTCCGATCGGTTGGTTTGAAGTGAGTGAAGCCTCAGGCATAGGTCCTGACTTAGTATTTGATGCCTTAGAGAAAGTTCAGTTGATCAGAGAGAGACTCTGAGCTACTCAGAGCCGATAGAAGTCTTATGCAGATGTTCATAGGAAGGATCTTGAGTTTGAGGTCAACGACTATGTCTATCTTAGGATCTCTCCCATAAAGTGAGTGAAGAGGTTTGGCAAGAAAGGAAAACTCAGTCCCCGATATATCGGTCCTTTTAGGATTCTCAGTCGCTTCGACAAGGTAGCTTATGAGCTAGAATTACCTTCAGATCTAGCCTCAGTTCATCCAGTCTTCAATGTCTCTTTACTCAAGAACAGCATAGTGACCCAGCAATTGTAGTCCCTATTCAGAGCATTGACATTCAGAACAGCCTCTCTTATGAAGAGATTCCAGTCGAAATCTTAGACTATCAGACTCGTCAATTGAGGAATAAAGAAGTCCCACTAGTTAAGGTTCTTTGGTGAAATCAGTCTCATAAGAGAGCTTCTTGGGAAATAGAAATAGATATGCGTACCTAGTATCCTCACCTCTTCTGTGCAAATTCATATCAAGCTCAAGGTAACAGTTCTCCTTAAGCTTATTTAGTTTTATGTTCATGTCCTCAGTTTAAACTTGGTATCTATTAACATTGCATACTCAGTCATGTATTTATGTATCAGTTCAATAATAAGGTCATACATTAGATATGCATTCTCATCTTAAGAAGCTCAGTTTATCAGATTGCTCAGTTACGCATCCATGTACCAGTTATCTATGCGTCAAATATGTATGAGTTCAGTATGTTTAGCATGTCAGTCATGAGATCATGTTTCAGTCCTTCATGTTCAGTTCATGTTTGGCTTGTCTTATTCTTCCCCCTTAGTTAAGTCTCATTTGAGGATGAATGTTCCCAAGGGGGAGATACTGTAATACCTTGAAAAATCCAACTCACTATTAGCTCCATGTTTCAAGCTTATGCATAGTACATCATGGTTCCTTGGTAGTTTCATGATCAAGGTTGATGTGAATTAAGGTCTCAAGTATGTCCTAGCTATTGTGCGAATCAAAATATTCCTTACCGATTGAATTCTTGAGAAGGATATTGTTATCATCAACTTCAAATGAGTATATCTCTCATTATGCTATGAATTTTTTATCCAATCACCTACTAATGGATAGATAATTTAATAATCTTTCCGTTGATACCAAATTTACCTAAAACGGACACCCAGTGAACAAGTTATGGCTATTTTAAGTTTCTGTTGTAAGACGAATGCCATTTCTGTGCATGGCGCGTTACGCCAGAGGCCAAAATGGAACTCGTCAATTTCCATAAATCCTCCGCAGTATCCCCTCTTTGTGTCAAGCTTCCAGGTCAAAATAATTGGCATTTTACCAAGCTCCGGTCGCGCCGGGGCCCTAAATCGGGATAAATTTTGTGTAGTTTTTAGTTTTCATTTTAAACTCCTCAAGGGCAATATGGTAACTTCCCAAAACCCTACATATACTCTTTAACCAGGGGATTGAAGCACCAAAGCAGACCTTCACATTAATTTTATCAAAATTCACTCAAGAACAGTCAAGAACAAGTCTAGGGTTTCCAATGGGGTTTCAAGCTTCAAGCAAATTCAATCGTAGATTCCACGAATTTTTAATCTAATGTATGCGTAGTGTTCATATATGGATCCAATCCATTAATAGAGCTCAATAACCATGTTTTTAAATATCTTTTTGTAAACTTTTTGTGGTGATATAAGCAAGTACATATTGATGATTATCGTTTAAGTTTCAAAATGACATCTAAAGATGTTTTCATGAAATATATGTGGTTGTTAGTTGAAAAACATGAACTTTAGGTGGTTTGATGTGATGCAAGTATAAAATTCACCTATTCTTTAAATAATGTATGCAAGGTGTTTGATAAAATGCCTAGGATGCTAGAAACCCATAATTACATGATTCCATGCTATCTAAATGACAAGTCCATATTAGCTATACACTTCCATATGAATTTCCATGCTATTTATGTGTTGTTGTTGTTGTGGCATGAATCATGTGTGATAATGGAAATATGAATTATATACACGAAATGTATCCATGCTCTCCCTACCATGTTGAGATGTGAATAAATACATGAAGTATATTATCCCCTACTTATAATATTGTGAATTGTGGACTCTAATATTGTGATCAAGTCATGTCTTGTGTGCCAGTTTCCTTCTATCAAGTCATGGGGGTATTTGTACTTGAAAAATGTATTTGTGTGCCTAGAGCCATATCATGTTCCACAATAAATCTCGGTCAAGCTATACTCTATAGAACTCAGCCAGTCATGTGACTCAGGAAACATCAAAAATCTTATGATCTCAGTTAACTCTCAGCTAATAGTTCTACTCCATCAGTCAATAGATTTTAGTTATTCAGTCCATGTATATCTAGTTGAATCATGTTTATTCCCTTCAGATAGGATTAGAAGTTAGCACCGAGTGAACCCAAGGATGGGAACTCACCTGCCAGTTCAGGGTGTGATTTTTAGCAGTCATCTTTGTGTTCCAGAACTACGTAGCTAGCGTAGGTTGAGACATCTTAACCTGTCAGATTAGGGTTTATGAGGTGGCTTAATCTGTCAGTTTAGGGTCCCATCGTTCTTACTTTGAGTACCTGCCAGATAAGGGTCACAACTATCCTTACCAGTGGTGTGGTATTGACACCCCTCCAGTCAGGATAGAGATTGGACCCCAGCTTAGCTGTAATGGTATACATGGGGCATGTCGGTCAAATAACTACCTCCTGCAGTTTCAGTATCAAGCTCAGTAAATGAACTCAGACAGTTCTTTAGATATCAGTATACCAGGACTATTAGATACAGTCAAATTCAGTTATAGCATGGGACTCAGAGAGTTTTACCAGATTTAGGACTATCAGACACAGTCGTTCATATTATCAGAACTATAGCTCCAGTCATGTATTAGCGTGCAGATTTAGCTACCACGTACTAATTATCTCAGTTACTATGTATGTAAGTTTGTATCCTCACATTTATATCAGTTAGCATTATTCATACATGCAAACCCTTTGCATTAGCATACCTCACTTGTATACTCAGTACTCCAGTTGTACTGACGCATATGCAGTATAGTTCTTTCTTTTCATATTACACCATAGGTCCAGAGCCACGAGTTTTAGACAAGCAGTAGTTTTCCAGTTACAGTGTTGCAGTGATTCCTCATCTATTCGAGGATAATATGATTTGATTTATTCATTTATTACTTCAGCTTAGTTTTTCGGAGTTAGTTGGAGACATGTTCCTTCAACTCCTTATTTAGACAGTACTTAGAGGCTTTCCAATTTAGTCAAATTTAGCTATCAGATTCAGTGTTCAGTTTTATATTTAGTTGTTTTGGGTATTCATTACCCCATGGATTTTACTATATCTCTTCAGTTGAACCTTATGGCCTACATGTTTAGGTTTTCCATGTATTATATGTATATTATGCAGTGCACAGGTATAGATATAAGTCATGGGTTTGCTTGTGGTCCCTTAGGGTCATAAGCATCGTATAGTATTCCAATTTAGAAAATTGAGGCATTACAGTATATTACTCATGTCCTTGATTCGTATCCACTTGGGACTTTAGTCTTTTTAAGATCTTGGACACTAGTTGGGATACGACATCCCTATATGTATAGTACTCAGAATTTTGACTCGTATCCTTTTGATACTTTAATTCCTAGGTAGTAGATTAGATTCTGTAATGCTCATGATTTCAGTATACAACTTTACCCTAGCTTATGACTGGGATACTTGAGTTGTATCTTTCTCATACTTGGTTTCTCGATTTGGCATTTGGTTTTGTTCCTCATATGATTCAGCATATGAGTCACATCAAATGGTTATGACTCTAGGGAAGACTCGTATACTAATCAGAGTTGGTTTTTTCAAGTGTTTTTCTCCTATTTTTATTAAAATCTTTCATTAACCTATTTTACCTACAATTCACACCAAAGTACACCATATCTAAAAAAAATACCCTAAGTTTATGCATAAATTCATGGTGTCGTGTTTCCACTCCATATCCGTTACCACACCTTATGACTCATCTCTATAAGTCATAACCAAGATAGTAACCAGGACCTCATACACTATTGACCTTATGACTTGACCAACCAATTCATAACTACACCCTACGACTTATAGAGTCTAGTCATAGTCAACATCAAAACCAAATTATGGTATACGCTAGACACCCTAAGATTTTACCTGATGGCTCATAACAAAACCTTACGACTCATAGCGAGCCACTCATACTCTGAGAAGAATCAAGCCTTCAACTTACTAATTTAGTTACAACTCATCCCAATGAGTCGGCAGGACATCTTACGACTCTGGGGATCCAGTTGTAACCAAGGAAGTGAGCTCAAGGCTCGAGAAATTTTAATGGGACAAAAAAATCCAGGGTGTTTCACACCAAGTTTGGGTTAAGTATTCTAGTTCTAAGGGACCCTCTTTACAATTTATCTCTATTGTCAATGAGTTTCTTAAAGTATTTTTGGATTATCTTCTTGTCATTTCTCTAGATAGAGAAATATACTTTGGGATTGATCTTCTACTTGATACCTATCCTATCTTTATTCCTTCTTATGGAATATCTCTAGCTAAATTAAAAGTGCTAAAGGAGCAATTAAAGGATCTCCTTGATAAGGGCATCATTCATCCTAGTGTTTCTCAATTGGATGCACTAATGTTTTCCATGCGTAAGAAATATGGGTTGATTCATATGTGTATAGATTATTGGTAGTTGAATAATTTCATAGTAAAGAATAAGTACCCTATTCCTAGGATTGATGATCTCTTTAACTAGCTTCAGGGGGCTAGATGCTTCTCTAAGATTGACCTTCATTTTGGTTATCATCAGTTGAAGATTTGAGAAATTAATATTCCCATGACTGCTTTTTGAACACTATATGGTCATTATGAGTTCCTTGTTATTTCATTTGGGTTGACTAATGCTTCAGCTATATTTATGGATCTTATGAACAAGGTGTTTAGATAGTTTTTGGATCTGTTTGTGATAATGTTTATTAATGATATCTTTGTGTATTCTAAGAGTGGGTAGGATCATGTCAGTGACCACCTTATCGTGTTTTAGACTCTTAAGGATCAAAGGTTATATGTCAAATTTTCTAAGTATGAATTTTTGTTGAATGCTGTGACTTTTCTTGGGCATATTATTTCTAGTAAAGGGATTAAGATGGATCAATTAAAAGTTAAGGAGGTTAAGAAATGGCTTAGACCCACGACTCCAACTGGCATTAGGATTTCTTAGGATTGGATGGGTATTATAGGAGATTTCTGGAGAGTTTCTCTTCTATTGATGCTCTATTGATGAAGTTAAATCAAAAAAAGGTAAAGTTCTTATGGTCTGATACTTGTGAAGGTAGTTTTGAGAAGTTGAAGGATATGTTAACTTCGGTGATAGTTTTGACCTTGCCCAATGATATTAAGGGTTTTTTTATATATTATGATGCATACTGTGTGGGACTAGGTTTTATGTTGATGCAGCATGGAAAGGTGGTGGCCTATGATTCTAGATAGCTTAAGGTTCATAAAAGGAATTATCTGACTCATGATTCAGAGTTAGCAGTTGTGTTTTATTCATTGAAGATCCGGCATCATTATTTGTATGGGGCGCATGTAGATATCAATTCATACTATAAGAGCTTACAGTATGTTTTCACTCAGAAAAAGTTGAATCTCAGGCAGAGGTGGTGGGTTAATCTACTCAAGAATTATGGCATAAGTCTTTACCATCATCCAAGAAAAGCTAATATGGTTTCTGATGCTCATCGCAGAGTGTCCAAGGAGAGCTTATCTCATATGGATGGGGAGAAGTTAGAATTAGTGAAGGATATTCACTGGTTGACAAGTTTGGGAGTTTGTTTTTTGGATTCTATGGATAGAGGGGTTATTGTTCAAGATGTGGTCAAATCATCTCTTGGCGCAGATGTGAAGGAGACGCAGGCTTTGGATCCAATACTTATGTAGATTAAGGAAGATATGGGTCAACAAAAGGTTATGATATTTGAGATTGGGGGAGATGGTATCTTGAGGAGCCAAGGTTGGGTGTGCATTTTTTATGTTGATAGGCTGCGAGAAAGGATTTTCGCTGAGACTCCTGATTCTAGGTATATAGTTCATCCGGGTTCGACAAAGATGTACCATGACTTGAAGTATATATATTAGTGGAGCAATATGAGGAAGGATGTGGCAAATTTTATGGCCAAGTGTATGGTCTGCCAATAATTAAAGTTTGAACACTTGAGGCCTGGTGGGTATCTTAAGAGATAGAGTTGCCTATGTGGAAGTGGGAGATAATCAACATAGATTTAATTATAGATTTTTAGTGGTCTCAAAATTAGTAGGATTCAATTTAGATCTTTGCAGATAGGATGACTAAGTGTACTCACTTCTTGCCTGTGAGGACTAACTACTCTGGAGAGGATTATGCTAAATTATTTATTTATTATATCATCAAGTTGCATGGTGTGACAGTGTCCATTATTTCAAACTTACATACGCAATTTACTTCTCATATTTGGCATTTGTTTCAGAGAGGTTTGGGGACTAAGGTGAAACTTAGCACCACTTTCTGCGCTTAAATGGATGGACAAGAAAAGCAGACTATTAAGAGTTTAGAATATATGCTAAGGTCTTGTATGATTAATTTTGGACGTATTTAGGATGATCACTTTCCTCTTATTGAGTTTGCATGTATAATAATAGTTACCATTCGAGGGTTCAGATGGCTCCTTTCGTAGATCTATCAGGTAAGAGGTATAGGTATCCTATTATGTGGTTCAAGGTTGGTGAGGATAGGCTGTTTGGTCCTGATTTGGCTCACCAAGCCATGGAAAAGGTGAAGGTGATTAGACAAAGACTTAAGACTGCTCAAAGTTGCTAAAAGTCTTATCCAGATGTGATGTGAGGGGAGTTGGAGTTTTAAGTAGGTGATTGAGAGTTCTTAAAAGTCTCTCCTATGAAAGAAGTGATGGGGTTCGGGGATAAAAGGAATCTCAGTCCTCGTAATGCTGGTCCGTATCATATTTTTAGAAGATTTAGGAATGTTGCTTATGAGTTCAATTTGCCTTTGAGTTTGGGTTCTATTCATCTGGTCTTCCATGTGTTGATGCTGAAGAAGTGTGTGGCTAATCCTTCATTAATTATACATTTGGAGAATATCGGTATTTCGGATTCTATATCTTATAAGGAAGTCCCCATTGAGATCTTGGACTGGCAAGTTCCTAGGTTGAGGACTAAGGATGTGGCCTTAGTGAAGGTTTTTTTAGGGAGTCAAAGGGTGGGAGAAGCTACTTGGGAAGCTGAAGAGGATATGAAGATGAAATACCTATCTTGTTCCTTGGGTTGTAGGCTTGAGGTATGATTTTCATTATCTTTGTTGTGGCCTTTCGAATTTGTCATTGGGGTATATGCGCATTCTTTCTTGTTTTTGTGATAAAGGGTGTCCTAAATCCTCATTCGGGGATTAATGATCCTAAGGGCTGTAATGTAATACCCTAAGTTTTTGGCCTCTGGAAAGTTTGTGATTTTAACATTACTATCCGGAGTAGGACACAGGTGACGAGTCGTAGTCACTCTATATAAATCATATAGTGCCACTTGTATTCTAACCATCAAGGTTGTCCAGTGTTTCTGTTGGGGGTCACGATATGGCCCTCATAAGTCATAAGGTCTGGACATGATTCATATGGTGTGACTCGTGACCATAACGGTAAAGGGTTGGGGTTTAGGGCCTCAGGCTATGAGTCTTGGTGACTACTCATAACTAGTAACCACGAGTCATTACCTGACCCGCAGCGACTGGGCATGATATTTCCTGCCCATTTTCATTAAGGGCATTGTTCTATTTTGCTCTTACCACTATTTTCCATGACTTAAAACCCTTTTTTTGACCTTTCTAACATAAAATCATCAAGTCATAAACTACTTTCTCCTCTCAAGCTTCTATGTCAAGAACAAACTAGGGTTTCAAGGGATTCTGTAATGCTCCGGGAGTACACCCTGGACTCCACACGGTGCTTACGGTCCTGTGATACCATAAGCTAACCCATGAGCTGGTACCTCCTATGAGCATTGAATAAAACTGATAAACAACATATGAAGAATTTCAACTGAAATGCCATAAGGTTTTAATAACTGAAATTAAAATTGAATCATGGTGTAAAATATCTAGAAACATGCTGATGAAACAACTAAAAGATTGACCATCTATCTGTACTAGTCTAAAGCCTATAAACTTTCTGACTGTGGAGTTAATAGGATAAGCCCCCAACTAACTCTGACTGACTAAATAACTGAACTACTGAGATAACTGAATATAAGATAACTCATCCTCGAAGGAAGAGGACTCACCATGGTTGTTGTTGTTGATGCACTAGAAAGTCTAAGGACAATTGGGAATCCGAGCATCTGAACCTATGATATAAGACATCATGGTGCAAGAAAATGAGTATACGGTCAGTAATTGGAATGTACTGGTATGCTAAATGAGGTTAGGCCAATATACATGGGTTCATATGCGTGAATGACAACTGATTGAATATCATAAAGTAACCAAATGAGAGTATATGCAAAACTGAAACTACTATAAATATTGAGTATGCAATATAAATAATATATCATGTATCTGAGTTAAACCAAATTACTGAATTCTGTTAGTTGATTACTGATAACATAAAGTCATGATCATATAGAACTGGACTGAGTTTTGTACTTAATACTGAAACTGAGACTGTGGGAGGTATCATCTAACCGATATGCCCCAAAGCTGAACTGATTGGGTTCAACCTATGACCCTAATTGGGAGGGTACTAGTACCGTGCCATGAGTTACTAACACTGGCTTTGAGTCACCCTCATCTAGAAGGTACTCTGAATAAGAATGGTGGTACCCTCAAATGGCAGGTAGATCACCTCATCGACCCTTAATTGGTAGGTTGATATCTCAACCAATGGTGGCTACTTAGTTCTGGAACACAAGGACTATTTCTAAGGATCACACCCTTTACTGGTAGGTGAGTCCCCATCCTTGGGTTCACTCGGTGCTGAACCCTCCTCCCAACTAAATAGACACTGAACTGATTCCTAGTTCATACTAAGCTTGACTGAACTGTTACTGATTATTCTGTCAAACCAAACTAAACTGAGTTTAATGAGTCTCATTAACTGACGGAATACTACTGAATTCTATTAGATGAATGAATTTACTGAGGTCTGAACTGAATACTGAACTAGACTGGACTAATACTGAGTCTACAGAGTTTTTCTTGAGTTTTGTAATTGACTGAGAGTACTACTAATCGTGACATGACTGATACTATCCTGATACTGATACTATCCCGAGACTGACCATGGCTCTAGGTAATCGGCTAAATTTTTGGGTATTAAATACCCCTAGGACTCGATAGAATAAATTATAAGAAATGGCACAATCTTTAACATGATAAATAACTACTTGATCATCATTCATTCATTGGGACATTCTACCAAACATTTGCACAACATGAACTTGAATACATGCTATCATGATTTAATTCTCATGAACAACTCATCAAACACTTGGAAGGCATTGTATATTCACATAGTACTAATCAACATATGAGCATCACAATTTCAAGGCTTTAACATGAATTCGCATGATACTACATATATATTAGTAGTTTTTACATAAATCTTGCACTTAATCATGGAATAGAAATCCTATCAACATTGTAATCATGAATACACTTGAATCCAAATCATGGAAAGCATGAAATCAAGCTACTTGATGTTTAAAAGAGTCCAAGGGTGGAGGGAAACCTTGGATGAACACTTGACATACCTTAGTGCCGGAATTCTGAAAGATTGGTGGTGTTTTCTTGAGTTGTCAATTTGAAATTGATCCCCCTAGGGTTTCTGTTCTTGAGAAATTTGAGAATACTGAATGAATTTTTCCTTTAAAGGGGCTTAATCTCGTGTTTTGGGGCTGATAAATGTGGGAAAAAACCCTATTACCCTTGAGGACGCGGCTTTTTAATGATTGAAAATTGAATTGTCGATGCACAGACCAATCCGCCGCATTGTTGGCATCGATGCAATAGCCAATGCACCGCGTCGAGTCCGCATTGGTTCACCGAAAATTGCCACTGGTATCCAAGTAAAATATTGATCGATGTTATGGATGATGTGCCTCATCAAGATCGCATTGATACACTATTTTGGATTCCTAGACATATGTCAAATGAGGTCCAGAAAATATGAAACTCATCTGGGAACACCTACTGACATTCCTAGTCATGAATTAACCTAAAGATTAACATTTTAAGGTCATAGATGTTGTGAAATAGAGTTTCCAACTTATGAAGGCCAAAATGACACTAAGTTTGAATACTTAGCTAAAATTTTCTAAGTCTAAGACCCCTTAGAAAGCTTAAAAGACAGAGTTGAGCTTAGGATTTTGCGAGGTCTTATAGTAAGCCTAGGTACGAGTCATATACACCACTCATAACCTGTCTTACTAGGTCAGATGTCGGGTTTTACCCGGCCTAGACCTATAATTTAAAAAGGAAAATTAGACACGATAGGCCACCCGAGAATCAAAATTTTTCACATAAAATTTTGAACTTACATCTACAAAATCAAGTTGTTTCCAACAAAAACTAAGTACCAACAACTTTGAATCAGTCACTTGGTGCAAATTTTAACTCGAATTTAAGGCCCCTATGATTGAAAGACAAAATCCTCCATTCTATACTGACCAAGTAAATTTTCAACTTATTTTTTAGGCATTATAAAGTAAATAGAGTAATATATTCTATGGTATTTATGGGTTAAGTAAAATTTATGCATATATTGGGTAGGTTGATAGCATAATTTTGATATTTGTGTTGAAACTTGGAAAAGGGGATGAACTAGGGTTTAGAAATGGTTTTTTGGGTGTTTACAAGTTGAAAATACTGGATATAGCTAAATAAAGTAGTGGTTAGATTGGGAATTTCATCGGAGTCAAACTATGAAAGTTGGAATTCTATGTTGTAGTGGATACAGGACTCTTTACAACTCGTACCCCACCATTACAAGCATCATAATAAGACTCGTACCTACTGACAACATGAAAATCTGATAAATTTAAAGTTCTGGAATGGATTTGACTAAGCCTTACGAGTCGTATCCAATCTTTACAACTCTTACATATATATCGTACCCACCATGGAAGAAAATAAATTGGAAAAAAGTGTCTGACTAACTTACAAATATTGGTCATAAGTCGTAACCAGTCGGTACTATTAGTGAGGAGGAGTCGTATGTTGTCCAGTAAATAATGATCATGCACTATCTATGTAATGACTCAGGTATACGAGTCATACCTAGTGGGTATGACCGGTACCCACCACTCGTACCCAACTGGAACAAGGCACGTTGAACTGTAATTTTGAATTTTTCTTTTCTTTTCTTTTATTAGTTACTAACTTTAGCATATTTGCAGGAAAAATGCCTCCAAATACTACGTCTTTATCCAAAACTGCGGCAAAGAAAGAAAATAAACAAAAGCCAGTAGAAAGTGAAGAAACCAACGTATCCGTAACCAAGACTGAAAGCAGCGGGGAAGAATATACCGAGACCACATCCAAGAAAGCTACACAAAAACAAAAAGCAGCATCTAAAGTTAAAGGGAAAAAAGCAGCTCCCCAATATTTTGATACTACACCACCTATGGATCGGGGACAAAAAATACAACTGTCTCCCTACCGCACACACCACAGCCTGAGGATAATAAAGTTGAGGTTGATGATGAGGAAGCTGAATCCAGCTCAGCTGAGGAGAGTTCATATAAGGGTAGAGGTCCCAAGGTAGAGGCCATCCTGATAGCCAGAAAGGATACCCCACTCATACTATCCCCTGCTTTGATTCCTATTGTAGAATGATGGGATTACCCCGACATACAAATGATATTTGACACGGGGTTGTCTCATCTATCAAGTGGAAAAATTAAGAGGGTCTTATACGAGGAGAGACGAATGACAATTATGGGCATGGCCAAACTGTGGGAATTCGCTGAACGATTCAGAACTTATGGTTTTAATGGATGACGAAAGAGCCAGGATAATCTAGTGAGGTCCATGTCTATGGGTTCTATTCCGCATATCAAGGCGAGTTGATGAGGCAGTATACACAGGGCATGTTGTGGAAGGAAGGTGAACCTGTTACTTCCTTGATGATTCATGGAGTTCAGGTAGATTTATCACCTCAAACTATTGGCAGATTTTTATATGGCCTAACATATTAGGCACCAGCCTACACAATAGAAATAGATTACAGAATGGCCAAAATGAGAAAGATCACCAACCGAACATTAGATACTGATGATAAGATGGTAATATTTTGGTAGATTATGAAGCAAATCACTGTGCATGGCGAGCATAACACTTGGGTTGTAGGTGGTATAGCAGAGTCCCAGCAGATAAAAAAGAGTACCCTCAACTTTAAGGGTAAGGCTTGGTGAACCATAGCCTGTCACAGGCTATGTCCAACTACAAGAGATAATATATTGAGCCCATTTTGGGTTACGATAATAACAGGTTTTACACTCGGGTATTATTTTTCTATTGGGGAGTTTTTAGCCCGAGAATTAAGAGAAAGGGTTATTGCAGAGCAGAATGTATTGGTAGCATACTCCTGTATGATCACACAGATATGTTTAGCTGTAGGGGTATTGGAGATCCTAGGTGTTAATAACATGATACAAGCCCTCGAACATTTGATATCGGGCTTATTAATGATGCAGCCAACCCACTGGCTAGACCTATGAGGCAGGCAGCAGATGCTATGATGGGAGCCTTCCCAGAAGATAATCCAACAAATGTTGCTTATACTTCTGAAGCCACTGAGACAGGTACAAGGACTGAGACTGTATCATTAGATACAGC
Source organism: Capsicum annuum (assembly GCF_002878395.1). NCBI lineage: Eukaryota > Viridiplantae > Streptophyta > Magnoliopsida > Solanales > Solanaceae > Capsicum > Capsicum annuum. Next base: position 126,691,074 of record NC_061117.1, read on the forward strand.
GGGTATGTCTAATGCCCCACTGCCAGTTTAGTATGTGCTGCCTAGGAAATGAGGGATACCACCTAATATGATGATGATTTCTCAGGCTGTATGGATAAAGGTAGTGACTCAGTTGGCTACACTCACTGCGAAAGTTCCTTGATGTATTTAAGTTGAGGATCACTTGACATCTAGGTAGTGGGAAGGTGCCCAATGTTGCTGATGTCCAATACTAGGTTGTTAAGATAAAGAAAATGGTTACCAAATTATTCGAGAGCCTAATGGTTGTTGAGCCAGTCAAAAAACTGTGATTCCCATAGTTGAGATGTCGAATATTTAGGCAGTCCCAGTGGATGAGCTAGCTAAGTAAATTGAGGAAGAAAAAAAAGAAAAGAGAAATAAGAAACAAGACAAACAAAAGAAGAAAGAGGCAAGAGCTGCTAAGAAGTCTAGACGTAATGGCAGCCAGGATGGTCAGCACCACGAGATGGCTAGCAGATCAAGTAGATCAAGAGATTTAGTTTTTGATGTTGAGGGGGTAAATAGTGTGCCTCCACCTGTTGATGATCCAGTCCCATTTGGGATAGTTCCTGAGGATAGTGGGACCCTACCTCAGGGCCCACACACTGATGTTGATGCTCCGACACCTTGAGAGCCTAGGTATGATTTTTATCCCTACTCTTTTAATATTTATTCTCACTGAGGGGCCATGTAATGTTCTTAAGTTGGCGGTGGGTTACCAAAAATTTAGGAGTTGTTTAAAATTTTTCAGATGTAGCTAAAACTGAAAGTCTGTTATAACTTATAGGTTTGATTCAGGCAGCTGAGATAGAGAGTAGATCAGCGCGCCTATGACAGCAGATATTTTTTATTTTAACTATGATTTTTATGTATTCTGAAAAATTTGTATTGTACATAAAGATTTTGATTCTAATTTTGATTTCTTTTTGTGATTGATGAAACACTATAGACTGTTGAGGTGTTTTGAACTGATTTTTTGAAAAATAGTGTTAACTGTGCTAAAGATTTAAAAATATTGAGCCACTTCATAAAATTTTGTTTTGGAAATTTCATGTGTTATATATATTGCTGAGATTGTTGAGTATATGTAGTGGCATTAGGATTAGGGATAGTGCAGGCAGGGACAAAACAAGTGCAGAGTTGGATAACTAGCACTAAGTAACGTAGCCCTATACAAGTGTGTGTAAGGATTACTGAGTTCCTTGTTGTGTTGGAAACCAGAACTTGCCTGGTTTCTTTTATCGATGTTTAGGATGGTTAGGTAGGATGTGATCATAGGCCCTTCTTGTATGAGTCTACTTGAGAATAAAATTCATTTAGAAAATAAGAAAATCCCTTTGATCCAACTATTTGAGCTTTAATATATAATTTTTTTCTCGTTACACCAATCACCTTCTTGTTTAGCTTATAATGAACCTAGTCATCCGGTAGATACTATGCACCTCAACTCAGGCAAATAGTCTAAGTTGAGTATGGCTCTATAGGGGGTGTGAGAGAAAAATGTGTATTAAAAAAGGGGATACAAGAAAAATAGTTGAATCATGGGCAGGTTTGATGAAGAGCAAGATAAGAAAAGTGCAAAGTAGATAAAAAGAAAAAGTATGAGAAAAATAAGCACTAAAAAAGAAAATCCTAACCCAAGTTGGCATATGCTTAAAAGAAAAAGGAGATACAGGAAAGGAAATAAATAAAAAAGTGGAAAAAAATTGTGGATCATAAGAAAATCGTAGTGTCCAGGGGGCTTAGTCACTAATAGAATCGCAAAAGATCCTACTGGCCCCTAACCTACGTTACAAGCCTAATAAAGTCCTATAGTGATCTTACCACGACTGTCTGACAACTTAGGAAATGAGAATAAGGTCAAGCCTATGGAATTCCATAGACACCAGTGATACTGCTTTATAAGAGAGAGAGAGTTGTTCATCGTATCCCAGAAATAGATGATTCTATAAAGCTGAAGAGTAAATGGATTTCTTTGACTTTGAGTGCACATAGGTTATGTGGATAATTTGCTAGATTGTTTGACGGATGTAAAATAGGTCTATGCCCTAGTATCTATTAATAATGTAATGCCATCATCGGTATACCTTCATGTTTTTACATGTGCTAAATTTTTATATGTAAGTTTGAGTTGAAAATTTTAAAACTAAGAGAGGAACAACAAAATTGAAATTTAATTCAAAATCACTTCCATGGGTTGTTTGAGATCTTCCTATTTTAAGCATCACCTCAGGGGTAGAATATAGTATTTGGTTTTGTTTGCCTAAGGACATGCAAAAGTTTAAGTTGAGGGTGTTGATATGGCATGGAAACACGACACTTTTGATGTTTAAAACCATGAACTATGCATGGACTTAGGGTATTTTGTTAGATATGATGCACTTTGGTGTGAATTGTAGGTAAAATGGGTTTATAACAGTATTTGAATGAAAAAAGAAGAAAAAGACCTGAAAAAGACCAACTATGATCAGTATACGAGTTAGCCTTGGACTCATAACCATTTGATACAACTCGTAAGCTAAATCGTATGGGAAAAAAAAACAAAATCCAAATCGAGAAATCAAGTATGAGGAAGATACAACTCAAGTATCCCAATTGTAATCTAGGGTACGAGTCATATACTGAAGTCATAAGCATTACAAAATCCAAGCAACTATCGAGGAATTAAAGTATCAGAAGGATAAGAGTTGGAAGTCTGAGTACGACTTATATAGGGATGCGTATCCCAACCAGTGTTCAAGATCTGAAAAGACTGAAGTCCCAGGTAGATATAGATTAAGGACACGAGTCGTATACGTAGTTATCTCATAAGATGGAGTCATACACTGAACTGAGAGTTGAAGCCATGGGAGATTAGACACTGGACTAGTTATGAAAAGGCAGGGTACGACTCATAAACTGAGGATACGAGTGACGATCGAGTTGTACCAACTAGCGACTTCACTTTACCTTTCTCATTTTTAATAGAATTTTTATTTTATTTTGAGATACTACAAATACCATAGGGTTTATCTTTTATAAGGTTACGCGTTGTGACATTAAATTTCATGTAATTACTTATTACTACATTATTTCTTGAGACTTTAAGGTTTTGTTCAATTAAAGACTTTGGAGTCAATTCATCTTCTTCTTGTGTAATTGATTTTATGTATTCTTAATTGATAATAATGATATCTTGCACAGATGTAAGAGGCTAATATCCACAACTATGGTTATGGGAACCCTAGTGGATTAGCTATGTAAAGGACGTAGGAGATTCAATTCTTCTAGGGTTTCTGTATGTATCTTAGTTCTCCTTTGTATTAGCCTCGAGTAGTTGCAGACACTTGAGATAGCCTTTATTTGCATCCATTAGATAACCAAGAAGCTTGTGATTGGGTAGAGAGAATTAAGGCAGTTGTACAATAACCAAGTATGACTGGGGCCGTAACAAGGGGAAAGAAGGCGACACTCTGAGATGATAACTAAGTCAATGGGTGATTTATCTTCTGGATAATGCCTAACTTGTAGGCTTTGCATGCAGAACAATAGAATAATTATATTGAACATAAGAAATTTACGTAGTTGAGAAGCCAAGGGGAACACATTCGTAGAGTTCATCTTATATTAATTTCAACTAAACAATACTTAAGAGTTGGTTACCATTTATTATTAATAACAAAATGCCCCATATTTACTTTCCTATATGGCTCGTAGATTACATCAAGGCTAGTAACACTTCACGTCTTCCCTATGGGGTCGACCCTAACCTTGTTGGGTTACTATATTTGTAATTGACTGGATTATACTTCTATTAGAGGTGTAGTTTTGGGCTACATCAATCCCTCTTTTGAGGATGAGGTGGGTTCCTAAAGTTCACCCAAAACTCCTCTTTCAAGGCTGGTTTGATCTTTTAAGAGCTTGGGATTTTCATCCATCAAACCCATTTGGGCATTAGGGACTTTTACCAAAAAATCCCAACCAATTTAATCAAGCCATAATAGAACCCATCATCAACAAACTAAAATATACACAAATATATCACAACCCACACACAATTGCATCCTATTCTAGCATAATCCCAAGAGGTATATCTAGTAAATCATAATGACAATAAATACAAATAAACCAATATTTCCATCAAAGCTATCCATAAGAAAATAAAGAGAGGGCAAACTACACTTTTGAATCCAATAAATCTTTAATGGGTGATGCCAAATCTACACTTAAAAGTCACTCTAATGTCTTCTTAGCTCAAGATTAGTACAATTTTTGCTCCAAGCTCCAAGAAATTACAAAAACCCTATTCCAAATATAGGAGGTAGGGTTGTAAAATGATGGTTGATTCCTTGAATGAAAGGGTTTTAAGACTTAAATGGGATTTTGGGTCGTTGACCAAATGATATTTTTGTCCCTGGGTTATTTTCCACTCTCACGCGATCGCAGAGGCTTGATCTCGATCGCACCCACTTCGATCGTGGAGGATGGATCGCGAACACCATTTGGTTGACTAAATTTAGTGACCGTGATCACAGGCTAAGACTGCGGACCAGATCCTGCTCCTGCTTTAGCTTGTCAAGCTCTGCACTTATATTCCTCTTTTGATCTTTTTTAGCTCAATCTTATTTCTTTTCTTCTTAGAATTTTTGTACTTGCAAAATATAGGAATTAGTGCATTTAACCAAAAATATGTCTCACTTAGGCATTCAAATCATAGTAGTATGCATGAATGTTGAGTGCAAATGAGTGGTAAATTCACCACTCATCAGTGACCAGGATAGGGAGCCTGGATAGGGAGCCTTCCCAGACCCTATTCTTTTCACGAGTTGGATATTCCTTTTCCCAGTCAGTGGTGGGATAGGGACTAGCCGAGGATCCACTAAAGTTTATTTCTTCTTTACTACTCAGGGATGCATTAGTTCAGCTTTTAGGATTGGTTGGTGGTGCACCATCTGATGGTACATAATCAACAGATTAGATTGGTACTAAGGAGGGGCACAACCTGTAGTTGGGGCCTCTGGAGTTGAGGTCCCACCTAAAATAGTAGTTAATCAGCCAGTACTTGCATAGCCAATGGTTACTCATCCTGTTATGTCTAATGAAGAACAGAAGATCCTTGGTATATTCTTGAGGTTGGCTCTGTCTAGGTTTTTTGATGTATCGGGCGAGGATACTTATGAGTTCCTAATTTCTTGTTAGGATATGCATTGTAATTTAGGCATAGTTAAGACTCATGGTATGTATTACACTATTTTTCAATTGTATCTAGTGGCACAATATTGGTGGAGAAGTCATCTTGATTTCATGCCAGCTAGATTTCCACCTACGACATGGGCTCAATTCTCCATGGTCTTTATAATGAAATATATGCCTTATAGCTATAGAGATCATTTGAGGATTAGTTCTAGAGATTGGAGCAGGTCTTCATGACTGTTGTGGAGTATGAGGCTCATTTTTATGAGTTGGAAAGAAATGCTACTTCTATTCTGACTACTAAGTATGTAAGGGCTCATTACTTTGTTCAGGCATTGAGACTCCTTCTTTACATGTTTACATAGAGTTTGGTTGCTAAAGTTAGGTCTTTTTGCTGAGGTTTTTTATCATGCTCAGGTTATGGAGGATATAAATTGCGAGATCCAATGGGTAGCAATAAGAGGCCAGGATATTAGGGTAGTTTTAAAGTAAGTTGTAGTGGCTCACAATTTAGAGGCAGTGGTTATCAGATTAGGTACCTTCTATATTAGCCATATCAACATCAGGGTTATTCAATCTAGTTGACCTATTTATGTTACTTTTTAGATCACTAATAGAGGCTAATCTAGTTACAGTGATCATCCTAGCCAGAGTAGTACTCAACTATTAAGGGGTTTTTATTGTAGTTATTCTAGGCATGCTGGTTATATGGTTTATATGGATCTTTTAGTTTCAATACAGTTCCTGGGGCATGTAATAGTTTTGGGGCTTTGCTATTTCTAGCAAGAGTGTGTCTATCATAGAGCTATAGTTCCTTCGTCTTAGAGTTTTACACCTTTTAGAGAAGTCCATCCCCCAACTAAAGGTGGTATGCATGGTCGTCGGGGTGGTTCTTAAGGTTCTCATGAAGGTTCTCAGGCTGGTAGGAGAGGAGATTGGTGAGGAGCCCAACATGGTAGCAAGTGTTTTTAGTTGTATGTCATACTTGCTAGACCCAAGGCTGTCTTTAGATATTGTTATCACAAGTACGATCTTAGTGTGCTGTCAATCGATTTTTTTTATTTGATTTGGTATCCACTTATTCTTTTGTGTCTACCTATTATGGCCTACGGTTAGAGTTATATTGGAATTCTTTATTTATGCCTTTAAGTATATCTACCCCCATGGGTGATTCTTTAGTAGTGTATCAAGTTAATAGATCATGAATTGTGACTATTCGAGAGTTTAATACCCAAGTTGATCTTATTTTACTAGACATGGTGGATTTCAATATGATTCTGGGCATGGACTGGTTATCCCACTACCATGTAGTCTTGTATTATTTTGCCAAGGCAGTTACCTTAGCCATACTCGATGTAACCCCTAATTGTATGGCAATGATCTATTAGCTTCTAGGGGATAGATATTATTATTATATTTGGGCTAGGAGACTTATTTTTAGGGGTTGCAAGTGTTATCTCGCTTATATTCATGATGTTAGTATAGAGAGTCCGACACTTGACTCTACTCCTATAGTTTGTGAGTAACGTAATTTTTTTCTATTAATCTATTTGTGTTCCTCCAGAGCATGATATTGAATTTGTTATTAATCTTGAGTTGAGCGCCAAACCTATTTCTATGGAACCTTACCATTTGGCTTATAATGAGCTTAAAGAGCTAAATTCTTAGCTTTGGGATCTTTTTTGTAAGGGTTTCATTAGACTAAGTGTGTCTATTTTTAGTGCGCCTATCTTTCTTGTAAAAAAAAAGGTTCCTCACGTATGTATATTGACTATAGGCAGCTTAATAAGGTGACAGTAAAGAACTGATAGCGTTGATCAACTTTATGGAGTAGTGGTGTTATCTAAGATTGACTTGAGGTCTGTTAACATCAGTTGATGATTTGGGATGAGGATATCCCAAAATAACCTTTAGGACCCCTTACACCAGTGCCCCAACCGCATTTATTGACTTGATGAGCCATATGTTCAGGCTTTATTTGGACTCCTTCATAAATGTGTTCATTGATGGCATACTTATATTTTCAAGGAGTAGAAAAGAGCATATGCAATTTTAAAAATTGTGCTCCAGACATTGAGAGATCATAGGCTTTTCGCCAAATTCTTTAAATATGAGTTTTGGCTTGAGTCGATGACATTTCTAGGGAATATGGAACCTAAGGATGGGATTACGGTGGAACCAGCCAATATTGAAGCTATTCATTCTTGGTCCAGGCCTACATCTCCATCTGAGGTTCATAGCTTCATTGGTACAGCCAATTACTAGAGGTGATTCATTGAGGTATTCACTACTATTGTAGTATTGATGACTAAATTGACTTTGAAGGAGGTTTCTTTTCGGTGGTATGAGGAATGTAAGTCAAGCTTTTAAAAGCTCAAGGGATTTCTTACTTCAACTCCTCTATTGGCTCTTCTTGTTGAGTAAGGGATTTACTTTATATTATGATGCTTTCAGTGTTAGTTTGGGTTGTATGCTAATGCACTAGGGTCAAGTTATTACTTATGCATCAAGACAGTTGAAGTCTAACTCACTCATGATTTAGCATTGGCAGCATTAGTTTTTACGCTTAAGATTTAGAGACATTATCTTTATGGCGTACACTAAGAGATTGTCATGGATCACCACAGTCTTCAGTATCTTATGACCTAAAGAGGTCTTAATTCTAAGTAGTGTAGATGGATGGAGTTGCTTAAGGATAATGATATCTCTATTTTACATCATCCGGCATGGCAAATATTGTAGTGAACTCCTTGAGCTGAAAGGTAGTAAGTATGGGTGGCTTGGCTTCTATCATAATTTATTAGAGGTTATTGGCATTGGACATTGGGTCCTTAGCCAACTTGATAGCGTGACTTAAAAGTTTAGACCCCAGGAGAATTTTGGCTAGTGTTAAGATGAGCTCTACTCTATTTGATCAGATTTGGAGTCATTAATTTGGGGATATAAGACTTTGAATCATCCATGATCAGGTGTTGAATAGTGAGTCCAAGAGGGCTACTATTGATTCTGAGGGTATTTTTAGATTTAATGGTCATATTTGTGTACCAAGGGATGGAGAATTAATTCAGTTGATTCTGTGTAAAGCTCATAACTCTCAAGGTATTTTATTCTCCTAGGTACAACTAAGATGTATAAAGATTTGAGGTAGTAATGATGGTGGAGTGCAATAAAGAATGATTTGGCAAACTTTGTAGTTCGTTGTCTATATTGTCAACAGGTGAAGGCCGGTCATTAGAGACCTGGTGTCTTGATTCAGAGGTTGCCCATTCCTGAGTAGAAATGGGAGTGTATCACCATTGACTTCATTAGTGGTTTACCTCATAACTCTTGTGATTTTGATCTTATTTGGGTTATTGTAGATCAGTTGACCAAATCAACACATTTTATTCCTACTCAAATGTCCTTTAGTGATGAGAGGTTAGTATGTATGTATGTTCTTGATATAGTCTGTTTGTATTTTATGCCTATATCTATCATTTCATAATGTGGTTCAGGGTTTACTTCGAGTTTTTGGAGATCCTTTCAGGAGGAGTTGAGTACTTAGGTAGATCTTAGCACAATCTTCCACCCTCATACTCATGAAAAATCAAAGAGAACTATTCAGGTTCCCGAGGATATACTCCAAGCCTGTGTTATGCATTTTGAGGGTCAATGGGAGCAACATTTAAATTTGGTGGAGTTTGCATATAATAATTATAACCACTCGAGTATTAAGATGGTACCATTTGAGGCTTTATATGATAGGCAATGCCATTCCCCGATTAGATGGTTTGAGAGCTCTAAGGTAAGACCCCGTGGTACCGACTTGCTTCGGGAGATATTACATAGAGTCTGGGTGGTTCAGGATAGGTTCAGGATGGCTCAGAGTAGGTAGAAGCTTATGCACATCGTAGACTTTATGCCTTGATATTTGGAGTTGGTGATCGGGTATTCCTCCATGTATTTCCCATGAAGGGTGTGTTGAGGTTTGGGAGGAAAACCAAGCTTACCCTAGATATATTGGACCTTTTGAGACCCTTTGTACAGTTAGAAAGGTAGCATATAATTTAGCCTTACCCCCAAATTTTTCTATTGCCTATTCGGTCTTTCATGTTTCTATGCTGCGGCGATACATTCCAGATATATCTCTGCGTGCATATGGGATTTGATTCAATAGGATGAGCGGTTGACCTTCATGGAAGAGTCAGTACTCATTTTAGTCGGTGATGTCAAGAGGCTATGAACTAGAGAGATTCTAGTATATGGTTCAGTGGAGGCACCGCTCGGTAATGGAGACTACTTGGGATATCAAGATAGAGATGTAAACCCAGTATCCTCACCTCTTGGAGACTCCAGGTACATCCTAACCCTTTACTTATGCAGATGACAGTTCTTTCAGTAGTGCATATTGTAATGACCCTCTAGGTCATTTTTGTATTTCCGCTTATTTTCACCATTTAGAGCTTCCCTATAGCTACCTCAAATCATTTATGACTTACTAGAGCTGACAGTTTAGTTACTGGGCAGTTCGTTTGGTTTTTAGAGCCAATTCTTTATTTTGAAGTCCTCATTGGATAAAATTTGATATCGAGCAAAAACTATAGTCAAGTGACCTCGTATTTATATTCTAATAGTTCCAATAGCTTTGAAAGGTTGATTTTAAGCTAGGAGGACCCTTGGTTTGATTCCTGAGGCTTCTGAAATCATTCTGTGCTATTGGCTGGAAGTTAAGAAAAATGGCATTTGGACGTGGAATATTCATCAAAATAACCTCAAATGGAAATTTCAACTGTGTCATTCAATCCGAAATGACAATTTTGATAGGGTAGCATAGTTTTTTTGCATATACAAGATTCTAGATGAATCCCGAGGGATTGGCAGAGACTCAAAATAATTCCAAGTCTCAGCTAGTGCTGGTGTATTCACTTAAGCACCCATTGGATTATTTAAGCGTTCATTCAGTCACCTTACCTGGCTTGCCCATCAGGTATCGCTTAATCAATGCCTTTAGTACTTAAACGATGGCCTCTTAACTGGACAAAGGTCGCTTAATCAACATGTGTAGGGTTAGCAAGTGTCACTAAAGTAAAACTTGGTCACTATAGTGACCTCTGCTTAAGCGACCCAGAGTCCTCTTACGCGAAACCTGGACACCAGGGAACCCTATAAATACCTTACTTAACCCATTTTCTCCCATTTTTCACTCATTTCTAATATATTAGAACCCTATATAGTGTGAAAACTTAGGAGAATCATTAGTGAGTGATTTTGGAGAGTTTGTGAACTTAAATTACATGTTTCTTCTCTAAATTCTAGGTAAAACTTCATCAATTTTGTGATTTAATCCTTTATTTTTTCCAAAAATTCAAAAATATTGGTGGGTTTATTGTATAACTATTTGAGCTTAAAATTTACCCATTCTTGAGGATAAATATTCCTTGAGCATAGCTGGATGCATTGACGATTTTGAAGGTGTGATTTCACCAGTGAGCTCCAAATGGAATTTTAACCTAATATTGGACCTGAGGCACGATAGTACAATATGTGTATCATTGTTATTTATTTTGAGTAGATTATGATTTTGATAGTGTGGCACTTTGCAGAGGCTTCTCAGAAAGGAAAATTATCGATTTAGAAGATTTTTTGGGCTTTTCTCCGACGTCCAGGTAGGCAAGATTTACCCTTTTTGTAACTAGTGCTTAATCATAGAATTTTTATGATTATATGTTATATATGGGTTAGTAATTATGTCTTGAAGGTATATTTAGTGTAATTTGGGACTTTTAGCCCATTAAGTAACCGTAAATTAGGCGTAACTGACTTAGTTGTTTATGTTTAGGTAGAATTAGCTATGTGAGGGATTATGACCTATTTAATATTTAAAGGTGGATTGAAATACCTTAACCTAGTCTGGGGTAGGATTTACTTTAGAATGAATTACGAGGATTAGAAGTGGGTTCCTTCGGTCCACCGTAGACCAATATTATGATTTGATCTCTATAACCTTCATAGATTTATTGTATCCTTTATATTGTATATTTGGTAGATTGAGGATGGTGGTTACATGGTATTTATGCTATTTTGATGATTGGTAGTTGATACGAGTTTCAAGTTAAGTCTAACATTTGATTATATAAGTTTCAGTTCAAGCCCAACATTTGATTATATGAGTTCTGATTCAAGTCTGGCAAATGATGATGATGTTGATGATATGAGTTTTGTTTTGTGTCCGGAATTTGAGCAGTGTTTATGAGATGTTATGACATGGATGAAATCATGATTATTGCTTGATATTTAATAAATTTATGGAATTCCAGTTATTTACTTTCTTGATTGCACCCTGTGGGCTTATGGGGGCCCGCAATGGGTTATTTAGCTTTCCACACTTATTAGATTATGGCGGCCAATTTAGTAGTTATATTTGTGTGATCTTTACGTTAGTATTTCGTATTTATTTATTTATGCACAATATTTGAAGCATTGTTCCAGGTTTGCCCCTTTACCTTGACTTAGCTACTTATCTTTATATTATTGTACTATATTATGCTTCAGCTCAGCAGACCAAATATGCCTACTGAGTACATGTGGCTTTGGTATTCATACTACACTTTTGTACCTTTTTGGTGCAGATTTGAGTACTAATAGTTGTCGTTGACGTCGAGATCGTGCTGAGTTGAGTTTGGAGATTGGGTGAGCTATTGGAGTTAGAGTTTCCATCTTTCCTTCAATTGTTTATATATAGCCTTCCACTATTCGAGAAGGATTTGTATTTGAATATTTGAATACTTATATTCCTTTGTTTAGTAGCTCCTGTACTGATACACTACTAGGTCATGGGATGGCTATTGATGTTTTATCTATCTTTTAGACTATTATTAGTGCCTTATTATTATTGTAAGTCTTTACTTACAAATTTCTGACTTTAAGTCTTTTTCCACAAAATTAGCCCATTGCTTATAGCTCCAAGCTATGATTTAGCATACCTACTAGTGGAATATAGTAGATGTTATCATGAATCATAAAACGGGTTCTGATGATTGAAGTCCTCATCAAATATGAGTGTCCCTTGTTACAAGTAACATAGAAAGCTCGATTAAGGAAAGATGTGTCTAGATGTGCCAATTTTGAAATAGCTCAATATTATAATTCCCTTTAATACCATATTGCGGTGGAATAGTATTCCTTAGTACGTCCATATTTGTCCATCCACAGGAATATTTATCAACAATTTCATATTATAGATTCTCTTCAATATTCATGCATTCCACCTCAGCCTCTGTCCATTTAACTCTAGGAACCCTATCTACTATTTCCACTATTTTCAAAAAAATTGGTTCTTTAGTTTCACCTATCTCCTTAGGTTTAACAGTGTTGGCATAGATTATTATGCATGGTGTTTTATTAAAATGATGTTCTCCCTTCTCATTGCAGAGGAGGAAACTATTTACTATAAAATAATGGCAACCCAATCACCAGAGGTGACTGGCATTTGGCCAAATCTGTTATTAAATACCTATGGTTTAGTGTTCATGGGGAGGAGAGAAAAGAGGCTTATCAAAATACACATAATTTTTATTGTCTATTTGAAAGTTTGATCCAAGATGTCACTTTCTTGGGCTAGTTTGCCAAATAGACACTTTTAAAACTTATTTAAGTATTTAGACATAAGTCTTCAAAAATTAAGTATTTAGTCACTAGGATGACATCATCACTTTTAACATAAAACCCTAGCACACAAGTTTTAAATTATACACTTTAGTCCCCCACCTCATCCAATTAATATTTAATATTTTCCACCATTTTTCCTATTTTCCTATTTTAATTTAAAAAAATATCCAAAAAGTCACCAAAAGGATCTCCCATTTTTCACCTATATTTTCCGATTTTGGAGACTTTTCTGACACTTTTCTGACATAATCTTGTTCATCACAACTGAAAATATCCATTCTTGGTCATTGCCTCCATTGTTATTCCATTTTTTTAAAAAAAAATTGCAAAAAATATTTTTTTCACCATTTTACTAGCTTGAAAAGCTTTCCAAATCCACACAATACCTTGTTATTAGATATATTTCAATAGTTTAGAAGCCCTACACACATATTTCTCCATCGCAGAGATAGGAGGACAACGATTATATCCAAAATTCATTCATTCGTGTTTTTGTACGAAGGTTTTCATACCAGTCATTGACCAGTTATAGACCGATACCTTAATCTATTATCAATTAGTATGGTTTATAATGGCAATAGCTGAAGTAATTATCGCGGGTGGTGATTATATAGGTGTGTTGGAGGAGGGTCCCAAATATTGGAAGTGGAAATCATCTAGCAAGGAGGCAGTGCCCAACTTGCTATGTTGCAATGCTTCGTAAGATGACATGTTTTGAAGCATTATTAAGATAAGAGAATTAAATTACAAGCCAAAGAACGTTGCGATTAGCTATTTAATGAATGGGCAGGGTAAAATACATCCCACATTTATAAAGAATGATCGGCATGTGTCCTTATACATGTTGAATATTGTTGTCGATGGCTCTAGGCCATTACTGAGGATAAATATCATCCCGGGGTCTCTGACAATCCTACCGCCACACCCAACAATTGACGAACATGATTAATTTAAAGATGAGAGTTTGGATGTTCATCCAATAGATACGGAAGATCATTTAATACAATCAAAATATCCTAATTTCTTTAAAGAAGAGAGAGAAGAGTGAGGATTAGGATCAAAAACCAATCGCACCTTCTCCAATGGAACTAATTTTCACGTAAATAAAAAATTTAGCAGCAAAAAAGAGCTGAAATTATTTTTCGAAATAGCATCAATGAAAAAATCTTTTGATTATGCTATGTTGAAGAGTTGTGGAAAATTCTTTAAGGTGAAATATGATAGTCCTAGTTGCGCGTGGATGTTGGGGGCGAGAAAGTATGAATGCATAGATAGATTTATCATCTATAAATACATCGGTGATCACACTTGCGGTGTCGAATACACTATGCACAGCCATAAGAAAATCATGGCTAAAGTTATTGCATCGCTCTGTGTGAACATGTATCATAAAGGAAAGGGTTCGAAAACTAGTGAGATTCGGATGATCATTTTTAAGAACTTTAGCAGTAGACCAACCTATTGAAAATATTGGATAGGGGTGTGATGGCCAAGCAAATAGTTTGAGGGACACCAGAGCATGGGTATTCTGGCCTGCCGGCTTTTTCGTACATGATCGACGATCTTAATGTTGGCTCTACCTATTCAAAATATGTACTAGTTATGGTCTATAAATATGCATCCTAGTCTAGTTTATTTTGTTAATGAAGCAGTCCATCGTTTATGCTAGACTATGCTTAGATATTTACTCGGCCCGATATAGTCTAGCATAAATTGTGAACTACTTCCACAATTAAATAAATACACTATGATAGTTATTTATAGACCATGACTAGCGTATATTTTGAAAAGGGTTATTTAATTAATAAAATAATATATAATTAGATTTTATGCAATTAAATGAGCTTAAACAAGTTATGTGATTGTATGAGAGTCCACGTAAATTAAAAGTGCTGATCAAAGATGTGAGGGGATGAGTTGTGGTTGAACAAATGAATTCCCCACAACATACTTGTGCTTTGGGTAAATATTACCCTGAGGGTGTTGGTTGTACAACCACTACCCATCCTTACACATCTTTGATCACCTTCTACAATTTACGTGGACTCTCATACGATTACATGACTTATTTAAGCTCATTTAATTGCATAAAATTTAATTATTTATAATCTTATAAATTTTTTTTTTTCACATATGCTACTAAGGTCAATAAACCAGTGTGGTATATTATTGATAAGGCTTGTAGTCTATGATTTACACTGGACACAATCGATGGCCCTCTAATCAATTTCATTCATTTAACTATTTATATTTTTTACTATGTACTAATATTTTTTGACTGTTACACCAACCCGTATATACCTTAGCATTGACTGGATATTCTATACGTTTCATCGTCTACACAACGCATGAGAAGGCATCAATTATATTTAAGGTCTATGAAAGAGGTCCAGCGTAATAAAATTTAAATATCATATTTTTCCAATGGTAATAAAGTACATATCAAATCACATCCAACGGTAATATCTCACCTCTTTTTTGCATAAAAGGAAGGCTATTTTTATTTTTACACTCTCATTTTTTGGCTTTGTTTTTTGTTCATATTTAAACAACTACAATGTCTCAAGGATCCCAAACCTCAAATGCAAAAGTGTCCTACATATGTTGTTGTGGTAATCTAGCTGTTTTGAGGATGTCACACACCGATTTGAATTCAGGTCGGAAATTCTTTAACTGTGCAGTTGGAAAGGTGGCATTTATGAATATGTGATTTATCTATATTTTTTATTTAAGTAAGCAAATTCATGTAATAACTTATTTTTTTGGTCAAGGATATTGACGGATGCTGTTTTTTTAAGTGGCTTATGGAAGACTCACCGACGAGCATCCCATCGACAAAAAAATTTCAAGGAGCTTCCAAGTTTTAAATACTACAAAGGCTTCAGGAATCTGGAAAAAAAATAGAGATCTAATCATGACACTGTTAAAAAAATCCGAAGAGTGAATGGATTACTTGAAAGGATCAGTAAAAGAAATCGAAATGGAGAGGGATCAACTAAAGTATAGGTTGATTTTGGCCAAAGAAAAAAAGAATGGCTTAAAAAACTTATTATATGTTATGTTATTGGTGTTGGCTTTCTGGAAAGGTGTAATAGGGATGTAGGAAACTGAATAAATAGATGTATGGTTTCTTAAATCAACCGTGGGTGTAATCTATAATTAATAGAGAATCACATCTATAGCGTTTATCATCGACCATTATAAACTATGACAGTAATTGAACATGATGCAATCAACTGTTTAATCTAATAAGACAATGGAATAAATGAACATTATTTCATCAGTAAATATCATCATTGAGATGCCAAATTTATTAATTCAATTATCCATAAAAAAAAAATCCTTAAAAACAACAAATCATTAAGAAAATTGTTTGTTCCAAACCACCAAGCTACATGTTGTCATCATTGAGTTCCTTAACAATACCCATCACGTCCACTTCATTTTCTTCATCTTTTTTCTTCTCTTCTTCTACTTCTTTATTCATATTTTATTTCTATTCTTCTAATGATGATTTCTTCTCTTCTTCAATATTTTCAACCTCCTGTTCAGCAACTGGTTCTTCGTCAACTGCCTTCTCATTTTTTTTCTTTTTTCCTGATTTCTTTTCACCTTCTTCTTTTATTTTCTCCTCATTTTCTACTTCTTCTTCAGTTGTCATCTCCTCATATTTTTTGTCTTATTCTTCTTTATTATCATGTTTATCTGTCGTCGTCTTCTCTTCTGTTTCTTCTTCTTTCTTGTCTTCTTAACTTTTTCATCTTCTCCAACAATGTTAGTCACTATGACTGCAAGTTCTTTGAGGTTTACTTAATGTCAGCTACGAGGGGGACTGTCGAGGTGCACTGCATTATTTTGAAAGGATTATAAAAATTATGCAAGAAAATTAAACTGGAATAACAAAAAATAAATTAGTTTACCTTTATCTTGTTGCTTTTTCTTATTCTTCTCAACTCTCCTCAGCCTCTCATCTCTAACAAAAGAAATAATATCCAGAATAGTTTTCTCGAGCAAAGTGACACGCTCACGCAGGTCATCATCATTAGAAGTGTCTGGTGTTATTTTGAGTCCACTTGAACTAGCATAATCACAAACACGTGCTGGACTTAGAACATAATTGTGACCACCTAAATCTTCGTCTTCGTCTATGACCTTCACTGATGAAGTGATGACAGTCACGCCTTTTAACTGTGCCTTCAAGGCATCGATGGATGAATCTTTGACTTCGTCCGTGTATGGCTTAAATGTTTTCATGTATCTCTGATCTATCTCATGGATAGTATGGATAAGGTACGGGTGCACAATCTATTAAAAATAAATATAAATGACATGAAATTTACTAATATAATAATAATATTATATTATAATACGTATAATTTTACCTTTGTGATGTTTCCTTTGTACTTAAATAGGCCACCTTCCATTATGTTGTCTCACTTTGATGTGTGTCATCTAAGTAGATAAGAAATTGGCAAAGGAGAATCCAACAATTTTTTGGCGTACCTTCACAGATGAGGAAAGGCCTCATATATCCAAACCTGCAATTAATAGAAGCATAAATAAATCTACAAGGTCTATGTATTAGTACATAAATAGGTAAGATTCTATAATAAATTGATAAGATGGTAGATAATAAGTACCAAAAATTCCCAGGAAAAGTCGTATAAAGCGTACGATGCATTATTCCTCTTCACAAACGCTTCTTTCTGCGTGCTCAAATATAACGATCTAAAAATATGATGAAATATGTGAAATTTATGATTTTGTGTGATTTGACTATTTTATCCCCTCTCGGTAGTTATATTATGGTATTTTTGAGGTGTGGGCATGATTGGCATAGTTTTTGATGTGATATTGTGATTTTTGATGACTTCGAGAGCCTTATTTTAGACTTATGTGGATATCTTTTGATCCGTGCAAAAGATGGCTGAACAGATTGCACTAGTAGCTCAAAATATGTATCTTAGGTTAGGTAGACCTTTATTTTGGGTCCCGATGCACCCGAGCTTATTTAGACCTATTGATCGAAAAGTTGGAAAATTAGATATATAGGTGTGGGACCCACATTTGATTGAAATAACCTTGGTTGGAAAATTTGACTTCTTTAGCAGATATAGAATATCGATGTTAAAGTGGTAGCATATTTAGTGTAATTTGACGTCTTTTAAATCTCATTTCGACCCTCGGTTTGGAAAATTATAATTTCATGTTTCGGGGATCAACTTTATGAAAATAATATTGTTTTCAAAAATGTAACTTTTCTAACATGTATGGAGCATCGAATTTACTATGGTTGCATAGTTATTTTGCAGATATTGACCTCCAAATAAATTTCGAACACTCCGTTGAAGTTCAGGTTGGACTTAAAAGGATGAAAAATCTGGTACATAGCAGTTTTTTTTTATATATAAAAATAGCTTATTTCCTCTTTTTGGCCCAATTTGTTCATTTTTCATCTTACCTCTTTGGAGTCAAACACAAAAATAGTGTGGGGGGTTAAAAGTAAAGTTTGTGGGAGTTTCGAAAGCTAGATTAACATCTATTTCTTGATTTTATTACGGATTTAAGGTAAGAATTTACTCTTGAATAATATTTTTATCTTATAATACTAGTTTTTCATTAATATAACCTTCAAAACAACCTCGATTCTTTAATTAACCCGAATTTCAAAGATTTTACCCGATAAAGCTCAAAATTGGTTTTTTTTTATTTGAACCTTGTTTTTGATTCAATTTAACTTGGGTTTTTAGATTTAGGTTTTCTAAAAATATGGGTAACATATTTTTAAAGTAAAGTTTTGATTTTGCCTTTCTTTTTCAAAAATCTATTTCAGGAGTCTATTTTGACCTCAAACCAAAAGTAGTCAATATGGGTGTTGTTGATTTTATTTTGATGCATACATTTCATATTTAATTTTTTTAATGGAGTTCGATATTATTTGTGAAAATTAAGATTGTGGGTTCGAAGTGTAGCGGATCGATTTTGGCTTTTGAGGTAGATTATGGCTTCACTCTTTCAAACTGGGCTAGGTAGTAAATAATGTTACAAAAGGCATGTTAAGAGAGGGAACTAATCATAAAAAATAGCTATCTATGTGTTTTTCCTATGAGATGGCATATATGTGATGTAATTATCAAAATTGAGATATTATATGATGTGTGTGACTGTGTGGGGTCCTATGTGATGTTGATAACCTTGAATACATATGAATAATTATATTATGTTGTTGAATATATCATGTGAAACCATTGGTGTATTATAATACATTCATACTTGTTGGTATATGAGACATGTGAAAATTCATGGATGAAACAAAAATAATGAGTGGATATTGGCTCACATGGTTGTGAAAATGTATCATAGTAGTTGGTTGTGAAAATGTATCATTGTGGTACGTTGTGAAAATATATCAAGTTGTTGATTATGGAAATTCTCATTGTGATTGGTTGTGAGCATTACATCTCATATCATACTCATTCATGAAACATTGGTACCACCGTGGTAACACCTGAATAACATTGGCAACACCTTTTTAAAACCCTTTCTGAGGGATGTTCTAGGGAGGAGATATTATAGAATCTTATAGAACCCTTTTTGAGGGACGTGTTGGAAAGGAGATATGAAATATGTGGATTGTATACAGGTTGACAAACCCCTTATGGGTCTTGCATTGGAAGGCTTGACTCCGTAGGTGGATACGGGGATTGTGCAATGATTTTGGAGGATTTGTGATGACCTCGTGCATCATCATCATCATCATATAAATTTTACTTACTTTATTGTGTTTATATTATGTTATATTGCCATACTGACTCTCCATTTATTAATTGTCTTATCTTATTTTACTTCTATTTGATGATCTTGTATATGTATGTTCCCCCTTGTTCTACTTATATATGATATGATGTATATTTGTATTCTATCTGGTTGTGATGTTGCAATATACATGATATATTAGAACTGTTAGTGCAAGTGGTGTGGGCCATCATTATGGGATATTTTCTGATTGTAGGTGACATGCCCTTAGTGTATATTTTGTATACTTTATTTACTACTTTTCTTGATTGGCATATGATACCTACTGAGTACAAGTAGATCATACTCATGCCTACTACACCACTTTGGTGCAGTTCCTAGCTCGAGTATACCTCAGCTTGCTTGACTTGGGAGATTGTTAGATCTTCTAAGGTAGTAGTTGGACATTCATGCGTCCAGAGTTCAACTCTATTAGTCTAGAGTAGTTATGTCTTTATTAATATTCGAAGACAAATACTATCTTTTGTGGGTATTTTTCTGATGTATTTGACTACTGGATTGTATTAGTAGTTCTTACACTATTGACCCCTAGTTTTAGGAATGATTGGTATTTTGGATAAGTTCTTTCCATATTGTTATGTTTACTTGTATGATTCAACTTTATTCTAGAAGCCTTACCTTGAGCATTTCTGTCCTTTCTTTTTTCCTTCTTGTATCAATTTGGGTGATAGACTTACTTTTCAAGGTACACCGCGATAAGTGTCATCATGACCCTCATTTTTTAGTTATGGCAAATTGCTATTAGAGTAGCCAGGTTTCATTGGTCTTAACAGTGTAAGAAAAAAATATCGAATAGAGTCTCGCGGATCGATACGTAGACGTTCGTATTTATCTATGAGAGACTATAGGAAATCTTTAAGAAATTTCCCTCATTTTGTTGTCATGGGATCAGATTGCTGATGCCTTTTTGGAGAGATTCATGCCTTACAGTTTGAGGGATCGAATGCAATACGAGTATGATAATTTAGAGCAGGGCTCTATGATAGTTGTTGAGTATAAGACATGCTTCTATGCCCTGTCCAGATATTCCTATGATAGCATTTCCCCTAAGTCTATGAAGATTTGAAAGTGCATAAAGGTTTTGGATATTTTTCTTTAGTTGGCTACATCTCAGATGGTTGTGTTTGGGGTTTCTTTCTAGAGTATAGTGGATTATGCTAAGATGACAGAGGGTATTCTTAGTACATATTAGAGAGGCACCAGGAAGCATGATGTTTTGGTGAATTCAAGATTCAAACCTCTTGAGGTAGAGATTTAAGGGGTACTAGTGGATACCATGGTAGGACAGTGGTGGCTTTACAAAGTTTAGGTGGTGGATCTTCTAGTTCGGCAGTTTAGGGTGGTCGTTCAGGACCAGTTGTACCTTCTACTATTGAGACTGGTAATAGAGGTTGCTATATATGTGATAAGATTGGCCATATGGCCAAGGACTATACCCGTTGGGTGATTTGGGCTACTCTTATTTCAGTTTTGAGAGGTAGGGGTTCTAACAGAGGTATGAAAGATAAAAAAAGTGGAGCCTATGGTAGTTGTCATGGGTCCACCCAGGCATTTGGTGGTCGTTGTCAGTGTTATGCTATACCAACCAGACCTGAGGTAGAGGCTTTTGATGTTGTGATTATCGGTATCATCCCCATTTATTTTAGACCTGCATCTTTATTATTTGATCTCGAATCAACTTTCTCCTATGTGTCTATATATTTTTCTTTGAGTTTTGATTCTCTTAGTGGGCGTTTTCTATGCCTATTCGTGTATCTACCTTGGTAGGTGATTTTTTAATGGTGGACCGAGCGTACCAATCTCGTGTTCTGACCTTTATCGATCATGAGATTTTGGTAGATTTGCTTGAATTAGATATGGTCGATTTTGATGTTACTTTGGGAATAGATTAGTTGACTTCTTATCATGTTGTCTTAGATTATTTTCCTATGACTATGACTTTAGCTTCATCGGGTGTGCCAAGGATAGCTTGGAAGGTTGCACTTCATTTGGGTCCTAAGAAGATTATATCTTATGTTCAAGCTCATAAATTGATTAAGAGGGTATGTTTATCTTACTTGGATCCCAATCATGACACCATTGTTATTTCGCTTTCTTCCTTGGATTTTGTTCATATTTTTTGTGAGTTTGTAGACGTGTTTCCTAAGAACTTGCCTGGTATGCCTACGGATCAAGATATTGATTTTTCTATTGATGTTGAGCCGGCAACCAAGCCCATTTTTGTTCCTCTTTATAAGATGCCCCAATAAAGTTAAAAAAATTAAAGGATCAGTTGCGGGAGTTATTGGATAAAGGATTTATCCGACCTAGTGTTTCACCTTTGGGTGCGCCTGTCTTGTTTATGAATAAAAGGGATGGGTCTATGTGGATGTTTATTGATTATTGGCATTTGAATAAGGTGACGATTAAGAATAAGTATCCTCTTCCTCACATCGATGAATTATTCAATCAGCTTCAGGGTGCTGGTATTTTTGAAGAATGATTTGAGGTTTGGTTATCACCAGTTGAGGATTAGATCTTCAGATATTCAAAAGATAATTATTTGGACTCGATATGGTCATTATGAGTTCTTGATCATATCCTTCGGGTGGACCAATACCCCTGCCACGTTCATGAAGTTTATAAATCGGGTGTTTTGATAGTATCTTGACTCTTTTGTTATTATATTTATAATTAATATCTTGGTGTATTCCAAGAGTGAGATTGAGCATGAGGAGCATTTGCGAATTGTGCTTCAGAGATTGAGGGATGAGAAGTTGTATGCTAAGTTCTCTAAGTGCGAGTTTTGGTTGGATTTTGTTTTTTCTTGGGTCATATGGTGACTAAGGATGGTACTATGGTTGATCTAGCCAAGGTTGTAACGGTTCGTGATTAGGCTAGACCTACTTTACCCACCAAGATTTGGAGTTTTATTGGCTTGGAAGGTTATTATCAGCGTTTTGCTGAGAGTTTTTGATCCATTGCAGCTTCATTGGCCAAGTTTTCCCTAAAAAAGATTTCTTTTCAGTCGTCCGATACTTGTGAGGTGAGCTTTCAAAGCTCAAGGATTTGTTGACTTTATCTCCTATCTTGACTTTGCCAAAAGAGGGTATGGGTTTTACCATCTTTTGTGATGCTTTAAGTATTAGGTTATATGATACGTTAATGTAGGAGGACAAGGTGATTGCTTATGTGTCTCGTCAGTTGAAGCCTCATGAGAGGAATTATCCTACCCATGATTTGGAGTTGTGCGCAGTTGTAATTGCCTTGAATTTGTGGAGGCACTACTTTTATAGAGTCTGTTGTGAGATCTTTTCAAATCATCGTAGCCTTCAGTACTTTACTCAACGAGATCTTAATATGAGGTAACGTCTTTGGCTTGAGTTGCTTAAGGATTATGACTTGACTATTCTCTATCATTCGAGCAAGGCTAATATGGTTACGGATACCTTGAGCCGAAAGTCGACTAGCATGGGTAGCTTAGCGCATCTTTTAACCCAGAAGAGACTTTTGGACTTAGAGGTTCAGTCTTTAGCTAACCAGATGGTTAGACTTGATATTTTAACACCTAAGAGTGTTTTTGCATTTATGGAGGCTAGATCTTCTTTGATAGAGCGGATTCGAGTTCATCAATTTTATGGTGTTGGATTAGGTTGATCTTGGAGGAGGACCATTATTCCAGATATTCTATCTATCCAAGTGTGACTAAGATGTATCATGATTTAAGGCAGAATTACTAGTGGATGGTATGAGGTGAGATATAAAAATTTTACGGCTCGTTGCCTATGTTGTCAGTGGGTGAAAGCCAAGCTTATGAAACCTGGTGGTTTGCTTCAGAGGTTACCTATTCCCGAGCGAAAGTGGTAATGCATCACTATGGATTTGTGACTATTTTACCTCATACATATCATAGTTTTGACAGTGTTTGGGTCATCAGGGATTGATTGACCTTGTCAGCTTATTTTATTTTAGTTCAGGTCTCATTCAGTGCTGAGAGGTTGGCCCTTATCTACATTCGTGAGATTGTGAGACTTCATGGTCTGATGGTGTCCATTATTTCAGATTGAGATTCTATGTTCATATTTCACTTTTGGATGACTTTTCAGGATGAGTTGGGTACTCGGGTTGATCTTAGCACGGCATTTAACCCCCATACTGATGGCCAGTCAGAGCGGACTATCTAGGTTTTGGAGAATATATGACGCGCATAGGTGATGGATTTTGGTGGCCTGTAGGAGAAGTATTTGGCTTTAGTAGAGTTTGCATATAATAGCAGTTATCATTTCAGTATTGATATGGCTTCTTTTGAGGCATTATATGGTAGGCGTTGTCGCTCCCCAGTGGGTTGGTTCAATGTTTTAGAGGTAATATCTCAAGGTATAGAATTTCTTTGTGAGTCTTTGGATAGAGTTTGGGTCATTCAGGATAGACTTAGAGCGGCTCAAAGTAGGCAGAAGTGTTATGTTGATCGTAGACTTCGTGCCTTAAGATTTGGTGTTAGTGATCGTATTTTTCTTCGAGTTTCGCCTATGAAGGGTGTGATGAGGTTTGGGGAGTGGGGCAACCTTAGCCCCATGTTTATTGGTCCATTCGAGATTATTTGGATTATTGATGATATGGACTATGAGTTGGCTTTGCCCTCTAATATATCAGTTTCATTCAGTTTTTCATGTTTCTATGCTTTGCCGTTACATTCCTAATGAGTCTCTTGTTATCGTTGGGAGTCAATTCAGTTAGAAATGCAGTTATCTTTTATTGATGATCTGGTCTCCATATTTTCTAGGGATGTTAGGCGGGTTGTGCTCTAGAGTAATGTGGTTAAGGTCCAGTGCAACATCAACCTGTAGATGAGGCTACTTGGGAGGTCGAGTCTTGTATGTGTAGTACATATCCCCAAATCTTCATTGATTTAGGTATTTTTTTGCCTTAGTTTGAGGATGAACTAGATTTTTAGTGATAGATGATGCAATGATCTAAAAATTTGATGAAATATATT
Organism: Capsicum annuum; assembly: GCF_002878395.1. Lineage (NCBI taxonomy): Eukaryota > Viridiplantae > Streptophyta > Magnoliopsida > Solanales > Solanaceae > Capsicum > Capsicum annuum. The sequence continues at coordinate 126,715,684 of NC_061117.1, forward strand.
AAATTTGTGATTTTATATTATTTAACTATTTTACCCTTCTTCGTAGTTGTATTATGGTATTTCTGGGGTATGGGCGTGATTGGCATGGTTTTAGATGCATTTTGGTACCATATATGCGATATTGTGGTTTTTGATGGTTTGAGAGACTTATTTTATACATATGTGTATATCATTTGACCCATGCAACAGATGGATGAACGGACTATGCCAACAGCTCCAAAATATCAATTTTAGGCTATATAGACCTTTGGTTCGGGTTCCAGTGCACCCGAGCTCATTTCGACCTATTGATTGGAAAGTTGGAAAATTAGATATATGGGTGTGGACCCCCATTTGATCAAAATGATCTCAAATGGAAAATCTGACTTCACCAGCAGATCTAAAACTTCAATTTTAGGGTGGTAACATATTTGGTGTGATTTTACGGCTTTTAAATCTCATTTCGACCCTCGATTTGGAAAATTGTAATTTCGAGTTTCGGGGGTTAACTTTGTGAAAAGAATATTTTTTTCAAAATACGACTTTACCAATGCATCCAAAGCATCAAATTTAGTGTGGTTGCATAGTTTGTTTACATATATTATACTCCGAACAAATTCTGGACACCATGTTGAAGTTCGGGTTGGACTTAAAAGGATGAAAAATGTGGTGCATAGCAGATTATTTTGCTATAAAAATAGTTTTTTCGCTCTTTTTGGCCCATTTTGTTCATTTTTCATCTTGCCTCTTGGGAGCTAAATTCATAAATTCCTAACGATCATGATATGATAAAATAAGTTCATGTTAGTTGCTTTACAGTAGAATTATTCGAAAAATAACATGTTAAGAAGTTTATTAGCAAAGTGGAAAAGGAGAAAAATTTTTAAGAACTATGTCATCCTAAAGGTGAAACCGGTGAGGCAAGAAAGCCGTGATAGGGGAGTAGCCAGAGTAGAGGTGTTGTTTAAAGGAAAAGTATCTAGATTACCATGCTAATAGTGACCGAAAAATATATTATTTAAGAATAATCTAGTATATAGTAATCTAAATTATATTTTGTTATGTATATGATTGAAGGGAATATTTTGAAAAAGCATCATATGAAAAATGAATACTTATTTATCTGACGAAATGGTAGATAAATTTAAAATACTTGTTTTATATGTACTTAAGGATATAGAAATAGTAGATATAAAAAAAATCATATTGGAAAAAATATTTCATAGATATTTTATGAGTAGAATTAATTATATACCACAGCTATCTAACTACTCTTATAAATACTTACATACCAAACACACACATCAACTATGATAAATTACATATATTTAGAATTTTGAAAAATGGATATGAAAAATATACAATTAATAGAAAAACTAATGAAAATAAATTTAGAAGAATATATGAGAACTAAAGATATAAAATATATACAATTTCTTAAGGAAAATATAGAGGAATTAATAAGATTAAAAAAATAACTAAAAAATATTATAATAAAGTATTTAACCAATTTTAAATGACAGATAATCTTAAAATGTTAGTCTTGTATATACTTAGAAATATAGAAATTGTAGATATTAAGAGAATAATATTATAAAAAATATTAGACTATGAAATTGAAATTATAAATTGGATAGAACAACTATACCTAGATAATTACCCAGATGGATATTATTCAAACTAAAATGTTAGAATATATTAGAAAAATTAGAGAAAACTAAAGTGACCTATATAAAGAAATTAATTATAGAAATCGACTCAAAAAAATAATGAAAAATCTAAAAGAAAAATTAATATGGATAAAAAAATCTTAGAAAATTTAGAAAAAAGTACAGATAATAGTTTATATAACATAAAAAAACTCATTAAGAGAAGAAGAAAGAGAGATAATTAATAGCATTAATAACCTTAATTCAGATATAAATTATAGTACAATTAGAATAGAATATTATACGAAACTTAGTAAACAAGCAACTACTTTAGAATAAAATGATAAACTATGAGTATTTAAAATATTGGAGACAAGATATGGAAGAAATAAGATTAGAAGAAATGCTTATGAAAGAAAATTTAATCGAATATTTTAGAACAAAAGATATAGAATATTTAGAATACCTCAAAAATAATATAAAAGAATTACAAAGACTAAGAGAAAAAACTAAAGAATACTACAGTAAAACATTTAATCAAATACCATTTAATCACCCCCAAGATATGAACATGAATAAAATAAAAATATTTAGAGAAGTTAAGAAATATCCACGTACAAATAAAAATAAATCCATAGGTATCCCTACAATTTACCCCTACAATTTGAAATGATCATTTTTTTTCTTCAACTCTCTGGTCTTTATAACCTTGTGCATGGAAAGGTCTTAATTTATACTACTGCGATGTATTAACCATCATTAATTATAGAATTATTTCTCTCTTCTCTGAAAGAATCACTGTGATAGTGTCAAACTAGATGGATCAAATTTTGTTTGGTCAGCACTGAATTTTTTACTATATCTGAGTTTTAAACTACTTTAAACGTTTTTTAAAGTTTAATCTTAATTTTGGACTTATAAATTAGTATTTTATTTTTGATAGGTTCTTATTTGAGAAAGTTGAAAATAAAATAAAAATAGTTGTGTTTATAAATAACTTTCTTTTTATTCGCGAAAGAAAGAAAATCTACAAAAGAAAACATATCTGATTTTCTTTGAAGTTTTCATTTTTGTTTTCTTTGAAATTTTCATTGAAGTCTATTTTTTATTATATTTTTCTAGTATAAAAATATTTGGCGAGCATTCTGTTTTGGTCATTAATTTCCACAAGAAATTTTTTTAAAACCAATTAGATTTCATCACTCGAAGTATTTTTACCTATGCAAATTTACAGAATATCCCATTTTAGAATAGAAATATTACCGGCTTTCTTCTCAAGTTATTACCTATATCTTCTAGTCCATAATATATTAAATGAATTATTGGGGCAACACACATCCTTTAGGAAAATAATTCAAGGGAATAAATCAGCAGTTGTTTTTCACTACTAATTCCTCCGCCCATATTAATTGGGCAAGTTCCATTTTACATGATGATTAAAAAAATCATAAATAGAAAAAGTAATTTTACTTATTCACCGACATCATCAATAAAAATGTAATTTTACTAGTTCATCTTTTAAAAACCTACTTGGATACTTTAAAAACAAGTGTGAACAACTTTCTTGATTCTTTAAGGTAACCTACTAATATTGGACAATTATTTTTTGTAGGATGACCAGCTAATATGGAACGGAGGAAGTTCCTTTTTTTTATTAGGGAAAAGGACATGGGTTGTCCTTTTTTTTTTTGAAAAATGGCTTACATTTGAAAAGGTGGACATGGATTGTCCAGTCGGTTAAACTAATTCCTTTTTTTTAGTCATTTGACTCAATTGGTCAGATGCAGTCTCTATACTCAATTGATATACTTTTATCCAAATTGATACACTTTTATACTATATTCATACACTTTTTAAAAAAAGAGAAGGAAAATTCTATACAAACACCTGCAGTCCCTATACCCAATTGATACTTTTTTATACCACATAAATACACTTTTATACTACATTGATACACTTGCAGTGTCCAAATACTCAATTGATACTCTCTTATATTAGATTGATAAATTTTTAGAATGCATGTAGAAACTAGATAAAATCGTATAAAATATGTATCTAAATAATAATTGTAGTTAAAAATTATATAAAATGAGTATAAAAATTCTATAATTATTATATAAAATATGTATATATATAAAAACCGTATCATTATTATATATAAATATATATCTTTAACAATTGTATTATATTAAAAGTATATAGTATTGTATTTTATAGTATAAATAAGTAAAACTAAACAAAACAAATAGTATGTTATTTTAATAATGTTGGTGAATGCAAAATAATCTGGAAAAAAATTGAGAAGGAATTACGTAATTTTTATCATAACAACTAATAAAATTCGAAGCGCGTCAACTTACAAACGTTCTTTATATATAATGGTAGTAACTAGTAAGTACAAATCAAAACGTCTGCTCTATTTTCCTTTTTTTTTTTTTTCAATAATAATTGCTCTACACGCCGTTTGTGCTTCAATAATTGCTACTGGAAGTGTAGTTGGATTCGTCGGGTTGGATGATAGCACTTTGGAATTGAGGGGAATATGTGGAATATGAAAATCTCACGTGCGCCCATCCCTTAGTGGCTATTTAGTTGGTTTTTAAATTTAGGTGCTAGTTTTGTAGAATTATTTTAGTTTTAGGTGTTATTTTTGTCCTTTCATCTTTTTATTTTTCCCAAATTATCCATCTAAAAAATGTAAAGTGATTATGAACGTTATTTGAATGAAAGGTAAATATGATGTCTCAATAATTCTCTTGAAATTTACAAAATTCATTTACTATGAAAAAAAAAATCTCAACAAGTTGATTAGTATAAACTAGAGGAAATATATTTTTATTCAATACACAACAATCTTTTGAGAATTGTGGACAAAAAGATCACACAATATAATTTAGACAAGTACAGGGAGAATGAAACCTAGAGCTAGCTAAGAGTGGGGGATTCAAGAATAAACGGCAGCAAACTAAGAGTTCTAAATATAGAATAAACCTAAGAGCAATAGTTGATACATACATTCAATTTTCATGTCAAATTCCTTGCCAAAAATGTTACTCCTTTCTGGTTTCCTTCACTTTGATTAATTCAAGTTAAATTCAATTACAACAACAACAACAACAAACTCAGTGTATTCCCACTTGGTGGGGTCTGGGGGGGTAGGATGTACGCAGTCCATACCTCTACCTCTGAAGAAGTAGAAAGCCTGTTTCCGATAGACCCCCGGCTCGAGACACGCGGTACCACACAAACACATAATTCATAAATCAAAAACTGAGGTATTCAAAAACTTTATGAAAAAAGTAATAAAGGTTGTAATTATTCTCATATATCAATGTGAAGAAACAGCTACTCCCTCCATTCTAAATTTTCTAATTTGATTTCTCATTTTATTTTTTATTTTTCATTAATCAAGAAGAGACAAAAAAATTTTTCCATGTTTTACCCTTTGCATTAATTACATTTTCTTCAAATTAAAATGTAAACATCATTTAATAGGGGAACTATGGTAAACTAGTCATGTTATTAATTTTTTTTTTTTAATCAATGTGTCATCTCAATTTGGATAGGGTAATTTGGGACGAAAGAAGTATATCTTAGAATGTTGGTTAAAGTATATGTATTGGGACACACAAAAAAAGAAATATGACAAGTAGAAATGACACAAAAGAAGAATTATGTTAAGTGATTTAGTGGCTTGATGTTGCTGGTGAGCATTTAAATTTGCAACGGCAACTTCATTTATTAAAGCATTGAACCGGTTCTAAAGTCAATATTTTGATTCAGATTTTAACTGAGTTCTAAAAGTTAGTTTGGCATGAATAACGAACTATTGAAGTTGATGTGCATTGAAGTTATTAAGTTTAACAAATAGGCCGCAGTTAGCTCGGATGAGACCGAATTTAGGCCTATATGTTAATGGCCTTCATTAATAATCAAATGTGAGAAGAGAGTGTAATGATGTACGAAATTATTTTTAAATTCTGTTGTAAATTAAAAAAGGAAATAGCGGACATCATGGGCTGTTCGGAGGGTGAGTAGCCTCGGCCTCTAATTTTGAAATTATGAGATTGAGTTAATAAGGAAGTAAAAAGGGTTGGGAGGTCCTAGAAGGGATAAAAAAAAGGGGGAAAGGACATGCGAGGGCTATTTTAAAAAAAATATAGTCCACATTTGAAAAGGTGGACATGCTTCGCCAGTCGGCTAAAGTAATACCACTTTTTAGCCATTGGCTCAATTGGGCATATGCAGTCTCTATACTCAATTGATACACTTTTATACCATATTGATACACTTTTATACTATATTGATACACTTTTTAAAAAAGAGAAAGAAAATTTTATGCAAGCACATGCAGTCCCTACACCCAATTAATATTTTTTTTATACAACATTAATGCACTTTTATACTACATTGATATACTTGCAGTGTCTATATACTCAATTGATACTCTTTTATATTAGATTGATACATTTTTTAGAATGCATATAAAAACTATATAAAGTCGTATAAAATATGTATCCAAATATAATTGTAGTTAAAAATTGTAAAAATGTGTATAAAAATGCTATAATTATTAGTATATAGAATATGTATATGTATAGAAACTCTATAATTATTATATATAAATATGATAGATGGACTCGTAATATTTTCTCAAAATTACGAAGTTGGAGTACTTTAATTGAAATTTAATTGTCAGTAAGTTGAGTACTGAAAAGTCAAAATCTTGGATGACAATAATTTCCTCCAATCCATAGAGTGGAAAGAATTGTCAGTTTCCTCTCACTATCTCAAAGCAAACAAAGAACAGAAAAAAGAAGGCAAAAAAATATGGACCCATTAACACTAAAAAATAGGCCCTGTATATAAAACGGAAGGGTCGAATTGTGATATACTCATCCCTTAATGGCTATTTACTGGGTTTTTAGATTTAGGTGCTAGTTTTGTGAAATTATTTTAATTTTAGGTGTTATTTTTCTCCTTTCCCCATAGAAAAATGAATAGTAAAAGTATTGGTAAGAAAGCGAGACGAGTTGTGGGTGTTTACGGATCAGTTTGGATTGATTATTGATCAAAATCAAAATTAAATCATTATAATTAATTTTTATATTATTAAAATCAAATTAAATTATATATTTAGTTATTATTTATTATGCATTTATTTTATTTTTATATAGAAGAGTGAGTTATGGAATGACCAAGGACATTATAATCATTTGACAATACAAATTTATCATTCAAAGCCCATCACTTTTTGTGGGCCCCATTTTCTATTCAATCTTTTCTCTCTTCTTTAAAATGCACAATTCTCACTTCTCACCTTAGCTGTATAGCCCAAAAGAAAATTCTCAAAATAATCTATAATTTATTATTTATTATATTAGTTTAAAGTAACATCATTTTAACAAGTTTTGAATTTTAATTGTTGCATTTCGTTGGCAATTATTCAATCAAAAAGGTTATAAAATTTTATTTCGAGTTGATTTTTGATAATAAAATATTAAAATATTCTCAAATTATATATGAAATGACCTCCCACTTTAATACACTACTTGAAAATAATTCAAAAGAAAATTTTGAAAAGCATATAGTCATTTCGTATAGCATGAGAAGAATCATTATGTAGAAGTATACTACATTTATGATCAAATTTAGTTTGATGCTTTTTCAGATTCACTAAATATTCAATGTTACATAAATTCAAAATACATAGAAATTCATCATCCAAAATTCATCTCTTTTTGTGGGTCCCATTTTTCATTCAATCTTATCTCTATTCTTTAAAATGCATTATTTCTCACTTTCCACCTTAACTATATAATCCAAAACAAAATTCTCAAAATAGTCTACAATTTAATGTTTATTATACTATTTCAAATTACAATCATTTTAACAAGTTTTGAATTTCAATTGTTGCATTTAATTGACAATTATTCAATCAAAGGGATTATAAATGTTTGTTTCAAGTTATTTTTTTGGCAATAAAATGTTAAAATACTCTCAAATTGTATGTGAAAAGACCTCCTGCTTTAATACACTACTTGAAAATAAATTGAAAGAAAATTTTGAAAAGCATATAGTCATTTCATATAGCATGAGAAATATCATTATGTAGAAGTATGCTACACTTGTGATCAAATTTAGTTTGATGTTTTTTCTGATTCACTAAATATTCAATGTTACATAAATTCAAAATACATACAAATTCATCATCCAAAATTCATCTCTTTTTGTGGGTCCCATTTTCCATTCAATCTTATCTCTCCTTTTTAAAATGCATTATTTCTCACTTCCCACCTTAACTATATAACCCAAAAGAAAATTCTCAAAATAGTTTACAATTTAATGTTTATTATACTATTTCAAATTAAAATCATTTTAACAAGTTTTGAATTTCAATTGTTGCATTTAATTGACAATTATTCAATCAAAGGGATTATAAATGTTTGTTTTGAGTTATTTTTTGGTAATAAAATGTTAAAATACTCTCAAATTCTATATGAAAAGACCTCCCTCTTTAATACACTACATGAAAATAATTTGAAAAAAATTTTTAAAAATCATATAGTCATTTCATATATGTAGCATGAGAAATATCATTATGTAGGAGTATACTATATCTATGATCAAACATGTTTTTTTCTGATTCACTAAAAATTCAATGTTACATAAATTCAAAATACATGAATGTATAATTAAGAATTCTTTCAATAAACAAAGAAACGAAATTAGAGAAACGTATGAATGATAAATAATTTCTATTATATATATAGGAACGAAGATTTTTAAAACAAATGAAAATACTAAAAATTATAGCTATATATTTTAAATTTAATAAGAAATTATGTTACAAATAATATTTTAAAGAAAATTTGATCAATTTTTAAATATAGTGGTCTAAAAAATTTTTAAAAATAAAATAAAATTTTAAAATTTATATAATAATAATAATATAAATAGGGTTAAAAAATTAATATACTGTAAATTATCATGTCAAGTGTCAAATTTTATAAGTATTATTATAAAGTGATTAAGAATTCAAAGATATTACTAAGATCTCAAAAAAATTAAAAATAAACATACATAATGAAAAAGAAAAATAATATATGAAAATCTGTCTCATTTTTGTCATAATACAAAAAGCATATTTATATATTTTTTAATTTTAAAATGGTTTACATAAAATATTATTAAACAAAAAAAAATGTTGGGCCCATGCATAGCACGGGATACATAATCTAGTTTCTACTATATAGAAAAGCCACTAGGAGGACGACCAAGGACAATTTCATCCAAAATCAAAAGTTTCAGATTAAAATGGATGCACATTATGCATCAAGAATAACCAAATGATAAAAAACCCAGCTTACTTTTATATAATTACTGATGTGTCATTTACTACTCACATCACATCACCATCAAAATCCCTGCACAATTGTGAAAATATGGGCCCTCCTCCTTGCAACCATATTTATTAAAATACCTACCCTTAACATTCAATTTCATTTTATTCTCTTTTTATTTTGTTTTGCTACTTTCAATTAAAGTAGATTAAGGGGTTATTTAGTATGTAGACTAAATTATTTTGAAATTACAATCTTAATTTCTAAACGATTATATCATATGTAAGGTGGTATAAAATAACCTAATGATTGATAAAATCACATAGGTTATACCAAGACTAAATTTGATATTAGATTTATATCATGTTTGATTGATAATATAAATTTATCACGTATCCATGAGATATCCCGCCCTAAACCTCCTATCAAATGATCCCTAAGAATCTTCACCAGAAAAAAATTCCTCAATTTTAATTTAGCATTTTAACTAGATTAAACATGAAATATAAAATGAAATTTTATGATCTTAAATTAAAAATTGTATAAGATATTAAATGTCCTTTAAATTTTAAAATTAATACATAATTAAGCCCTTAAATTTATCAGGGTATTTCATTTAGATTCTCAAATTATAAGTCTTTTTTCAATCAAACAATTAATTAAAAAAATTGTGCGTGTTCTCATCATCCATTAGATAGTTAAGTTAATCAGATAAAACTTATAATTTGAGAATCTAAATGAAATATCCTGATAAATTTGAGGTTAATATGTATAATTAAGAAAATAAAATATTTTATATGATTAACTTAACTATCTAATAAACAAATGAAAACATGTGTAAACAAAAGTGTTTTCAAAATTCAAATGAAAAGTGACAGACTGATGGAATGAACAATTTAATGTTTATTATAATATTTCAAATTAAAATCATTTTAACAAGTTTTGAATTTCAATTACTACATTTGGTTGGCAATTATTCAATCAAAACGATTATAAACTTTTGTTCCAAATACTTTTATGGTAATAAAATGTTAAAATACTCTCAAATTGCATGTGAAAAGACCTCCCTCTTTAATGCACTACTTGAAAATAATTTGAAAGAAGATTTTTAAAAGCATATAGTCATTTCATATATGTTAGCATGAGAAGTATCATTATGTAGGATTATACTACTTCATCTATGATCAAACTTAGTTTGATACTATTTCTGATCCACTAAAAATTCAATGTTATATAATTCAAAATATATGAATATATAATTAAGAATTCTTTCAAAAACAAAGAAACAAAACAATATAAAAGTATGAAAGATAAATAATTTCTATTACAAAGGAACTAAATTGTTTAAAACAACTGAAAATACTAAAGGAGTATAGTTATATATTTGAATTTAATAATAAATCATGTTACAAATAATATTTTTAGGACAATTTGATCAATTTTAAAATTTGGTAGTGTACAACCGTTTAAAATATAAAATAAAAAGTTTAAAACCTGTATAATAATACTATAAATCAAGTTAAAAAACTTAATACACTATGAATTATCATGTAAAGTGTCAAATTTGATAAGTATTATTACAAAGTGATTGAGAATTTTGAGATATTACTAAGATCTCAAAAATAAATAAACATAATAAAAATAACATATAAAAATCTGTCTCTTTTTTGTCATAACACAAAAAACATATTTATATTTTTTTTCATTTTGAAAGGTTTATAAGATGTTTAATTGACAATAAATCATGAAATTTTATTAGAGAAAAATATTGGGCCTGTGAATAGCACGTGATACATCATCTAGTTTCTACTATGTATAAAGGAAAGTTGAGGAAGACCAAGGGCAAACTTGTAATTATACTCATTATCAAGGGCAAAATGTCTTTAACTTGAAAATATCTCTTTCTTCATTCTTTTTTTCAAGCTTCTTAATATAAAATAAAAATACCTTACAAATATGTTATTTGTATACCGCTATACATCTTAATGCATACATTATAACACATTATATTTTTATCTAGGTTATTATATTGTGTAATCTTCTCTATTAGTTAATTTTCTTATGAGTCCCTTGAAATATTAAGACATTAGTTTTTCTCAAATTGACCCCTACTATTCCAAGAAAGATTAATTCAAGGACGACCAAGGGTAAAATCATCTTTTAAGCATTCATTAAACCAACTTCAAAAATATCCTCTCTTCTCCCAAATATTTCTAGAAACATCCACCAATTTCCAAAACAAAAAAATCTTTAACTTTCTTTTAGTGCCACACAATCATTACTATATACAAGAGAGAATTTGGCATTTTGGTAGTCTTCACATTATTTTTTTTTGTCAATTTTATCTGTAATTTAAATTTTAATTACTCTACAAATTTTCATTCATTGTGATAAATTTGAAAAATTATTTGAACTTACTATGCTACAAAAGTGACGAGCCATGAATAAGGATAGTGACACCATAAAAACTATTTGTACAATCAAATTCAAAATTGATCCAAGGGTTTATTGTCTTTCTATTTTATAGAAATATTTATTAATTTTACTTCAAAATTTTATTTCCCAAACAAATTTATCATGAACAAGTAATTAAAGTATCTTGACATTCTCTTTCTAACTTAGTACATGCTTAGTTATTAAATTAAAATTTATTTTTATATATAACTAAAAATATTTGAAAAAATAATTTTTTTTAAAAAATAGAATTTAACTGTAAGACCCCGTAAAATTCTAAAGCTTAATACAGTCCTTTAAGCGTGTCAAGGGGGTTCTAGACTTAGAAAATTTTAGCTACATTCCAGACTTAGCTTAATTTTGGCCGTCAAAAGTCGGCAATTTTATTTCGCCACCTTAATGTCCTTTAATGGTCCATATTTTTTATTGATTCATGATCAGGAAGGTCAATAGGTGTTCTTGGACAAGTTTTGAATTTTTTAGAAAACTCATTTAGATCAAGATTGGAAGTCCAAAACAGTGGATCAATGTGATCTTGGCGCGCTGCGTCGCCAATCGCGTTGGTCACCAGTTGTGCAGACTGCCAGAGCCAAACAACTGAGGCTCAATGCATTTACGAAACGCCGCATTGGGTATAGCATCGCAGCCCTCGACACGTCGCATCACTCATAGCGTCGGTGCCCAATTATTTAGTCATTAAAAGTCCGCATTTTTAGGGGCAAAAAGATAATTTTCCCAACCTTATATAAGGCTTAAACACAGGATTAAGCCTTATTTACACCAAAATACACCCTTTTCTCTCAAAATCTTCTCAAGAACACATTAGGGTTTTCAATTGGGGATCCAAGTTCAAGCAAATTTCTATATGAATCATCAAGAATCTTTCATCTAAGGTATGCATAGTGTTCATTCATGGACTCCTTTCGTCTATGAAGCCCAAGAATCAAGTTTTAAATTCTGAATTGTGATATTCATTCTATAAATTGAATTATGTTCATGTGTTGTTGTTGTATGAATTCCAAGATGGAACCTTTATTATATCTTTATGAAATTATGCTAATATATGGACTGAAATCATGAAATTAGGTTGAATTACGAAGTAAGGTTGTATTAAATTCATGCTCATGCCTAAGCCTTAAATCATGCAACTTTAGTGTTTGATAAAATGCCTAGGAGAATAGAAATTATGCTTGATAGTTAGACTGTGACCCAAGTTATGAATGTATGTGTTCCCCTATGTTTAAAATGATTTCCATGAGGATTTTTATGTAATGCAATTGCGTGATGATATAATCATGATATTAAAATAATAAAGCTAAGACATGATCATATGCATTATAAGCTATATACAAGATTATGATAACCATGTGCTTCATAAAATATCCCCTACTGTCGTAGTATGAATTATTGATGTTGGCCATGTATTCAAGAAAGTCATGCTTTGTCAATTTCCTTCTATCGAGTCCTGGGGGTATTTGTACCCGAAAAATATAGATGTGTACCTAGAGCCAGTGTTATGTTTCACGATATCATTAGTCAAGCCATGATCCATAGAACTCAGTCAGTCTTGTGACTCAGGAAATCTTAGTAAATTCAGAAATCTCAGTAGTATTCCGTCAGTCAATGGAACTCCATGAAATCAGTCTAGTCCAGTTCAGTTAATTATGTTAGTGGGTATTCAGATGGGGGTAGGAATTAGCACGAGCGAACCTAAATATAGGAACTCACCTGTTATATGAGGGTGTGATTCTTAGAAGCAATCTTTGTATTCCAAGACTATGTAGTCAGCGTAGGTTGAGACATCATAGCCTGTTATATGAGGGTAGATGAGGTAGATTAACTTGTAATATAAGGGTTCCCATCGTTCTTACTAGAGTTACCTGTTATATGAGGGTTACTCACAGATTCTCCTTACCAATGATGCGGTATTGATACCCTGTCTATTAGGGTTACAGATTGGACCCCATCTCAGTTATATTGTAATTTTTTGGGGCATGTCGGTTAGATAACTACTTCTAATAGTTTCACTTCTAGAATCAGAACTGTTAGATACAACCATTCAGTTTCAGTAATAAAACTTAGATAGTTCTACAAAATTCAGGACTGTCAGATACAGTCAACTCAGAACAGTATGAAACTCAGATAGTTTCATTAGAACATAGACTATCAGATACAGTCGCTCAGTATCAGTTATATCAGTTATACGATTTATCTCAGTTTCATTAGTTATGCCAGTTATCAGTAACTCATGTTACTAGTAATCAATTTTAGGACTATCAGATATAGTAAATCAGACTAGTTCTTCATAATCAAAACTGTTAGGAATAATCATTCCTCTATCAGTAATATATCATCAGTTCCCCAGTATTCAATAGACTCAGTTATCAGTATCAGTAAACCCAGATGTTAATAAATTAGTACTCAAAACTCAGTACCCAGTTTCAGTATGGTCTCAGTTACAGTTACTTGTTCATGCATGTATTCTCACGTTCATGTTATATAGTCATTTAGTATTGTTTATGCATATGAACCCTTGCTTTCAGCCTACCTCATATGCATACCAGTACATTCAATCGTACTAATACATTTGCGCTATGGTGTTTTACTTTACTCCATAGGTTCAGAAGCACGAGCTTTAGAGCATAAGTAGCATTCCAGTATCCAGCAGTCAGAGTTAGCAGTGAGTCCTCATCCTCTGAGGACATGATTATTACGTTATCATTCCAGTACTTAGTTCATTTCAATAGTTGGAATTAGTTGGGGACATGTCCCATCAACTCCTTATTCAGACAGTTTAGAGGCTTTCAAACTATACTATATTTAGATAGTTTATTTCAATTTTGGGTATTTCTATACCTTATTTTAAACATTGTTTTATCAGATTCTATGTTTTATATTTGAACCTTATGGCCTTACAGCTTATGTTTCCGCATTTATATACATATATTATGCAGTGTTCAGGTACAGATATTAGTCATGGATTAGCTTGTGGTCCTTTGGGGTCATAAGCACCATGTAGAATTTTGGGTACCAGATTCGGGGCATTACAAACTTGGTATCAGAGCCTAAGGTTCAATAGTGTCCTAGGAAGTCTAAAAAACCGCGTCTAGTAGAGTCTTGTACATGGGTGTGCTGTGCACCATACTTATGTGCAGGGGGCTATGATATGTTTTGGGTACAGTTTCCCTTCTTTCAGTATTCATGTCGTGCGAGTGAGCATTAGCTCAAGTTGAATTCTCAATCTAATTTGCTCCTTCCTTTCAATACATAACATGTCTCCCAAAAGGACTAATGAAAGAAGGATTGAGGACCAGTCGGTACTTTCACCCGTCCAAGCAGATTCCTTGGATGAGCATGTCTTTCAGGGATAATTCAGAATTGACTCTCTTACTATATCCTATTCAGTAGTATCTCAGAGAAATTAGTAGACCATTGTCCCACCCAGGCACATGATTTGCGCCCAACAGATGGAGGTGGGAAAGCGTAGTAAGAAAGAAAGAAATAGAGAAAATAAGAGATCTAGAATAGGTAGCCTCAATTTCAACCAGCCTAAGTCAGAGGGTGGTAACCGCTTTCAGTTCTGCCCAAAGTTTTCAGTTCCACTTCCTTTCTTGGCAGTACTCCAGTCCCTAAATTCAGAGATAGGACGCCGGTCCTAAACCTCAGGGTAGTATTAGTAGTGCCCAAATCCATCCCTTTTGTCAGACTTGTGGTAAGTATCATAAGGGGATATGTAGAGCCGACATCGATGTGTGTTTCAGATATGGTGAGTCAGGTCAGAAAGTCCGATACTGTCCTAGGCCTGGTCCTTGAAGACAGTATAATCATTCTTCTGCTCAGTCCGGTTGCCTAAATCAGCAGGGTGCCTTCTCCAGCTCCATCAGTAGGCAATGCCCAAACAGATTCCATGTTTTTCAGACCCGAAAAAATTAGGAAAGTCATTCTAAAGCGATCACTGTCAATATTGAGGTCAGATCAAGTGTTAACAGGACCTTTCTTAGTCTCCACCCAAGTGGGTCAGTCTATCATAGCCCGACAGATATACAGGCACTGTTCGGTTATGAAAGCTCAGAAAGAGTCAGGCCTTCAGATTCTAGCAGTAGTGCTGGCATGTATAGGAAAAAAGTAAGGGAAAGACAATTTTTGACCCATCCTTATCTTAGTGTAAAGTTTTGTACTTCAGTCAGCATGATGCCTTCACATGTTTTACATCTCCATTCCATAAACCTATCTTATATTCATATATTTTCCATGAAATTATGTACGATTATACTTCCCAGCATAAGGAGTTTGGTTTTACTCCCCCTAGCAATCCAAGTCATGACCCATGAATACAGAAAACTCCAAACTCCGATTATATAGCTCATGACTCATGTACATATGTCACGCTTTACAGTATACTCAAATTCCATGACTTATGATACACTTCTACTAATTAGTTAAATCTAGGATATGTCATGTATCCACTATATCCTCAGTTAAGACCTTTTGGGTAAATCTAAGCCATTGATATTTTATTCCTCAGGCCTCAACCATGTGTCAATTTCAGTTAGTATCTATTCATACTTCAGGTCCTCCTGATTTAACCCTTCAGTAAGCTCTCTTTGTGAAAACAGTATAGTGATGAGTAGTTGCTTAGAAGGAAGATAGTAAATATTTTATGTTAAGAGAAGATTGTTGAATGCTTATGTTACCCAAGGGTGTAGTAATGAAGATAGGCTTGAATGTCATGTTAAGTGTACAAGTAAAGGGTTAGCAAGAAGTTATAATTAGAAGTTGGAAAAGTATCGAGTGAGAGTACACTTTTAGATCCTCGACTTATGTCAGTCTTCATTGCGTAACTATCAAAACTCAGTTGCCATCTCAGTTATAGTTTTAGCTTTCAGTACTCAGAAATCAGTGTTCAGTCTCAAAATTAAGTAATTCAGTATCAGTCTAAACCACAGTTATCAATGTTCAGTTATCAGAACCTGGCATTTAGTTCTAGTATGAATCCTAGTTTTAGCTTCAGTTCAGTAATCAGATCAGAAACTCAGTTCAGTTCCAAGCTTGCTTGACTATAGCCTACAGTTGTCAGATACTCAGTTATTAGTATTTCAGTACCTCAGTCTATGAAATATTTTCCAAATCATGTCGTACACTTGGCTTATATCCACAATTAATATAGCTTTCACGAAATTCATGCTCAGTTACCTCATGGACCAAGTCAACCATTAACATCTATGTATAATACTCTATAGTCTTAGTCTAGCTATTCAGGCCAAGTACAGTTCAGTCTTACACGCCCAGTATTCAGCTATCAGTTATCTAGTTAATTAGATGAGTAGTACATTTATGCACTCATGTTCAGCACCCATGTGAATCTTTTAGGTAATCTTAGTTGCAGTGTGAGAGGCTTAGTTATTTCATCTTAAATGGTGTTCGTAGGCCTCAACTCATCTTACCGAACTTTAGCCATGTAATGATTTTCTCATTCAACTATCGTATTTAGATAAGGTCGAGATTTCTTTGCAACCTAAAGCCACTAGAACTCTAAATAAAGAGTGTTAGAGAAAAGGCTCCAGTCGACTATAATCTTTCAGCATGAGTTAGTCTGTAAAACCAGTAATTCAGTTTAGTAGTCAGACAGACAAGTTCACATGGTTTGGGTTCCTGTCCCTTCCATCTAGACGTACTATCTAAAGTCTCATGGATATAATTATTCTAAGGTGAACCAACTAGATAGACGCAAGCTCAGCTCAGTTTATGTATCATATTTTAGTTTCAGATCCCAGTTCTCCAGTTAAGACTTAGTTCATAGGTTTTTTGTGCATCGCTTCAGCTTCCCTAACAGCTCATCCAAGTCAGTATTCTTTGAGGGACATAGTGTCCCAAGGGGGAGATACACTATAATCCCCCGAACTTTCATAACATGAGCATCCCATTCTCTCTTCACGCAATGAATCCAGTTTGGAGTAGGGATACTCATAAGTTAACCCTCAAGTTCCAATCTCAGCCATGAGCCATGTATTTAGAGGCTCAATTCAGTTCATGATATTCAGTTCATAGTATTTAGTTCATGCCTCACGTTCCAGACTCAGTTTATGTCATCCATTACATACTCAGTTATGTTCTCATATTCCTATTTATGCATATTTAATATTGGTGACTATGTGTATCACAAGATCTCTCCCCTGAAGGAAGTGAAGCTGTTCGACAAGAAGGGAAATCTCAGTCCCTTATATGTCGGTCCCTTTAAAAATTCTCAATCGTTACAGCAAGATAGCTCATAAGCATGAGTTGTCTTAAGATCTAGCCTTAGTTTATCCAGTTTTCCATATCTCTTTGCTCAAGAAATGTATAAGTGACCCAATAGTTATAGTCCCTATTTAGAGCATAGATATTCAGAATAGTCTCTCTCATGAGAAAAATCACAGTCGAAATCCTAGACTACCAGATTCACAGACTAAGGAACAAAGAAGTCCCTCTAGTCAAAGTTCTTTGGCGGAATTTGTCCATTGAGGGAGCTACTTGGGAAGCAGAAGCAGACATGCATACCCAGTATCCTTACCTTCTCTCTGCTAATTCAGACTCAGTCCAAGATAAAAACTTTCCTTAAGCTTACCCAGTTTACATGTTCAGTTTCACTACCAACTTGGTATTCAGTTTCATGCTCAGAATTCCGTTATAAACTTGGTACTAAGTACCACTGCATAATCAGTCATGCATCATGTCAGTTACGTATTTTTATAGCAGGTATGCATTCTCATCATAAGAAAACCTAGCTTATGTGAACACTCAGTCATGCATTCACAAATCAGTTACACATGTATTAGATAAGCATGCTCAGTATAATATATTCAGTTATCAGTCATGTCAGCCAAAAAATCATGTTCCAATCATTCATGCTCAGTATGTGTTCCATTCTATCATTTCTTCTCTCTCAGTCAGTCTCATTCGAGAATGAATGTTCTCAAGGTAGAGATATTGTAAGACCCTATAAAATTCTAAACCTCAATACATTTCTTTAAGCATGTCAAGGGGGTCCTAGACTTAGAAAATTTTAGCTACATTCAAGACTTATCTTAATTTTGGCCTTCAAAAGTTGGCAAATTTATTTCTCCACCTTAATGTCTATTAATGGTTCTTATTTTTCATTGATTCATGATTAGGAAGGTCAATAGGTATTCTCAAAAAAGTTTTGGATTTTCTGGAAAACTTATTTAGATTAAGATTGGAAGTCCAAAATAATGGACCAATGGGATCTTGGCACGCCGCGTCACCAATCGCATTGGTCACCAGTTGTGCAGACTACCAGAGCCAAAATAACTAACGCTCAACGCGTTCACGGCGTGCCGCATCGGGTATAGCGTCGCAGCCCTCAACACGCCGCGTCACTTATAGCGTCAGTGCCCAGTTACTTAGTCATTAAATATCTGCGTTATTAAGGGAAAAGGGGTAATTTTCCCAACCCTATATTAGGCTTAAACAGGGGATTAAGCCTCATTTACACCAAAATACACCCTTTTCTCTCAAAATCCTCTTAAGAACACATTAGGGTTTTCAATTGGGGATCCAAGGTCAAGCAAATTTCTCTGTGAATCATCAAGAATCTTCCATCTAAGGTATGCATAGTGTTCATTCATGGACTCTTTTAGTCCATGAAGCCCAAGAGTTAAGTTTTTCAATTATGAATTGTGATATTTATTCTATAAATTAAATTATGTTCATGTGTTGTTGTTGTATGAATTCCAAGATGGAACCTTTATTAAGTCTTTATGAAATTACGCTAATATGTAGACTGAAATCATGAAATTGGGTTGAATTGCGAAGTAAGGTTGTATTAAATTCATGCTCATGCCTAAGCCTTAAATCATGCAACCTAAGTGTTTGATAAAATGCCTAGGAGAATATAAATTATGCTTGATAGTTAGACTGTGACCCAAGTTATGAATGTATGTGTTTCCCTTTATTTAAAAATTATTTCCATGAGGGTTGTTGTGTAATGCAATTGTGTGATGATATAATCATGATATTAAAATGATGAAGTTAAGACATAATCATGTGCATTCTAAGCTATATACAAGATTATGATGACCATGTGCTTCATGAAATATCCCCTACCGTCATAGTATGAATTGTTGATGTTGGCCATGTATTCAAGAAAGTCATGCTTTGTCTATTTCCTTCTATCGAGTCCCTGGGGGTACTAGTACCCATAAAATATAGCTTTGTACCTAGATCCAGTGCATGTTTCATGATATCCTCAGTCAAGCCATGATCCATAGAACTCAGCCAGTCATGTGACTTAGGAAATCTCAGTAAATTCAGAAATCTCAGTAGTATTCCATCAGTCAATTAAACTCTATGAAATCAGTCTAGTCCAGTTTAGTTAATTATGTTCAGTGTCTATTCAGATTGGGGGTAGAAATTAGTACCGAGCGAACCTAAGGATGGGAACTCACTTGTTATATGAGGGTGTGATTCTTAGAAGTAATCCTTGTGTTCCTGAACTACGTAGCCAACGTAGGTTGAGACATCATAGCCTGTTATATGAGGGTAGATGAGGTGGATTAACTTGTAATATGAGGGTTCCCACCGTTCTCACTAGAGTTACCTGTTATATGAGGGTTACTCACAGATTGTCCTTACTAGTGGCGCGGTATTGACACCCTTCTAATTGGGGTTACAAATTGGACTCCAACTCAGCTATATTGCGATTATTTGGGGCATATCGGTTAGATAACTACTTCCATAGTTTCAGTTACAAAATCAGGACTATTAGATATAGTCATTCAGTCTCAGTAATAGAACTCAAATTGTTCTATAAAATTTAGGACTGTCAGATACAACCAACTCAGAATAGTATGAAACTCAGGTAGTTCCATCAGAACATAGACTGTCAGATACAATATCTCAGTATTAGTTATATTAGGTATACCACTTATCTCAATTATATCAGTTAGGTCAGTTATCAGTAACTCATGTTACCAGTAATCAGTTTCAGGACTGTCAGATACAGTTAATCAGACCAGTTGTTCATAATTAAAACTGTTAGAAACAATCATTCCTTTATCATTAATATACCATCAGTTCCCCAGTATTCAGTAGACTCAGGAATCAGTATCAGTAAACCCAGATATAAGTAAATCAGTACTTAAAACTCAATACCCTGTGTCAGTATGGTCTCAGTTACAGTTACTTATTCATGCATGTATTCTCACATTTATGTTATTCAGTTATTTAGTATTGTTCATGCATATGAACCCTTGTATTCAGCCTACCTCACATGCATACCAGTACATTCAATTGTACTGACGCATTTGCGCTATGGTGTTTTACTTTACGCCATAGGTTTAGAAGCACGAGCTCCAGAGCATAAGTAGCATTCCAGTATCCTGCAGTCAGAGTTAGCAGTGAGTCCTTATCCCCCGAGGACATGATCATTACTTTATTATTTCAGTACTTAGTTCATTTCAGTAGTTGGAGTTAGTTGGGGACATGTCCCATCAACTCCTTATTCAGACAGTTTAAAGGTTTTCCGACTATAGTATATTCAGACAGTTTATTTCACTTTTGGGTATTTCTATACCCTATTTTAATCATTGTTTTATCATATTTTATGTTTCAGATTTGAACCTTATGGCCTTACAACTTATGTTTCTGCATTTATATACGTATATTATGCAGTGTTCAGGTACAGATATCAATCATGGGTTAGCTTGTAGTCCTTCAGGGTCATGAGCACCGTGTAGTATTTCGGGTACCAGATTTGGGGCGTTACATTAACTCTTCAAATAATAATGATACTAAATAATAAAAAAATGAGAGTAATTCTTTTTCAAATATTTTGATGATGAATATTTTTAACCAAAAATGGGATTAACAACATTTTATAGAATTTAGGATAAAATAAGTAATTTAACATGAAATATTAAAACTTCATACATGTTTAAGAAATATCAACATAAATTTCTTAACATGTATTTTTAGGAAAAATAAACTACTAAAGTTAATTAAAAAAATAGTAACATTCAATTCCTTTTAGAGAAAATACCCTATTTCACCCTTGAACTATACCCAAAATGGCTGAGACACACCTCAAGTTAACAGGGCTCCTATTACCCCCCTAAACTAATTAAAATTATAATTTTGATACCCTTAGTGCCTACATGGCACATACATGGGACACACATGTGCCTACGTGGACCCTTTAGTGTGTTGTGCCACGTATGTACCACATAAGCATTAATAGTGTCAAAATTACACTTTTAATTAGTTCATGGGGGGTAATAGGACCCCCTTTAAGTTGAGGTGTATCTCAACCATTTTGGGTATAGTTCAAGGGTGAAATAGAGCATTTTCTCTTTCTTTTATATGGTTTAATATGAAATAAAATAATTAAGCTGAATAAAATGAAAAGTATTTTGCAAACAATCTATTTATTCTTAGACAAAATACAACGTATATTATTTTTAGTACCATAAACCAAACAACCACTAAAAAATAATAACAGGATAACTAATCCAAGGACAACTAATTCAAGTATAACTAATCCAAGTATAACTAATCCCAACATAACTAATTTCATCATTACTTGTTTTCCAATCAAACGACCCCTAAGTGTGTAAATGTTTTTGCCCAAATTTGATTTTAATTCTCTTCAAATTTTCTATTTTAATGGCTGAATTTCATTCCAGACCATTTTGTCTTGAGCCAGAATTGATCGAAAATAACTCTATCTCATATCGTAGGTTGATGTAAGGTCTGCGCACACTCTATACTCCCAGATCCTACTTTGTGTGACTATACTTGTATATTGTGTTGTTGTAGTGGCTGAATATCATGGATGTTGAATGAAAGATCAAATTATTTTTGTATATAAAAAGATGAGTTCAAGGACGACCAAGGGTAAAATCATCTTTTCAGCATTCATTAAACTCACTTAAAAAAAAATCCTCTCTTCGCCAAAATATTTCTAGAAACATCCACCATTTTTCAATGCATGTAAAGAAATTGCCTGAATTTTATTCTTTAGTTTCATCATTTGAAGTAAACATATATACTTTTTATGTTGGGCCCATGCTTTCTAGATTTATATAGAAGAGTGAGTTGGAGGACAACCAAGGGTATTATAGTAATTTCACAATATAAATTTATAATTCAAAATTTATCTCTTTTTGTGGGCCTCAATTCTAATTCAATCTTTTCTTTCAACTTTAAAATGCACTACTTCTCACTTCTCACTTCTTACCTTAGACATATAACCCAAAAGAAAATTTTTAAGATAATCTACAATTTAATGTTGATTATACTATTTCAAATTAATATCATTTTAACAAGTTTTAAATTTCAATTATTGCATTTGGTTGGAAATTATTTGATCAAAAAAATATAAATTTTGTTACAAGTTATTTTTTTTTAATAAAATGTTAAAATAGTCTTGAATTGTATATGAAAGGCCTCCATCTTTAATGCACTACTTGAAAATAATATGAAATAAAATTTTGAAAAATATAAGATCATTTTGTACATGTAGGAGTATACTTCTTCATCTATGATCAAACTTAGTTTGATATATTTTCTAATTCATTAAAAATTCAATGTTACATTATACATAAATGAAATAAGCATCCAGCACAACCCCTTCTCCCCCTCGAACTATGATCAAAGTTGTTATGATACACTCTAACTGCACATAGATCTCATTACCCCCCCCCCCCCCCCAAACTCAATTTTAGCATATTTTGATCACCTTTTTATGCTGATGTGGCATCTTTATTATATAGAATGGGGCCCATGCCAAAGGTACCATGTTAGTAAAAAAAATTAACAAAAGGTGTCACGTCAACTAAGAAGGTTGACAAAAATACGCTAAAACTTAGTTTGGGGGGGGGGGGGCAGGGGTAATAGGACCCCCGTGAAGTTAGAGTGTGTCGTAGTAAATTTGGTTATAGTTAAGGGGGGTACGAGATGTTTTACTCTACATGAATATATAATTAAGAATTCTTTCAATAAATTATTATTTTTTTGATAATTTTTTACTACTTCTACTATATAGAAAAGCAACTAGGAGGACGACCAAGGCTAAAAATATAATTTCACATAGCTCAGTCCATGTGTCATCTCATCCTTATTATTTTGGAAGGATCAATTCATCAATTCATTCATCTGTTATGTTCCAAGAATGAGAAACATCACTCCTTCAAGTCTTCAATTCTACTAAATCTTTTTTCTATTAGGGATTGTTTCAAGTCTTTTTAATTTTAAATCAATATTTTATTTTAATTTTAGCCTAACTTTCACTGCGATGTTTCATAAAATTCAGTTCTCTTCATCTTTTATGTCGGGTGTTTCAATTTCAGGAATGATTTTCTTTTATTTTTTTGCTTAAATCTCTCCAATTCATGGCTGATGTGAATTTTTTTGTTCTTTGGGTAACTGCCATCAAAAAATTCTTCAGATACTGTATATGTATATGTATATGTATATGTATATGTATATGTATATATATTTTGGTCATAATTTATTTCTATAATTTTATATGATCAATTTTTTCGAAGCAAGATTATTTGGGAGCTCAAAGTGTTGGGAAAGTTTTGTTCTTAAAAAAATACTCAATTTTAGTTTAATCCTCTTAATTATTTTATTTGATAAGTATTTGTTCTTGCAAAGGAAGAAGACCCCAATAATAGAAGCTTTGTGACATAACTACGATAAGGAAACAGTTTTTCTGGAGAAAATACAAATATATAGCCCAACAAATGAAAGGATTCTAATAACCAATTTAAATTAGCTTATTTTAAGTGTTTTTAAGTTAAAATAATTTTTAAGAACTTAAGAAAAAAGCTTTTAAGAACTTATTTTTAAGTCAAAATAGCCAAAAAATAACTCAACAAGACATAAGTTAGAAATTTCACGTTATAAATAGTAAACTATAAGTCCATACAAACAAATTCTAATAAAGAAGAAAAGTGTTTTAAGGTTGATTATCTATAAGAGGAACTCAGGGAGAGTGAAAAACCTAGATAATAAATCTCATAGAGGCAAATCAAAATATTAGGTTCATTGTGCAATACTTTGTACTGATTTATTGTGAACCTCAACGTCTTGCTTTATTCCCGATTCTTTGGTGGTTAATTCCCTTTAATTTTTTTATGTGCATATTTGTCACTTTTTACAAATTGTGCTTATGTTTTTTTGGGCACAATGACTTTCTCTGTAATAACTATCTAATTATGGTGTCACGTTTGAATAACTAGATAATTATTTAATTCTTATAACTTGCACTTCCTGTATCTTCTTCTACTTGATTTTTCTAAAATTAAATACATACTATTATTCAAAATAGTGATCTATTGAGTTCTCTTCCTCTTATTGCAGTTGTATTGCTTTGACTAATTTATGAGTTATAGGAAAAAGGAAATATTGATTGAGTTTTTTCCTTTCCTTTGCTTTTTTTAAGTGATTACTAATTGAGAATTTAAGTTGTGTGGACTCTTCAACTTTGATGCTCCATCTGTGTCGTAGATTGATAATTTACTATTATAATTCATATATTTAAATTGGTGAAGTTGTTTTCTTTTATCTTCTCATATCGTATGTATATTTGATATATGTAGATTCTGAATCTCATGAACACAAGATTAGATGTTAGATTAGTGGTTTAGGGGGTTCAAATTCACCCAGAGCTTCCAAGTTCAAAATCTATGCAATGTAGTTTTACTTTAGGAACCCCCTTAATGGAAATCATGAATCCGCCACTGAATGAGGCGAATACCAAAGAGTATATGAGTGTTTCAGATTATGAACTCATTTCAAATGAAACCTTATATATAATTATGAAATTCTGAGTTTTTTATAACTGGAATTACGCAATCAGATGAGTGAAATTTGGTCATAGTTGTGGCTTGGGCAAATATTGATTATTAATCCTAGTAAAGTAAAGCTCCAGTAAATTGCTCTGTTTGTACCTTTTCATTAACTTAAGCTAATATGTGACATACTGTGAAAAGTTAATTAATTCTCTCTTCTATCCATATTTATTGTAAATAAATATTGTTTTTATTTTGATTTCATTGTTGTCTCATGGTATGTACAACATGGAAAGTACCCTTTTCGTAGAGATTGATTTGCAGCTACTGAAATAAATTTTTAGTAATAAAGTCACTTCTCCTTGATTAGTGAATTTGGTTATGCTAAAAGATAAGATGAGGTTGAATGGAAGGCCAAATTCAAATTATGCAGGTGTACAGAAAAGACAAATAGCTAGGTCTAACGTTGCAATACACCAATGACCTTAATTTTCAATTTAGTTTCTCTACTTTCGTCAAAAGAAAACAAATTGGAAATCTAGGTAGAATGGAAATGTACACATTGTGAATCAAATATATTTTTTAGAGGGCTCTTACAAATTAAACCATGTTTCATGCACTTTAGTTGTAGTAGTTATGTTCATCCTATTTCTTATTGTTTTAATAAATTCATAAAGTGTTATACCTTATGCTCTAAATTCGGAGTAGGGCGTTCAATAGATTTTTTTCATAAAATATTGTCAGCAAGACTTTGTTGAAATTAATTTATCATGTTGGTCCTGTTCTAAGCACGGGCAATAATCATCTAGTATAATATATATTTATTAGTTTGTTGGCCATTGATTTGAGTTCGGTTTGGTTCGGCTACTAATTATACATAAAAATAAGTGAAATGATTCATTCAAAAGGGAAGAAAAGAGACAACATTTCTTTCAAAAAGAAAAAAAACAAGTCAAGAGATTATTACATAAAACAATATTATGAGATATATCTATTATAAAATATTTAAATTATAATAAATTGATGAAAACATATATAAAATATTTAAAATAATTCATATAAATAATATATTATGTATATATAATTATTAAAAATATATATATACTTTGTTGTAATGACCCTCCAGGTCATTTCCTTTATTTTATGTATTTTCTATGTTTATATATTTCATTTATCTGTCCCAAGTTATTTATGACTTGCTGGGACCGACGATTCGGTTCCTGGGCAGTTAACTTGACTTCGATGCCAATTTTCCTATTTTTGGAGCTTTTGAAGTTGAGAATTTGTCTCTGGCTAAAACTTTTAGTAAACGGCCTTATACAAAAATCTCTATAGTAAAAACATTCATTTTAGACTAGGAAAACCTTTAGTTCAAATCCTAGGCATTCGAGCTCATTTTGGGCTACTGGGTGGAATTTGGCTCAAATAGAAAGAATGGGTGAGGGGGCAACATTTCATCTAAACGATATCCATGGGAATTTGATCGATTCTATTGAGTGTGTTTGTTTTTAATGGATAACGTATCTTAAGGATGCATTCAGAGTATTTTGGACATAGACAATTTTCTGGTGCAGGAACCAACACCTAGTGCACTTCTTTTTTTGCCATTGTTGGCTTTTCCTGTAATCACTTTTACGATCATTGTTATCTTTTTGCAGTATCCACTTTTTCAAACTTTGTTGGCTTTTGTGACCCTTGTCTGCTTTTGTGGTAGCTGCTTTTGTGACCTTGTTGGCTTTTTCTGTCTTTGGTGGCATTATTTATAAGCTTGTCTTCTCCGATTTTAAACTTCATTTCCTTGAACTAAACCTCCGTTGTTGATACCAAAGCTAAAAAGTATGGGAAATCAACTAATTTAGTTCAATTGTGGGGGATATACTTTCACTCATCATTTTCCCTTAGCTTCCTCATTAATTTTCATCTTAAATATCCATTAAATTTGTAGTTCGGATTTATGTTTTCTTGGACTTTCTAAACTGGTTGAGCTTCAATTTGGGATCTATTTATGTTCAAATTTTGAGCATATGATCCTTGTCTTACAAGAAACAAAATTGCGGGTTCAATTTTAAAAATTTTGTAAGAAGGCCTTGTGGACTGATTTTGATCCAATTTTTTTAGAGTATAAAATTACAATCATAGACTTATTTTGCTCGTACAGAGGTGTTGATTTTTTTTTTTGTGATAGATTTTGTTTTGTTCCTGTTGTGCTTATGAGGGCTAGTTTGGTTATGTATGATATTTGTATATATCGTGGTTGTAGAGACAATTAGGTTTTGTCTTTTGTTTTGCACCTTCTAAGCTTGTGTGGGCCTAGTTATGTTATTGTTTAATTATTTCAACATAACTTATGGTAGGTTATTTTTTGGTGTGTACTCATGGTCTAAGTACATCTTATAGGTTTTCCTTCTTTAGTATTTGCAATTCTAGTGTTAGATGATCCTGCTGTTTGTGTTACCATGGATTAAAGTTGTGAGTATACTACTATTAACATTCTTCATTTTTGCGATCCTAATAGTGTTAGACTGTGAGGCTAGCTATCACGACTCAATTTGGGAATCGCGAAGGCACCTACTCTATCCCGCCAGTAGGTAAGCCAAACCGTAACCCGAAGTTGAACACAATGGGTTAACTTGGTGAAAATTCCCCAAAGGGTTCAATTAGGAAATCCAACACAAGACTAAGCAAGGTAATAGAAATAGGGTGAAACCCATCGATAGGCACCTAAAGTTTCAGCGATCAACTTTGGCACCTAAAGTAGACAGTATTCTTTTTTGGCACCTCAACTAGCATTTTGATATGTCACTTTAAAACTTTTTTCACCATCAACAAATATATATGTTGCGTGTGTATTACACACGATATGACATATAAAGGGACCAATTATAAGAGGACATTTTTGTCATTTTTATCAAAATAATTTTTATATAATTAATTTAAATAAAAAAATATTAATAACCCCCTACCCTATATCATATTCCTCAACCACCCCACCCTTCATCATATCATCTTCCTCAACCACCCCACCCTACCCCATATCATCTTTCTCAACCAACCCACCCCCAAATTATCTGCCGCCACCCTCACCCCTAAATTGTCTTCTCCCCCCCCCCCCTTTCTCTTACCCACCAACCCTTGGCCCTAAATCCCTGCTGTAGCAGCCCCCCCTCAATATTTTTCGATGTAATGCGGTGGATTAAAATAAAATCCAACTAAATCAATTTTTTTATTTCTTATTTTCACTTTTCATGATTGTCTACTGAAATTTGGAGAGCACCATGGGTGGAATTTTCATTTGATTGTCAATCCTTATTATTATTTGTCACAGAGGAAGCTAAGATGTCTTTATTTGTCAATACTCTATTCCACTAACGTGGTCTTTTAGGCTGGATATGATGTTTCTCCATGGTATTTGAAATTCAAAGCTCGACTAAATAAGCTATCTTGAAGAGGAGGTGATAAGGTAGTGGGCATTAGAGAAGACGATTGAGGGTGGGAAGCGAGCGGGGGGTGAGGGTGGGTGGGTGAGCTGGAGAGATAGATTTGGGGGTAGGGGTGGGCTGGAGAAGATAGATTTGGGGGTGGGGTAACTATAATTCTTTTTTTTTTTAATTAGTTGGGTTAAAATTTTTTAGATATTAATTTTATTTATATGAGTGAATTTTTATAAATTATATGACTAGTTATTATTCAATTTAGATTCAATTTTATAAATTATATTACTAGTTAAATCCATTTTATAAATTATATGACTAGTTAAATATTTATTTTAGATTCAATTTAGTTATTATTCACCCAGTTAAATTGAATATTATTTGTAAACCTGATTCGTATGAGAGAAGACAAATTCCTAAATGTGTATCTCATTTTTAAATCTCTCCTAATAATTTTCACCATTAAATAAGTTTAAAATTGGTACAAATGGTGGATAAAAATGAAGAAGAAGATATAAATTGATTGGGGTTAGTTTATACATTGCACGTGGGTCAATTTGAATGCCACACCAGCCAAAAATATCTTTCACGCGCCTTCAGGGAAGTGTAATACATGCACCATGCCAGCTGTGCAAAAGGTGCCCAAATGATATAGTTGAACGTTAGTTGAGGTTCCAAAAATGAATACCGTCTAATTTAGGTATCAAAGTGAAAGATGGCTGAAACTTTAGGTTCCTGTCAATGGGATCTGCCTAGAAATAGTTTATAAGATAGTCAACATATAGATACCATCCTACGACCTGGTAGATCCAGTACAAGAGCAACAATAAATACAATCCAAGTACTAAAATAGTCAATACATTCTGCCTTGAAACTAAAGACTAGACATAAGTAGCATAAAAGGAAATGGGCGACTCTGACTCTAAAAGCTCACCCTATCTCCAAAAATCAATACAAAACACAATCAATGACAAAAACTAGTACTCAGATCTGCACTAAAAAGGCATAGAAGTGTAGTATAAATACCAAAACAATGAGTAATCAGTAGGTATCATCGATCGACTTAGCTAAATCATGATATAAGTATGATAAAATGCAAGATAACATAACTAAGTCAAGGTAGAGACGAACTTGAATCAACACCAACATCGTTGTACATAAATAAGTAAATAAAAAATAACACATAACATTAGGCATCAACATATGCAATCATGACTATAGAAATGATCCCCATGTGCTAATTAGTGTGAAAAAATAAATAACCCATCATAAGGCCCCATAATCTTGAAAGGTACAAACGAGAAAGTATAACCACCGCCGTCATTTACCAACTCTCATGATATAACTATAATTCTTCCATGCCATGCCATTCTATAACCATTGGCTATCCATTAGTCATCATTTTTTAACTAATTACCATTTATCAACTAGGCATCATTTATCAAATAAGCATCATTTATCAACTAGGCATCATTTATCAACTAATTATCATTTATCAACTAGGCACCATTCCTAGGATCCTTTCATACCACATTATGACCATTTCCTTATTTTTAACCTTAGCCAAATCGCTATTATCAATCTCACACCCCAATAATATCATAGCATAATACTCATCTCATTATAGTATAATATATATATATATATATATATATATATATATATATATATATATATATATATATATTTAGACTCAAATCGGTATGGATATTCAACAATCTCTTCATAAATGTCATTATCAATGTCATTTTCCATATCATCACCAATATCACCACAATCACCATCAATAACGTAGTCATACTCTAAACTTATGCCAGACATAAATAATCAATATTACCGACATCATTATCTAAAATTTATTCGATATTAGTCTATTTTATATCATAAGCAATATCCAGACTTAAACCAATAACCGTATCATTATTACCATGGCCAATAGCATAATTATTAGAATATTCTATAGCATAACTATTTGCATGATTACTAATCATAATAGAAGAATGATATCTAGCATAATCAATAGCATTACCATTAATATAATCAATAAGAATGATCTTAAGCATGATCTTTATCATAATCGCTAATATAATCAATAAACATGATCCTAAGCGTAATCACTAGTATAATTGGTAATATAATCACTAAGTATAGTATTAAGCATAATCAATAGACCAATCCATAGCCTAATCAATGGCTTAGTCCATATCAAAATCAAAGGCTTATTCCATAGCATATTTAGTAGCTTAATCAATAGCATATTATTAACTCAACCAACAATCTAATCATAGCATAATCAATAACTAATTCATGGCATAATTAATAAGCATTAATTCCAATGTCAAACGATAGTTACCATCAAATACCAAGGCGTCTCAATATCACCACAATAAATATTTCCTCGATGAGCACAAGCATATACAAGGTCTTCAATAACTATCACAAGTCTTGGCCTCAGGTGGGTTTAGAGCCCACTTCTAAATCCCCAAAATACTTTAGCAAGCAATGTTTACCCCAGACTAGGCTAAGGTTATTAGATGTAGAATAAGCCATAACTAGCCCTAGGATAATAATCTCTCCTAATAGGGAGAAACTAAGTCAATTCCACCTAAGGAATGATAACTAAGGTCAATTCCATCCTAAACTCAAATGACTAAGGCAATCTCCTCATTACAAGAGTAACTAAAGCATTTTCAACCTAAGCATAAGTCTACAAGGTCAACTTGACCTAAGGTATGGTTAACTAGGCCAATCATGCCCAAAGCAATATCCAAAATAGGATAAATGATTCAACTAATCCAAAGTATTGCAATTTATCACACCAACAACTAAAACCCATAAAAAATCTAACACAATATCATAAACATACTATGAACTAGCTCAATCTAACAAGGGGTAAAATCTAGCCTACCTGGACGCCGATAAAATCTCAAAAGATCTGCTAAATCACCACTTTTTCCTTTCGAGAAGCTTCCACAAGATGCCAAGCTATAAAAATCACATTTTACTCATCAATATGAGAATAATGATACTCAAATTGCACCATTGTGGTTTAGTTTCAAGAATCATACCAAAATCCCATATTGGTCCTACTTATAGAAATTGCATTTCCAAAACTAACCCAATGACTACACATGATCAAGGAATTATTACCCTAAAAAATAGTTGAAATATGATCTAACTAGGGGATAAAATTAAGACTCCAATGTTTTGGGATTTTTGAACAAGAAATGAAAAAAATCTTCCATGAAAAGGGTGAAATCTTTTCATAAATAAGAAGATAATCGCATAAACAAGTGTTAGCCAAGATCCCAAATCAGCTCCAAGCTCCAATTTTGAGCTACCTCTCTATTTAAGTTTCATGATCGCTTAGACATGGATGAAGAATGAACAAAATCAGGCTAAAAGGATCTATGTATACCCACACTAGGTTCTCGTGTGTTGTTATTGCGACTCAACTATCGCTATCATGATAGCTTAAGATTACACAAAAAAGTTATTCTCGCAGCACTTATCCTCGAGATTGCAGCATCTACTGCCCTGCTCAGATGAGTCGCGATCATGGCCCAAACCATCGCTATTGTGATGCACCAAATACAGTTGATACGTGGAACTTTTACCAAGTCTTCTCCAAGCCTTTAAGATTCATTCGGAATACCGTATACATAAATGAACTATAACCATACCAAATTCAGTGTTTTGGCCTCAGTGGTTGTTGAAACGTAAGGGGGTTGTACTACACTATGAGGGATAAGGTCCCTTTGAGTTAATCACAGGAAATAAATTAGTAAAGCATTAAAGAACCTAAAAATTTATAGGTTTTAAAGAACACAATGATTTAACGTGGAAACCTCCTTGCTCAAGGAAGGAAAAACCACGGCTTGCCCTCACAAGCACTCAACAATCCACTATAATCAAACTCTTAATTAAAAACTCTAATGAACCTACTCTAGGCTCCACCATCTTGCAATAACTCTATTACAAACCTACCTTGACAACTCTGCCTAGAACACATCTCAATACTGATCAACTCTAACCAATATTAAACTCAGGTAACTTACCTAAGCACTCTCAAGAAGACAAGAAACATAATTACTCTTATAATATGAGTAATTTTATTAAGGACTCAAGACTATACTTAAGAACACTCACTCTTTTAGTACGTACATAAATCAAGAACTTGAGTAATGTTGTAAAGGTGAGTTTTTGCCTCTCTCCTTTCCTTCTATAGTCTGATCTTGCAAAAACTCAAAAACTGAGAAGCATTATTTTTCTTTTATACTGGAATAATGATTAAGGCAGAAATCTAATTGGGCCTGGTGTCCTGATGGTACACATCTCACCTGCACAGTTTATTACACTAGACGAAAAAATTGTGCAGGCCATATAACAACTACATATTTCCATGAAGACCCAGAGACCTGGTCCCTTCTTGTCAGCTGATCATCATCAAAACATGATTTAGAATTTCCCCCCTTTTGATGATGACAAACCAACAAAAGATTTTTTAGCATCAATTTTCATTCATTACATTTAATCAGAATGATTAACATTGTCAATGAATGTTCCCTCTATCACTATACACCTTGCTTCTCCATATTAATATATCATACAACTTAGGGACCGGGTCCTTTATTATTAATTGACATCAATAACTCAACTCATACACTATGTTTTAATGTTCCCTTATCAATCTACTTGTATTCAATACTCATTCAATTCATTGTTCCACCTGTCATGATACTTCCCTCTTTCAATCTGCCTTTATGCTTCATAATTATTCTTTTCCATTTAATAGGCCATTCAAAACACATGCCTCCATCTATATTTTAATGCTTGAACACTTAGTACCTATCACATCCATTCAGTATTCCCCCATTTTGCATCATTGAAAAGTGATAAAAGTAAAACCAAGAGTAAAACAAGCACAAGTTAGTTAGCTCATGACCACTGGAGCAATATTAATATGAAGAGCAACTTTAAAAAAGAAATAGATGAGATATACAAATAGAGGATTCATTCACTAGAAACTAACAAAGTGACGACACAGTGACATGAGGATGATTGAACTTATGTAGAGTGGGGATTAGGGGAGAAGGACTATATTAATATCTCCATTATATAACTATCTATAGTATGCACATTTATAAATTTCTTAGTGAGGTCTTTAACTTCAGCATTCAGACCTTAAACCTTCTGAGTGAGTTCTGCAACCTTGATCTAGAGCGTAGCATTTTTTGCTGTAAGTTTTTCTATGGCACTGGGTTCTTCTGAGGATAACTTTTGATTCTTCATCTTCAAGTGCCCTATCTTAGAATCCTTAGTAGCTAGCTTAATCCTCATCTCCTCCATTTCCTTGCTTAAAATCTCCTAAGCAACTAATAGCTCTGATACTTGGGACACAGTTCCCACCTTTTCTTCAATGCATTTTTTTTGCCAATGTTGTCAGATTAAACTTTTTTTAACTGTTCTTGGAGTCCCTTTACACCCAATCACTCCAAAGTTATCAAACACTCTGTTCAAAAAGTACCCATAAGATATCCCATATTTGCCTTTCTTTCCATGGATGACCTTATACATGTGCTTTAACATTAGAGAAGACAGACTTATCAACTAAAATTTACTCAAACACTCAATAAGAAACAAATCAACAGCTGAAGTAATGGTCCTTTCCTCAGACCCGGCCAAAAGGACTTTGTTCACAAATTCAAATACCAATTGGAACTCACTTGTGAGAAATTTGTTTCTCACATCAGCTATTAATGTTCCTCCTACATTAGAAGAATCCATCATGAACTCAATTTAAGTTTGATACTTTACAATAGTCCTCACCCTATAACAGGCATATCTAGTATTTTCCCTAGTAGCTCTTCATCCAGTCTTATTTGTTTTCCTTGCACTTGGACAATCAAGCTTAACCTATCTGAGAAATTCATTGTGAATAGAGTTCTCTTACTTTCTCTTTAAAGACCATGGGAGATGGTTCCTCGAGGAGGTGTAGGCATCCCTGGTGTTTGACATATTCCACCAACTCAACAATCCTAGATTTCTCATAAATCCTAGGATAGAACACTCTTCTAGACAATACTTTTTGAGTTTTTAAAATTTAATTCCTTTTCTCTATTGAAACATCCTTCTTTTCTTCCCTTTTTCTCCTTATCTCTCCTTTTTTCAGAATTACTGCTTAATTTTTTCAATAACTTTTCTCTTCTTGGGACTAGGTCCCTCAGAGACTTTTTTTTTTCATAGCAATGCGTTTCTATTTCATTCCTACATAGATACCAGACTTTAAGTGAGAGGACCTGGTCCTTCCTAAAATATGAATTTCTTTTCTTCTTTTCTTTTGCCACAACAACATCAGGATCAATGTTCTCATCCTCTCTAACCTCTAAAACTTTAACATTCTCCTCCTCCACTACAATAGGTTTCTTGAGTCTTCTTCTCTTAGTAGTAGAAGACTTCCTAGACCTTATACCATCAGCCAATAACTTCTCTTTAGATACCCTAATAGAATAGGATTTAGCAACTTTTACACCAGAATTAATCACTTTATCCTTACCTTTACTCCCTCTTTATTTTTTCACAGGCCACCTCAGTGGTGGTTCATCCCCATTCTCCTTTTTTGGAGGTAGCATAATCTCTCCATTCTTAGTCACATCATCATTTTTACCAACTATTTCTCTTCAACACTAACTGTTTACAAGCAACAGTAAATTTTCAATGACCCTATTTTCACTGCTAGAAAGATCAAAACTTGTCACTGGTATTTCTTTA
The DNA here is from genome assembly GCF_002878395.1 of Capsicum annuum. NCBI lineage: Eukaryota > Viridiplantae > Streptophyta > Magnoliopsida > Solanales > Solanaceae > Capsicum > Capsicum annuum. The sequence goes on from NC_061117.1 coordinate 126,751,104, forward strand.
TCACACAGTTGGGGAATGATGGGGTTTGACTCAGAGAGAGTAGGGGAACCAGGTACTTGTAGGGTTTCTAAGAGTTATGTATTTTCTAGTCCTTCAGAAGAAATTAGGATTTGAGAGTCTTCAGATAATTTTAGTTCTTTTGAGGAATAAGGAATTTTGAAATGAGAGATTTCTTGATCAATTGGTGAGCCAAAAGCTTGATTTAAATCCTCTACCAAGATTGACTGATTTAATTCCTCTACAAAGGTTGACTCAACAGAAAATTTAATGGTTAAGGAAGCTTTGATGGGGACAGACTGAGTTAGGGGATTAGGAATTTCTGGTAAAGTTGACACAGGTTCCTATTGAGGACTTAAGGAGATGTCTTCTATGGTTTTGGGTGTTAAAGGATCAGAAGGTTCAATTTTAGATTGTTCTAATTAATTTTTTAAGCTTGATCAACTTTGAGATTCTTGATGGGGGTTGAGGAAGTTGGAATATTTGCCATTTGAATTTTTTGTGTGTGAGAGAGAATGGGACCAGTTTAATTCAAAGAAGAAGGATGATTGAAGAAGACAATTTGAGTTAATTTTGGAAGAGAATGAAAAGAGATAAATTTGGTTTAGAGATATGAGTGAGGTGACCATTATTATTAACACGAGCCTTTTTTGAAGTGATGTATTTTAATTTAATAGGTACGACTCTTCACATTGCTATGAAATCACAACTTTTGCTCAGATAAGAGAAGACATGTAGATTTTTAGACAAAGTTTTATTATTATCAAATTACTCTAATTTGGTACTAACTAGAGAGATTGTAACGCCCCAAATCTGCTACCCGAAATGTTACACGGTGCTCATGACCTCGAAGGACCACAAGCTAACCCATGATTGATATCTGTACCTGTATACTACATACATACTGTATAATGCAGAAACATGAACTAAAAGGCCATAAGGTTCAAAACTGTAACATAAGAACTGATAAATCATAACATATGGATGAGGTATGAAATACCCAAAACAAATGGAATAACTGTTTGAACATAATAGTCTAGAAAGCCTCTAATTGATTGAACTATCTGAATAAGGAGTTGATGGGACATGTCCCCAACTAACTTCAACTAATAAATTAACTAATGAGATAATAAAATGATGATTGTGTCCTTAAAAGATGAGGACTCACTTTTAACTCTGACCGCTGAGACTAGAATCTACTGATGCTCTGGAACTCGTGTCTATAAACCTATAGTATAAGACACCACAACGTAAATGCGTCAGTACTTTAAATGTACTGGTATACATATGAGGTAAGCTGAATGCATGAACAATACTGGCTAACTAACTAATATAAATATGAGAATACATACATGCATATGCAGTAACTATATCTGAAATAATGAAAACAAGAGTATGCTGATGACTAACATGACTAATGACTAAATTCTAATAATTGATAACATGAGTGACTGTATCTAACAGTCCTGAAACTGGTGGAACTAGCTGAGTTCTGTACTGTATCTGAGTTGACTATAACTGACAGTCCTAAATTCTGAAGAACTATTTGAGTTCTTTTAGTGAGACTGATACTGAGACCTTGGGAGGTAGTCATCTAACCGACATGCCCCAAAGGATGCATTATAGTTGAATTAGGGTACAATCTGTGTGAAGATTGGAAGGGTGTCAATACCGCACCACTGGTAAGGACAATATGTGAGTGACCCTAATATAACAGGTAACTCTAGTGAGAACAGTGGGAACTCTCATATAGCAGGTTAAGCCACCTCATCTACCCTCATATAGCAGGCTATGACATCTCAAACTATGCTGGCTAGATCGTTCTGGAATGCAAAGATTGCTTCTAAGAATCACACCCTTATCTGACAGTGTATGTTCTTATCCTTGGGTTCAGTCGGTTCTAAATCATGCTCCCATCTGAATAAACTCTGAACATGATTTTTCTAATACTAAACATGGACTGAGTTACTGACTTTCGTTGACTAATGGAATACTACTAATATCTGACAACTGACTGAGTTCATGAGATCATGGAGATTTCCTGAGTTATAAGACTGTCTAAAGTCTAAGGATCATAGCTTGACTGATAATGTCATGAAAACATGATATGGTTCTAGGCACACAACTAATATTTCGAGTACAAGTACCCATAGGACTCGATAGAAGGAAACTGATGAAGCATGACCTACTTGAACACATCACTAACATCATAATCCATAATACATTTATTGCAACATTTTATCAAACATGTGATCTGCATAAACTTGTACATACATAGGGATGTAATGATATCATGCTAGTAAGGCATTTTCCTTCATCTAGGCATTTAATCAAACACGTGGTAGGCATAGTACGTGTAAAAAATATTATACAATAATTAAACATCATGATTCAATTCTAATTTCATTATTCAAGGGTTTAATCATAGATTTAAATGAATCTATATCTATACTAATCAAATCCACATAAAATTTATCCCCAACATGGAATAGAATTCAATTACTCATTATCAACATGAACAAGAGCAGCCCAATCATGAAATTCATAAAGGAAATCCATAAACTTAAATTGTGAAAAGATATTCTTGGGCTTCATGGATGAAAGGTGTCCGTGAATGAACACTATGCATACCTGGGTTGATTTGAATCTCTTAGTTCTTGAAGAAGATTTAGATTTTTTTCTTGGAGATTAATGTTAGAGAGAAAACCCTAGTTTTGTTGTGGTAGAAAAATAATGAATTTCTGAGCTTTGGTCGAATATAATTGGGTGGTAAAAGACCAAAAAACCCCTTTGAAAACGGCTTTAATTTGCTAAATCGAGACCTATGATGGCTCCTGTGATGGTCCATCATTTCGACCGTCATACGCAGACCAAGAAAATGGCTTACTGCCTAAGTCGCGATGGCTTAGGCGATTCTGATAGCTCTAAGTAAAACGTCTATAACTTTTTACTCCGATATTGGATTTGGACAAAATTGGTATCGTTGGAAAGCTAATTCAATTTATCACATGGAAAAAAGTGAAAATATTAAAAATACTACATGTAAAAAAGTGGATTCATCTTTCAAAGTAAGTTTCTAACATTCTTTAGATGATTTCAAGCTAGGAAAAGTACAGGATATTACAATATCTCCTCCTTGAGAATATTCATCTTCGAATGAGACTGGAAGTGAGGGGAGAAGATAACCGACGTACATAATGAACATGAACAACTGGAACATGATCTCATGAATGACATGACTGATAACTGAACATATCATACTGAACATGCATATCTGATGCAAGTGTAATTGATTCATAAATGCATGACTGCATGTTCTGGTGAACTAAGTTTCTCACAGTGAGAATGCATGTCTGATGCATAATTATATAGCTGAGCTGATACATAAATGCATGACTGAATATGCAATGGTACTTGATACCAAGTCTGTGATGAACACTGAATAAAAAACTGAGTAAGCTTAAGGAGAACTGTTACCTTGAGCTTGATCTGAGTTGGCGGAGAAGAGGTGATGATACTTGGTACGCATGTGTCTGCTTCTTCTTCCCAAGTAGCTCCCTCGACGGACTGATTATGCCAAAGAACTTTAAATAGAGGGACTTCTTTGTTCCTCAATCTACGAGTCTGATAGTCTAGGATTTCAATTGGAATATCTTCATAAGAAAGGCTATTCTGAACATCGATACTCTGAATAGGGACTACAACTGCTGGATCACCTATACATTTCTTGAGCAAAGAGACATGGAAAACTCGATGAACTTAGGTTAGATTTGAAGGCAAATCGAGCTCATAATCTATCTTGCCAAAGCGACTGAGAATCTTGAAGGGACCGACATATCGAGGACTGAGCTTTCCCTTATTACCAAACCTCTCCACTCCCTTCATGAGAGAGATCTTTAGATAGACATAGTCACTAATCTCAAACTCAAGATCCTTGCTACAAACATCTTCATAAGACTTCTGTCAGCTCTGAGAAGCCCGAAGTATTTCTCTGACCAACTGGACTTTTTCTAAGGCGTTGAATACCAAGTCAGGCCCTATGACTAAGGCCTTGCTAACTTCAAAACAACCAATTGGAGATCTACATATCTTACCATAGAGAGCTTTGAATGGAAATATCTTACTACTGGAATGATAGCTATTATTGTGTGCAAACTCAATAAAAGGTAAGTGGTCATCCCAACTACCATTGAAATCAATTACAAACGCCCATAGTATATCTTCTAAAGTCTGAATGGTCCTTTCTACTTGACCATCTATCTGAGGATGAAAGTCTGTACTAAGATGAACTTGGGTACCAAGACCCTTTTGGAATGCTTCCCAAAAATGAGAGGTGAATTGGGTACCTCTGTCTGAGATAATAGATAGCGGAACACCATGAAATCTGACCAACTCCCTAATGTAGAGTTTGGTGTAATCCTCAACTGAATAAGAGGTATGGATTGGATAGAAATGGGATGATTTGGTCATTCTTTCTACGATGACCTAAACTGAATCATGCTGATGACGAGTTTGTGGCAAATCCATCACGAAGTCCATGTTCACTTTTTCCCACTTCTAAGTAGGAATAATGAACTCCTGCCAAGGACCACTAGGCTTCTGATGCTCTATCTTAACCTACTGATATATAGAGCACTTAGCCACAAAATCTGCAATATCTATCTTCATCCTACTTCACCAATAGATCTCTTGCAAGTCATGGTACATCTTTGTGTCCCCTAGATGAATAGAGTAGCGTGCACCATGCTCTTCTACAAGAGTTCGCTGCCTTAAGTCATCTACACCTGGAACACAGAGACGACCCTGATAGCACAGAACACCATCTCCTCCTTGGGAGAGAACCTCTATTTTCTAATTCTAAACTGACTCTTTCAACTTGACAAGGTTGGGATCTCTATCTTGCTTTTCTTTCACCTCTGAAACTAGAGATAATTTTGAACTACTCTGAACCCATATATCACCCTCTGAAGAATTGACTAAGCAAATGCCTAGTATCACAAGCTAATGGATTTCCTGAGCTAAATTCTTCTTACTGTCCTAAACATGAGCAACACTACCCATGGATAGTATACTAAGAGCATCGGCCACTACGTTGGCCTTTCCCGAATGATAAGAACACTCATGTCATAATCTTTCAAGAGCTCTAACCACCTTCTCTGATGAAGATTAAGATCTTTCTGAGAAAAGACATACTGAAGACTCTTATGATCTATGAATACCTCTACATGAACACCGTATAGGTAATGTCTCTAAATATTTAAGGCAAATACTACGGCTGCTAACTCAAGATCATGCGTAAGGTAATTCTTCTCATGGGGTTTAAGCTGTCTGGAGGCGTAGGCTATTACCTTACCATGCTGCATTAGGACACAACCTAAACCCACTCTAGATGCATCACAATACACTATGAACCCATCTGAACCATCTGGTAATGCTAGAACTGGAGCTAAGGTAAGTCGAGTCTTCAACTCCTGAAAACTCTTCTCGCAAGGATTTGACCACTGGAACTTGACTTTCTTCTGAGTCAATTTGGACATAGGGGATGTAATAGAAGAAAATCCCTCAACAAACCACCTGTAATAGCCAGCTAAACCCAAGAAACTCCTAATATCTGATGGAGAGATAGGGGGAGCCATTTTCTTATTGCTTCGGTCTTTTGAGGATCTACTCTAATGCCATCACCGGAAATGATATGACTAAGGAATGCTACTGACCTTAGCCAAAACTCATACTTACTGAATTTGGCGAATAGCTGATGATCTCTGAGAGTCTGAAGTACTATTTTAAGATGGTCTGCATGATCTCACTCACTACTGGAATAGACCAGAATATCATCTATGAAGACTTTTAATAAACATGTCCAAGTACTGCTTGAACACACGGTTCATCAAGTCTATGAAAGCGGCTGGGGTATTGGTAAGACCAAATAACATAACTAAGAATTTAAAGTGACCATACCGAGGTATGGAAAGCTATTTTTGAAATGTCACATTCTCTAACTCTGAGCTGATAATAGCCAGATCTGAGGTCTATCTTGGAGAAATAGCTAGCACCCTGAAGTTGGTCAAATAATTCATCGATTTTAGAAAGAGGATACTTGTTCTTTATCAAGACTTTATTGAGTTGACGGTAATCAATGCATATTCTGAAAGAATTATCTTTCTTGTGCACGAATAAGATTGGTGCGCCCCACTGGGAAATACTAGGTCTGATAAATCCCTTATCTAAGAGATCCTTCAACTACTTTTTTAGTTATTTGAGTTCTACTAGTGCCATTCTATTTGGATGAATAGAGATTGGCTGAGTATCCGAAAGAAGATTAATACCGAAGTCTATTTCCCTTTCGGGAGGAATTTCTAGAAGATCTTTGGGAAAAAATATGAATATTCATTTAGAACTGGAACTGATTCAAGACTGGACGTCTCAGAACTATAATCCTTAACATGAACAAGATGATAGACACATCCTCTAGATATCATTTTTCATGCTCGAAGGTAGGAAAAAAGCTTACCCCTGAAAGCGGATACACTACCCTTCCACTCTAGGATGGGTTCATTCAGAAACTAAAACTAAACTATTCTATTTTTGCAGTCGACTGTGGCATAGTAGGAATGAAGCCAATCTATGCAGAGAATGACATCAAAATTAGTCATCTCTAATTTGACTAAGTCTGCTGAGGTGACTTTTTGAAATATCATAACCGGACAGTTCCTATATACCCATCGAGCAATGATGGTTTTATCCACTAGGGTAGAGACGGAAAAGGGCTCTGCTAGAATTTTAGGACTGACTCCAAAATCAATTGCTATATAAGGAGTGGCAAAAGACAAAGAAGCTCCTGGATCTAGTAAAGCATAAATATGAACATAAAAGACCTATAACGTGCCGATAACCATATCAGGAGAATTTTCTTGATCTTGTCGGGATTGAAGAGTATAGAGACGACTTGGGCATTGCCCTCTAGTAGAACTGAAGGTGGCACCCTACTGATTTTGGTGACCGAACTAAGCTGAGGAGCAATTCTATTGACCCTGAGGACCTGGCTGAGGATAGTCTTTGACTCTGTCGCCTGGCTTGCCACATCCAAAGAAAATACCACTGCCATCTCTGTAAATACCCTGATGGTGCTTGCTATAAGTCTGAAAAAGAAGATAGGTGCGGGTACTGCTAACATTTCCCTAGGACTTAGAGCCTGGCGCTCCATCCTTTTTACCCTCTCTGAACTTAGAAACTAGAGCACTGGCTGAAGAAGGAGCTAGAACTGATGACTTAGGATGAAACTGAGAATGGTTTTCTCCTTCTAACTTAGGTTGAGCAAAGTTGAAACTTCCTGACCTTGCTCTCTTATTCTGACTCTCCCTCATCCTAACTTTCTGGTTCTCTATCTATTGGGCATAAGTCATGAGCCTGGCTAAAGTTATGTCACTATTCAGCATGGCGGATCTGCACTCATTAGCCACGCTATCGTTCACCCCTAAAAAAAACTTACTCATCTTTGCCCTGCTATCTGCAACCACATGAGGGGCATATCTGGATAATTGAGTAAACTTAAGAGAATACTCTTTCACTATCATATTTCCCTACCTGAGGTTAATTAATTCTAGCAACTTAGCTTCTCTAAGCTCTAGGATAAAGAATCTATCAAGGAACGCTGAAATAAACTCCTCCCACTCAACTGACCCTACATTGTCTTCCCTCTCTGACTTCCACTACTTGAACCAAGTATGCTCAGTACTCTTACTAGATGTAACCCCGATTATGTCTATAGCTTTTTGCATCTGATCTAGGAATTACTGAGGGTCTTTATCTATTTTAGACCTAAAAAAAGATGGAGGATTCATTTGGGTGAAGTCCTAAATCTTGGTTGAAGCTGAATTAGCCATTGGATTAGCTAGAACGACAGTTGATCATTCATTCCGAGTAGAAACTGACTGAGTAAGAGTAGTGAATGTGGCCCTAAACTCCGTATGAGAAACATGTTCATCCAAGGGGTCTTCTTGGACAGGTTGGGTTCTTCTCTTAGGAGGCATGTTCTAAAATAAGGAGAAGAAATAGATTAGACTGAGAGATTATATTGAGATTATGCTCAATGGCATGGCATGGATACTAAAAGAAGGGAAACTATTCCTAAAACATAATATAGCCTCCTGCACATAAATGTGGTGCGCAACACACCCATGTAAAAGACTCTACTAGATGTGGCTTTCAGACTTCCTAGGACTCTATTGAACCTTAGGCTCTGATACCAAGTTTTTAATGCCTTGAATCTGGTACCTGGAATGTTACACGGTGCTCATGACCTCGACGGACCATAAGCTAACCCATAACTGATATTTGTACCTATATACTGCATATATATTGTATAATGAGGAAACATAAACTGAAAGGCCATAAAGTTCAAAATTGAAACATAAGATCTAATAAATCATAACATATGGAAGGGGTATGAATTACCCAAAACAACTAGAATAACTGTCAGAACATAATAATCTGAAAAACCTCTAACTGACTGAACTGTCTGAATAAAAAGTTGATGGGACATGTCCCCAACTAACTCAAACTAATAAATTAATTAATGAGATAATAAAATAATGATCGTGTCCTCGAAAGATGAGGAATCACTTCTAACTCTGACTGCTGTGACTGGAATCTATTGATGCTTTGGAACTCATGTCTCTGAACCTATAGTATAAGGCACTATAGGACAAATACGTCAGTACTTTGAATGTACTGGTATGCATGTAAGGTAAGCTGAATACATGAACAATACTGGCTAACTAACTAATATAAATGTGAGAATACATACATGCATATGCAGTAACTATATCTAAAATCGTGATAACAAGAGTAAGCTGATGACTAACATGACTAATGAATAAATTCTGATAACTAATAACATGAGTGACTATATCTGACAGTCCTAAGTTTGATGAAACTAGTTAAGTTCTGTACTGTATCTAATTAGACCGTATTTGACAGTCCTGAATTTTGAAAAACTATCTGAGTTCTTTTACTGAGATTGATACTGAGACTGTGGGAGGTAGTAATCTAACCAACATGCCCCAAAGGATGCATTATAGCTAAATTGGGGTCCAATCTGTGCCCTGATTGGAAAGGTGTCAATACCACGCCACTGGTAAGGACAACATGTGAGTGACCCTAACATAATAGGTAACTCTAGTGAGAATGGTGGGAACCATCATATAGTAGGTTAAGCCACCTCATCTACCCTCATATAGCAGGCTATGATGTATGAACCTATGCTGGCTACATAGTGCTGGAACATAAGGATTGCTCCTAAGAATTACACTCTCATCTGACAGTGTATGTTCCCATCCTTGGGTTCACTCGGTGCTAAATCCTACTCCCATCTGAATAGACTCTGAACATGATTTTTCTAAAACTGAACATGGACTAAGTTACTGACTTCCATTGACTGATGGAATACTACTGATATTTGGCAACTGATTGATTTCATGAGATCATGGAGATTTCCTGAGTTATAAAACTGTCTGAAGTCTAAGGATCATAGCTTGACTGAGAATATCATGAAAACATGATATGGCTTTAGGTACACAGCTAATATTTTGGGTACAAGTATCCCCAGGACTCGATAGAAGGAAACTGACAAAGCATGACCTACTTGAACACATCACTAACATCATAATCCATAATACATTTATTGCAACATTTTATCAAACATGTGATCTGCATAAACTTGTACATACATAGGGATGTAATGATATCATGGTATTTGGGCATTTTCCATCATATAGGCATTTAATCAAACACATGGTAGGCATAGTATGTATGAAAAATATTATACAACAATTAAACATCATGATTCAATTCTAATTTCATTATTCATGGGTTTAATCATAGATTTAAATGAATCTACATCTATACTAATCAAATCCACATAAAGTTTATCCCTAACATGGAATAGAATTCAATTACTCATTATCAACATGAACAAGAGCAACCCAATCATTAAATTCATAAAGGAAATCCATAAAATTAAACTTTGAAAAGAGATTCTTGGGCTTCATGGATGAAAGGAGTCCATGAATGAACACTATGCATACCTGGGTTGTGTTTCTTGAAGTACTTGAACTTGAAGAATTTGAATCTCTTAGTTCTTGAAGAAGATTTGGATTTTGTTCTTGGAGATTGATGTAAGAGAGAAAACCCTAGTTTTGTTATGGTAGAAAAATAATAAATTTCTGAGCTTTGGTCGGATATAATTGGGTATATAAATGGGTGGTAAAAGACCAAAAAACCCCTTTTAAAATGGATTTAATTTGCTAAATTGGGACCTACGATGGCTCGTGTGATGGTTTATTGCTAGGGCGATGGTCTGTCATTTCGACCGTCGTACGTGGACCAAGAAAAGGGCTTACTTCCTAAGTAGTGATGGCCTGGGCAATTCTGATAGCTTTGAGTAATACGTTTATAACTTTTTACTCTGATACCAGATTTGGATGAAATTGGTATCATTGGAAAGCTAAATCAATTTTCCACATGAAAAAGGTAAAAATATTAAAAATAATACATGTAAAAAAGTGAATTCATCTTTAAAAATAAGTTTCTAACATTCTTGAGATAATTTCAAGCTAGGAAAAAGTATGGGGTATTACAGAGATGGGATCAAGTCCCTCTCTTTCTTGAGGGAATCCTCAGATTTGTGCAAGTCACATCTATACTCTTCCAAAGTTGTTACCATAGGGGTGTACTTGTAAAGGTATGGTACTGATTTAGACCAATATGCACCTACGTTTCCAAGGTTACCTGTCTCCTGATCATTGCCAATTTTAGGGAGAAAAACTGATTGGTCTAGTAGGTCAGGTTAATTTGATCAATTCAAGCTTCAACTTGATTGCTTTGGTACATTACTTATTCCAAAATTTTTTTCCGAGAATGGGTCTGGGGACCAGGTTCCAGACTTAATGCCAGGGTTGCTTCTGCATTTTATTAAGCCAGTTAGCATCTTTCAAAATCTCTTTTATATTTTTGGGCTCACTTTAGGACCAGAATATTGAGAAAGCCAATATATTTTTTTATTTGAGCTCTTGCTTAGAATTAAATCTCCAAAGGTGAAGTTAGAATGTCAAGGGTTTGAGAAGATTTGAACCTCTAATTTAACCTTCTGAGATGTGTTCCACTGGGACCAGGTTCGTGTGAATTTTGAGTAGATCTTTCTTATTGTTCTTCTATTAAAGTTGGGGTTTATGATTTAGATCTTGGATACCCATCAAATTCATCATTCTCATCTACATTATTTAGTTCTTGACCATCATCTTTAGTAATATTATCCCTTTGAACATAAATGAGTTCTTCAATGTCAAAATCTTCACCATCACCTAGATTCATCATCTTTATTAGCGGAAGTTATAATAACCTCATTGGTTTCATCATTTTCTCTTAAGAACATTATCTTGGTGAACCTTCTTATTCAACTTAAAGGAAGACTTGGTTTCTTTTCCCTTAACATATACATTATAAACCTTGTTGTTTGGAAATTTCAGCTTTGGCAAGCCTAAGATCGGGTACTTTTGAAATCAACTTTTTCAGCATAGAGGAGCTTACCCAGCCTTCTGTTCCATAAATCAACATCCTTACCTTGAACACTTAAGCAAGTTAATTCCCCATTATCCACAAACATATTTTGGTCCTCATTGATTTGAGAATAACTTTCCCTGACTTTAAACTTGATACAGTTCTTTTATCATATGAGCATTTAACCTGATTGCCTTTTCCAAATGAGACACCTTCACCTTGAAGTGTCTTGGGGGAGAGAATACAGTCAGACCTTTTGGTCATATTCTTTGAATAGTTACTTACCAAAGAACTAATTTTGACTGCAATTCCTTTCTCCTAACTGCAAACAAAGTAATTTGTAAGATTTACGAACTCACTTGTTTTTGAGGTCCCACTAGAAGGAAAAGGGTGTGATCAAGTATTTCTTGTCCCATCTAGGTAATGAGAGATTCTTTATATTTTTCAATGGTTTGGAGCCCTTAGGATAGGTATTTCCCTACTGGATATATCTAACACTGTTCATTCCAGCTCTAATCAAAGTTTGACAGGTTTCCTTCATGTGACTATCTATTCCACAATGAATGCATAGAGGTTTATTTACTTTTTTTTCTGACATCTAAAGAACCTTACCTTGGGAACCAAGTGATTGAGATTTTTATTGATACTCAAGACCATTACCATTTCTGACACCCTGACTAGTTAAATTTTAAAAGATCTATGAGGATGTGGTCCATTATAGAGATATATTAAGTTCTTCTCTTAGACAGACCAAGTACCTTTCTAACTCTTCATTCTTATAAAGTGTAGTCATTAGATGCTTTTGAGAATCCTATAATTTTATTCAGCACAATTTGTAGATTTCAGGATTCTTTCTTTCTTTTACCATCAGAATCATCTACTTTCTCCAGTTGACTCACTAAACTTAGATTTTCAAATGTTTGCTTAGAAACCTAGTCCAGTTTTAGATATCTGGAGAGCTAAAGAAATTAATTCTCGCTCCTAATCTTCTAGTTTCTCTTATAGAGCATTTTTCTTCCCTTTATCATCAGTATCATATACTTTCTCAAGTTGAGTAACTAGACTCAGATTTTTAGATTTCTACTTAGTAATCTATTCCTCAGTTTTAAACATTGATGTGTCATGGAAACATGACACTTTCGATGATTAAGACCATGAATTTATGCATCTACTAAGGTTGTTTTAGTGTATATGATGAACATTTGTGTTCATTGTAGGTAAAACAAGTCTACAAGAGTGTTGGGATGAAAATGATCGAAAAAGACCTAAAAAGACCAAGTTGCAGCAAGTTACGAGTATCTTCATGAGTTGTTAACATCACATACGACTAAGAGGCTGACTCGTATGATTAAAAAAAACCAAGAACAAAAAGAATGACAAAGTGTGGAGAAGGTACAACTAATAATACGAGTCGAATAATGAGAGTACGATCTGTATCATAAAGTTGTACTCATAACAGAACCCAAGAAAGATATTCAGAGTTGAAGTGTCCAAAGAATATGAGTCGAAAGTCTGAATACAAATCGTATAGGCATATCATAAGGAGATTAGTGTTCAAGAGAAGATATGAAGAAGTCAAAGGTGGATACGAGTGAACGATCTGAGTCATATAATCATATTACGACTCCTAAGATGGAATCGTATGTAAAACATAAAGTTGAAGCCTGGAAGATCAGACACTGGTGTGGATAAGAAAGGAACAAGTACGACTCGTATGATGATGGTATAAGTTGAATACTTAGTCGTACCTTATGCCAACATTACCTTTTTCATTTTTATTATGATTTCTATGTTATTTTAGATACTATAAATACCCTAGGATTTTTTTCCTTTATTAGGTAACTTACTTGTACATATTTTTGATACTTTTTTACATATTTTATAATTATTCTTGATATTTTATGTTTTTATTCAATTTAAGATTTTGGAGTTTACCCTATTTTATTGAAATTAATTACATATCTTCTTTATTGATTATCAGGGATTGTTGCATAAACATGAGCGGCTAATCTCCCTGGCTAGGGTTGTGGGAACTCTAATGGATAGCTATGTAAAGGAAGTGGTAGATTTATTTATTCTAGGGTTATGCATGTATCTTACTCTTCTTCATAATAATTGACCTCAGAGCTACTGTGAAAGCTTGGGGATAGCCTATGTTTGCATTTATCCTCACAAGGGAGTTTATGATAAGGAAAAGAAGATTAAGATAGTAATTTGAGATTCAATTCCATCTTACCATTCCATCGTCTTATATAATCAGTTGCGACTCAAAAGGTGAAAGTGAAATGAAGTCATAAACAAGGAGAAATAAGGAGACACCTTGGGACTCACAAGGTAAAGGGTGAGATTTATCATTTTATTCATAAGATTGATAATACATATGTTGTTCACTTTACATGCAGAGCAATAGAATAGGTGGATTGAACATGAGAAATTTATGAAGTTGAGAAGCCAGGGGGAACACAGTCCTAGTGTTCATCTTTTATTATTTACCATTCAAAAACATTCAAGATTTGATTTCTACATAGTGATTACTTCAAAAACCCCCATTTACTTTTTTGCACTGCTCATGAATTATATTAAGTTATGCAACTATTAAACATCTTCCTTGTGGGTTCGACCCCAACCTAGTTGGGTTATTATATCTGACAACGACTGGTTTATCCTTCTAGGGAGGTTGACTTTTGGAGACATAAAATTTTAGCACTATTGTTGGGGAAGATGATTTAAGTAGTTAATTAAATTGGTGAAGTTTGCGGATTTTATTTTTTGTTTTTGATTTGGCATACGCCGGTGTATGTCAAACACTAGGAGAAGAGGCAACCCCTTACTCCATTTTGATCTAGAGCCAAAGAGAATTCTTTAAACATCTAGAAAAATATCAAGATAAGTTCATGATGGGGTTCAAGACCCTTCATATATGGATCCCACTACAACACTCCTGCGAGCTCTAATTGATCCATAGAATATTATAGATTTACAGATGCAACAACTAATAACTACTGTTGTGGAAGAGAGAAGAGCAGCTGAAGAGGATCAATTAGTAGAGGAGGTTGGGTTATCTCAACAAGGAGGACTAGCTAGGCCTAGAGAGGGAGCTAAGCACTAAGATAGAGTTTAGAGAGGTAGAGCTTCATTAATTTCTGCATATCAACACATACATCTTTACGACGAAGATGAGGATATGGGTTAGCTCAATAGGAGCCATCATTCCCCCTACTTTACCCCCTAATGTGAAGTTTGATATTATAAGTGTCATGATCTAATTGTTGAACTTAAAGGGTGTGCTTTTGAGATCAGCAACTGAAGATGGGAATATGCATCTTGCTAACTTTACTGGGATCTACACATCATATACTATTTCTGGGGTGGATCAGGAAGCTTTTAGATTGAGGTTGTTCCCATTTTCATTGAGGGATGAAGCATCACTACGGTTAGGGAAACTTCCAAGAGGCTCAATCACTACCTGGCATGAGTTGTTCTAAGTAGATTTTTTCTCTTGCAAGGATACTATAGTTAAAAGATAAGATTTATAACATCAGACAGTTACCTACAGAATCCTTGTATAAAGTGTAGTTTAGATTTACTAAAAAGTTGAGCATGGTACCTAATTACAGAATTAGAGGATCAAATTTGTTAGAATTATTCTATGATCATTGAATGTCAGTTCGAGAGTAATGGAAGATATGATTTTGGAAGGTGAATTCATGTAACTTTTTATGGGATGCTGCACAAGATATGGTGAATGATATTTCAGTGACTAATAGAGGTTGGCATACTAGAAATGCAGAACATGGTATAGGTACTTATGCTATTGGAGCAGCCAATGATTATGGAGCTGGTCAGGATTCGGTAGCATAAGAGGTTTCATATCTTCATACTAATATTGGGTTGCTTAGAAAATAGTTCACAACAAAGAGTGTTGAGAAAGTGAATACAGTTACGACATAGGGGTCTACTTCTAGAACTTTTAACATTGAATCTGAAGATGAAATAAAGTATCTTGATCATAGGTTAGTGGATTTTTGAGCCTAAGGGCAAGAAAATCAAGGTTGAAACTATTATGATGATAAATGCAAAGATAGAGTAGAGAAAGAGATGGTGATTGGCTACAAAAAATAACTACAATGAGAAGAGTAAAAAGTATGTTCCACCAAGTAATCATGATTCAAAATCCAGAATGGAGGCACTGTTACGTTGTCAAAATTAGTCAAGGGGCAAGAAAGTCAAGAGAGTTGCCTTAAGGATATCAAGGCAGACATATCAAGGTTAAACTAGAAAGTTGAGTCATATTATATAACAATCAAGCAGTTGGAGCAATAGTTTAGTCAGTGGTCAGCCAAAGTAAATCAAATACAGTCTGACACTCTCTGGAGTAACACAGTGGCTAATCCAAAGAATGATGGTCACTGCTACGCCACTACCACCCAAAGTGGTAAATCCACCATAGACCCACCTTTATTGATTGTAGATGAGCAAAAGTTTGATGATGATCTTAGTGATGTAGATAGTAGTAGCAAGCAAGATAAATGAGAAGAGAAGGCCGAAGATCCTATTTTAAAGCCTATCCCAAGACCTCATTTGCATTTTCCTCAAAGGCTGAAAAACAAACAAAAAGATGGTAAGTATCAGAAGTTTTTGTCAATGCTGAAAGAGCTATCAGTCAATATCCCACTTGTTGAGGCACTGGAGCAAATGTCAAGATATGAAAAATTCATGAAAGATCTAATCACCAAGAAGAAGTAAGTTAGTTTTGAGCCACTTGACAACATTTATCATTATAGTGTAGTATATACTAGATAATTGGTGGAGAATAAGGAGGATCCCAGTGCTTTCACTATCCCTAACACCATTGGATCTTCCAAATTTGCTCGAGCATTATGTGATTTGGGTGCTTGCATCAACCTCATACCATTTGCAGTGTTTAAACAATTAGGGTTGAGAGCTCCTAAACCAACCACCATGAGATTAGTGATGGTAGATAGGACTATGAAAAAACCAGTTGGTACCTTATATAATGTATTGGTAAAGATGGCTTCTTTCATCTTTCCTACAGGTTTTGTGATTTTGGACTGCAAAGTGGACTTCCAAGTCCTAATTATTTTGGGAAAACCATTCTTGGCTATAGGAAGGACGTTGATTAATTTAGAGTTAGGAAATCTAATGCTAAGACTTAATGATGAATAAGTGATATTCAATTAAGGATGGTATCTGTGATTGATGTATATGAGATGAAGTGGATTTATTCTATGATGTTGATTCAGTTACTCTTTGGGATGATGGTTCTGATGCTGCTGTTCCTATTGAAGAAAGGTTGGGTGTTGAAGCTCTTGTAGTCGTAATGATAAACTTTGATAGTGGTGGCATAAATGAGTATGATGAGATGATATGTGCAGTTTATAGTAGCGGTTCTTATACTTCTGCCCCAAAGAAGCTTAATTTGGATCTGAAGAAACCACACTACTTGCTCACCTATCTATTAAGGAGCTACCCATCTTAGAGTTGAAGGATCTTCCTTCTCATCTGTGATATAAGTTTTTAGGAGCCAACAACACTTTGTTAGTAATCATTGTAGCTGACTTGGGTGAAATAGAAGTATAAGCTTTATTATCTGTGTTATAGAGATTTAAAAGGGCCATAGGTTGGTCCACTACAGATATTGTGCATATTCTTCTTGGTTTATGTACCCATAAAATTTAACTTATGCCAAATGATATTCAAAGTATAGAGCATCAGTGCCGACTCAATCCTCCTATTTAGGAGGTGGTGAAGAAAGAGATAATAAAGTGGTTGGATGCTGGTGTAGTATATCCCATTGGTAATAGTAAGTAGGTTAGTACGGTATAGTGCTTTCCAAAGATATTACTATTGTGCCTAGTGAGAAGAATGATCTAGTATGAATGAGGCCAGTCACAAGATGAAGAGTATACATGGATTACAAAAAATTGAATGCATGGACATAGAAGGACTATTTTCCCATTCCCTTTATGGACCAAATATTAAATAGGTTAGTGGGCAGAGGATTGTACTATTTTCTTGATGGGTATTCAGGTTATAAGCAAATTATTATTGTACTTGAAGACCAAGAGAAGACTACTTTTACTTGCCCTTATGGGACATTTGCATTTAGATGTATGCTATTCGGGTTGTGTAACTCTTAATCCATATTTCAGAGATGTATGATATAATCTTCTCTAACATGGTAGAAGACACCATAGAAGTGTTCATGGATGATTTTTTAGTCGTTGGTGATTCTTTTGATGACTACTTGGTTCACTTGGAGAATGCTCTTAGAAGGTGTGAAGAATTCAACTTGGTACTTAATTAGGAAAAATGCCATTTTATGGTCAATAAAGGTATAGTCTTGGATACAAAATTTCAAAAAAGGGGTACTGAGGTAGATAGAGAGAAGATTGAAGTAACTGAGAAATTACCTCCACCAATTTCTATGAAGGGTGTTCGTAGCTTTTTGGGTCATACTGGGTTTTATAGGCATTTTATCAAGGATTTATCCAAGATTGCCAACTATCTTTGTAGGCTTCTTGAGGAAAGGGTGAAATTTGAGTTTATGCTTGAAGGCTTTTGAGTGTCTGAAAGAGAAGTGGATGACTATTTCTATTATTATATCTGTAGACTGGTCCTTGCCATTGGAGATTATGTGTGACGCGAGTGGTTTGACCTTAAGGTCTGTACTAGGTCAACAAAAAAAGAAGATCCTTCATTCCATCTACTATGCTAGCAAGGTACTAAATCCTTTTCAAAAGAACTACATCATGACGGAACAAGAGTTGTTGGCAGTGTTTTTTCCCTTTGAGAAGTTTAGGTCTTATTTGATTGGGACAAAGGTGATTGTGCACACTTATCATGCATCATTGTGGTACTTAATGGCGAAAAAAGATGCAAAGCCTAGACTAATTAGGAGGGTGTTATTGCTACAAGAATTTAATTTTGAAGTCAAGGACAAAAAAAGAGCTGAGAATCAAGTTGCGAATCATTTGTCTAGACTTAAGGAGGAAGCTTTGTAGAATGTTGAAGATGGGTTTGAGATTAATGAAAGTTTTCCAGATAATCAGATATTAGCAGCTTCCCAAGATCTAATTCCATGGTTTGCAGACTATACAAACTATCTAGCAAGTGATCTAATTCCTGGAGATCTTTTCTTTCAACAGAGAAAGAAATTTATGCATAGGTAAGGAAATTTTTATGGGATGAACCTTATTTATTTAGAATTTGTACGGATAGGATTATTCGTAGATGCATACCTGAGGTAGAGATGGTGATTATTCTTGAGGCTTGTCATTCTTCACTAGTTGGGGGTCATCATGGAGGAACCCATAAAAACCATAAAATCTTTCAATGTTGGTATTATTGGCCAATAATATACAAAGATGCACACGATTTTGCATTTGCGTATGATCAACGACAGTGACAAGGTAACATTTTTAAATGCTATAAACTTCCTATGACTCTTGTCTTAGAGTTGAATTGTTTGATGTATGGGGTAAAGACTTCATGGGTCCTTTTGTGAGTTTGGTTTGCATGAAGTATATACTTGTGGCTAGGGATTATGTTTCTAAATGGGTGAAAGCAATTGCGCTTCCCAATAATAAAGCACGTAGTGTCATTGCATTCTTGAAAAAAATACATCATTTCTTGATTTAGCTCACCACATGGTGTCATTAGTGACAGTGGGTCATATTTTTGTAACCGTCTATTCAAATTTCTACTTGAGAAGTATGGAGTGAGACACAAGGTGGCAACACTGTATCATCCGCAGACTAGTGGACAAGTTAAGGTATCCAATAGAAAAATTAAGTCCATCGTGTTGGAGATAGTGAATGCCAATAAGACTGATTGGTCATGAAAATTAAATGATGCCTTATAGGCTTACCGAACTATATTAAAGACCCCAATCAGTGCTTTACCTTATCCGTTCTTGTATGGAAAGGCCTGTCACTTGCCTGTTGAACTTAAACATAAAGCACTTTGAGTTTTGAAGAAGCTGAATTTTGAATGGCAAGATATAGCCAAGTCAAGGATGAATAGTATGGATGAGTTAGATGAATTCTAACTCCGGGAGTATAAATGTTTTGTACTTTACAAGGAAAAGATGAAGCTGCATCACAATCACAAAATTAAGAAAACAATCTTCAAAAAAGGTGACCAGGTATTGCTCTACAATTCAAGGCTTTGCTTATTTCTAGGTAAGTCAAAGTCTAGATGGTATTGTCCCTTTACTATGCTCAGAGTGTCTCCATTTGGTGCTTTGGAATTTAAGTGGGATGGTGAATCCCCATACAAGGTGAATGGGCAAAGAGTCAAGAACTATATTGGTAACACCAAGGAAATAAATGTTATTTTTGAGATGGACCTTGGGGAAGGTTAAGTAACCAAGGTAATTACGTCATACCATGATGTTAAATCAAGCACTCCATGGGAGGAAACCCATGAGGCTGGTTGGTGAAATGAATGGCACCGTTAGGAATGTTTTAGGATTAACGTGTGTTGTAAAAAGTGAGATTTTGGATGAAGACATACATTCTATTCTGTTGACACTGGTATAGAGGTTGGTACACCACAAAATCAGTGAGTGCTATAGCGGAATTATTCCTGCTATAGTGGTGGTTAAGGCTATCAATGACTGCTACAGCAGTGGCTACAACTATAATAGTCAAGTACTACAATAGTGGTGAAAACCACAATGTTAATGAAATAATTTTCAAAAATAGTTTATATTTCAAAAACTCATTTTGGGGCAAAAAAGGGCGATTTAGGACAAAAACATCAAATTTTCTTTGCTTGGCTTTCATAAGATGAGGAATTCATCCTCGATAGCTCATATTTAAGTTTAAGCATTAGAATTATTAATTTACGGAGTTAGGAGAGGATTTTAGGGAGGAATTTAGTTGTTTTATGATGCAATAAAGGAAATTAAGGAATAAATTAATGGGTTGTATTTATTAACATTTAATTTACCCTATTATTCCTTTACTCCAATTTCACTATGAATTTGGTTGGTTTTAGATAACTTATGGTTGAAAAGACCTAAAACATAGAGGGAATGGTCATGAACTTGACCTTAGGGGTTAGGTGTGATTTATAATTCTCAACATGGTAGGTCATCTCATTAATTATGTATTTATGTACATGTTCTAGATCTCGAGCAAGCGAAAAATGTATGAAAGGGCAAAGGTCCGTCATAGAGAAGTTATCAAGCTTTGTTTGAGGTAGGTGATAGTATTGTGTTTAATTTAATTTGTACTACATGTGCATGTTAACTACTTTGTAGTATAGCTTTTTTGTTCATGTTGTTTGGTGTGGTCATGGGAAATGATTTATATGGTAATTATATTATTTTTGACATGCCTTACTTGCTAAATGTTGATTGTCTGGTATTTAGAACATTCTCATGGGTTTTTGTTTTTGGAGTTCTAGTACATGGATGGTAATTGTCCTCTATAGGTCATGGCTAGAGGATAGATGTATATCCTTTAGCGTGTATGTACAAGAGTCAGGTGAGTTTGATAGCCTCCTGAGTGAACCGGGGAAATATATTTTTATACTGAATAAATTATCTTGAATTGTTTTTGTCTTTGCTTGACTCAAATTGACTTGGTGATAATACGTTAACTTATTGGTTTGATTCCTAATTGATCTTTGTTGTTTGTTATTCTAAGTGTATGCTTGTAAGCATAGATTTACATGTTTTACTGTTGTACGATAACATAGTTATATATTCATATTCTCATCTTGGGTTGGCCGAATGACCTACCAGTACACTATTATTCTTGTGTGTTGATACTACACCTGCATTTATTTTTATGATTGCAGTGCATATTCCAGTGGCTCCTGTGAGATCTCACTTGTGATTCCAGTAGTTGACTCCAGATTCCAGGGTTAGTAGCATATCAAGATACTATGTAATCTCTCTTTATAGCATTGTTCTTTGTTTGGACTTATGCATTGTCTTATCTTTTGGGGTTGCATCCCCTTCTATACATACTTAGTATATTTACTCCTAGTGTTGGATTATGTTTCAAGGGTTATTGGTTCTCCTATTGGGTGAGTAGTGTGGATGTCACTCACGATATATTTGGATCATGACAAAGTTGATATCAGAGCCTCGGCAGTACCAAAATAAGTGCAATAGAGTCTTAAGAAATGGTAAAGAGATGTGTGTATTTTTTTGAGAGGCCATAGGACTTTCAAAAATTCGGTCTTTCTTTCTTCTTTTGTGTTATAACTTGACTCCAATTGGTATCTAGCAATCCAAATTGGTAACTGATCTTCTATACTCTTTTTTCCGTAGATGGTGCATACTAGGTCTACTAGAACCCGAGCAACATCTCCTACACCGGCCGCTTCAATAGTAGAGCCAGCCAGGAGGTAAAGAATACGAAGGATAGGGAATGTTAGAGAAAGGAGATAATGAGCCACATCCACCAGGGACAAGACTCAAAAGGTGAGTAGCTAGAATTTTGAGAGGTCATCATAACCTCCCTTACCTCGAGATCATTTTGAGAAAATTGAAGTAGTGGAGATATAAGTTGTGGAGATTGAGGAAACAACTCAACCTAGGTTTGCAGGACTGTCTCCTATGTCCACTAAGGTTTTTTAGTGGGTGATAGATTATTTTAGTTAGTTGACTAAGACTAGAACCACACCCATGGTATTGTTTTATCAGACTCCAGTTGTTCATCCCACTGACACCTTTACTCCTAGAATAGATAAGGATTTTTGGACCAATGTTTCTCCTCATTCGATGTTGGATTTGGTAAAGACTGGTAAAGAACATGAACTGCTGACAAAAGTTTTAAAGATGAAACCTCCAACGTTCCAAGGCATTGCATTTGAGGATGTCTTTGAGTTTATTATTTATTACTATGAGATGTTACATAAGTTAGGGATTGTGAAGCAGCATGCAATTAAGTTTGTGACTTTTCTATTAGAGAAGGATGCTAACCAATGGTAGAGAGTGTATGTTCAATGTCAGTCATCAATTTTTCCTTCATTGACTTGGGAGAAATTCCACACTTTGTTCTTAGAGAAATATTGTAATACCTTGTACTTCTACCTAGCTTGAAATCATCCCAAGAATGTTAGAAACTTAATTTGAAATATGAATCTATTTTTGTACACATGAAATTTTTAAGATTTTCACTTTTTATCAAGTGAAAAATTAAATTAGTTTTCTAGCGATACCAATTTCGTCTAAATTTGGTATCGGAGTAAAGAGTTATGGATATTTTACACAGAGCTGTCAGAATTGCCCAGGTGCGATGGCCAGGTTGATGAACCATCGATCTAGCGACAACCGTCGCC
Organism: Capsicum annuum; assembly: GCF_002878395.1. Classification (NCBI taxonomy): domain Eukaryota; kingdom Viridiplantae; phylum Streptophyta; class Magnoliopsida; order Solanales; family Solanaceae; genus Capsicum; species Capsicum annuum. The sequence goes on from NC_061117.1 coordinate 126,773,979, forward strand.
TAGATCATTACAGCCAAGGCAGTGAGTCAACCTTCTGGATAAGGTGCGACGGATAGGTTAACAGACCATCGAACTTGCGACGGACCGTCACCCAAGCCATCGCTATAAGGTAGTGGGTATTTTTTTGGTCCACATATGATGGTTGAAACGATGGACCGTCGAGCTAGCGACGGACCATTGGACGAGCCATCTCAGGTCACGTTCAGCAAATTTTAAGTCATTTTTAAAGGGGTATTTGGGTCTTTTTTCACCCGTTTTAACCCCTAATTATATCAGACCAAGGTTTATAAGTTCATTATTTATTAACAACATCAAATCAGGGTTTTCTCTCAAAATCAATCCCCAAGAACAAGGAACCCTAGGTGTTTAATTTCAAGTCAAGGATTTAAGTTTTTCCTCCATTAATCTTCAAGAAATCATCCACCCAGGATTGTCATGTGTTGAGTCATGGGTCCCTTTCACCCATGAAGCTCAAGAATCTCTTTTTAAAATTCAAGATTTATGTAACTGTGAATGCTCATGATTTAAATTGAATTGAAATTTATGTTCATGATGTTGTTGGGTTTTGTTTCATGTTTGAAATTACATATTCCAATGATTGACCCTAGGATGTGGTGATTTGCATAATAATTATGATAAACCGTTAAATTTACACGTTGATTGATGTATCCATGATTATTAGATGTGTTGAATATTGTATAAACAAAGCATGGTCCCCATGTGTTTGATTAAAAGCCTACGTGAAGGAGAAGTTCAATCTAGTATGATAATATAAAATCCCCATTTATGTACAAGTTTATGCATGTCAAGTGTTTGATGAAATATCTTAAATCAATGAGTTATGGATATATGTGTGGCCATTGTGGTGCTTTAGAACTTCTACTTCATGAAATCTCCAACTTATTGTATTATGGATTGTGATGTTGGTCATGTTTTCAAGAAAGTCATGCTTTGTCAGTTTCCTTCTATCGAGTCCTAGGGGTACTTGTACCCAAAAAATTTAGTTGTGTGCTTAGAATCAGTGTCGTGTTTTCAAGATACTCTCAGTCAAGCCATGTTCGCAGAAATTTCGTCAGTCATGTGACTTAGGAAAACTCATTAATCTAAGAAGCCTCAGAAATTCAGTAATCTCAGGAGTATTTCGTTAGTTAATAAAACTCAGTTAACTTAGTCTAGTCAGTTCAGTTAATCATGTTCAGTGTCTATTCATATGGCATTAGAAATTAGCACCGAGTGAACCCAAGGATGGGAACCCACCTGTTATATAAGGGTGTGATTCTTAGAAGCAATCCGTGTGTTCTAAAACTACGTAGCTGGCATAGGTGGAGACATCATAGCTTATTATATGAGTGCAGATGAGATGGCTTAACCTGTTAAATGAGGGTTCCTACCATTCTCACTCAAGTCACCTGTTATATGAGAGTTACTCACAGATTGTCCTTACCAGTGGCGCGGTATTGACACCCTTCTAATTGGGCTTACAGAGTGGACCCAAACTCAATCATAATGGCATATTAGGGGTATGTTGGTTAGATGACTACTTCCCATAGTTTTGATATAGAATTAGGACTGTCCAATATAGTCATTCAGTTTCAGTAATAGAACTTAGATAGTTTTATAGAATTCAGGGCTGTCAGATACAGTCAACTCAGAATAGTACGAAATTCAGCTAGTTTAATCAAAAACTAGACTGTCAGATATAGTCGCTCAGTATCAGTTATTTCAGTTATACAGTTATCAGTTTCTCATGTTAACAGTACTCAGACACAGTAATTATGTTATCACTACCCTAGTTACAGTTATTATGTATTCATGCATGTATTCTTACATTCATATTATTCAGTCAGTTAGTATAGATCATGCATGTTAACCCTTTGCATTCAGCCTACCTCACATGCATACCAGTACATTCAAAGCACAAACGCATTTGTACTATGGTGTTTTATACCATAGGTTCAAAAGCACGAGCTCCAGAGCATCAGTAACATTCCAGTCTCCATAGTTAAAGTTAGCACTGAGTCTTCATCCTTCGAGGAAATGACCATTACCTTATTATCTCATTAATTAATTTATTAGTTGGAGTTATTTGGGGACATATCCCATCAACTCCTTATTTAGATAGTTCAGTTAGTTAGAGATTTTTCAGACTACAATATGTTCAAACAGTTTATTTCAGTTGTTTTGGGTATTTCATACCCTATCAATATGTTATGTTTTATCAGTTATGTTACAGTTTTGAACCTACAACCTTTATTTCAGTATTTATATAGTATATTATGCAGTGATTAGGTACAGATATCAGTCATGGGTTAGTTTGTGATCCTTCGGGATCATTAGCATCATGTAGCATTTTGGGTACCAGATTCAGGGCGTTACAAATATGTACCGCAGGCCCTCCGAGATCGCAAGAATGATATGTTTCTAGCATTTAAGCACAGTGGCATATCGATTGCAAATTAGGAGGCCAAGTTTCATGCTTTGTCTTACTATGCTATAGAACTATTGTCTTTTGAGTAGGAAAGGGTTTGCCTCTATATTTAGTATTTGAATTACGACTTTTAGGTATTGTCTATGCATATGACATTAATAGGAAAAAAGGTTCAATAAAGTTTTTGACTTTCTGAAGATGTTGGAGGGTGTTACCCAAGTGGGTCGGCTATAATGTTAGCCAAGAAATCTAAGAATATTGGAAATTTTAGTGGGTATTACTTTAATGGTCATGGTAATCAGGCCTATTCAACCTATCCTATTTAGTTGTCTTTTCCAACTTTTATTGTGGTTATAATTAAGGTATTCATTTCAGGCATAGGTTGTTAGGAGACAAGAACCTTCTTACTCTTTTATAGGGAGGCCCTTGGGGATGTTACAATTGTGGTGTATCTGGTAACTTTGAGTGGGTGTGTCCTGTAAAGAAAGTAAGTGCTCAAATGCAGCGGACTTGAGCTATAGTTATAGTAGGTAGAAAAAGAAGAGGTATTAAAGAAAACCCAAAGGGTGGATGGGGGCATTACTCATGTGGTCTAGAAAGTCAAGGTGGCTGTGGCACAGAGGTAGAAGAACAACTTGGCAGAAATTTATCTTAGATTGATAACGAAGCTTGTTGTTATGCATTTTTCATAAAGACTATTGCCGAGGGTTTTGGGGCAGTGATCACATGTACTATTTCTTTTTTGATCGGATTGCTTCTATTTTATTAATCCTAGGTCTACTTATTCCTATATAGTTATTCAGTTTATGGTGGGTTTTAATCTAATTTGTAATGTACTTAATTATTTTGTTTATGTGTCTACTGCATTGGGTAAGTCTGTGATAGTGACCAATGTTTATCATTCTTGTTCTATATTATTTGAGGAGTTTTAGACTTGAATGAACTTTTTTATTATGGATATGTTGGACTTCAATGTAATTCTGGGTATGACCTAGTTATCTCCATATCTATTTTAAAATTTATTGCTAAAATAGTGACACTAGCTATGCCTGCGATGAAGGAACGAGTGAGAGGGAGTAAAAGGCCAAACCAGTAAAGATTATAATGTATACCAAGGTTAGAAGGCTAACGAGGTAGGGGTGTTCAACATTTTTAGTTCATCTTTGGGATTTAGACATATGCTCCTATTTTATAGAGTCGACTTTGGCAGTCTTTGAATTTCATGATGTGTTTCCTTCAGACCTATTGGATATTCCTCTATATAGGGATATCGATTTCTATGTTGACATAGAGCTGAGAACTCACCATATTTCTATTCCACCTTATCAAATGGATTTAGTAGAGTTTGGACAGAGTCAAAAATTTAACTATAGGAGCTGCTTGACAAATGTTTTATTTGTCCAAGTTATTCACCTTGGGGTGCTCCGATACTATTTATTAAGAAGAAAGACTATAGTGTAAGGATGTGTACTCCAAGATTAATGAAAAACATGTAGGCCATCTTTGCATAGTTTTTGATATTCTAAGAGAAAAATGGTTGTTTGCTAAGTTTTAAAAAGTTTGAATTCTGGTTGTCTTCAGTTGCCTTCTTGAGGTATGTGTTTCTAAAAAAGTGGTGATGGTGGATCCCAAGAAGATTGAGGCTCTAAAGAATTAGAATTGGCCTAGTTCAGTGACCATGGTAACAAGTTTTATGGGGCTTGCTAGATACTACTGAAGGTTTGTCAAGAACTTTAAATCTATTGCAATTCCCTTGACAATGCTGACTCAACAAGAAATGACATTTGTTTTAACAGAAAATGTGAAGAGAGCTTCCAAAATCTATAGACTCTCTTGACTTTAACATCTATTCTTTAATTATCGGTTGCAGGTAAGGACTTTATTCTAGTTTGTAAAGCCTCACTACTGGATTTGGGTGCTATGTTGATGTGGAATAAAAATGTCATTGCCTATGATTTGAGACAGTTGAAGCCTTATGATAAAAACAACCTAACCCATGACTTAGAGTTGGCAGTGGTTGTGTTTGCATTAAAGATTTGGAGACACTATCTTTATGGTGTCAAGTGTGAGGTCTTCATAGTTCATCATAGCCTATAACACATGTTTAATGAAAAAGATTTTAACTAAAGGCTACGTGGGTGGATGGAATTATTAACGGATTATGATATGAGTATTCAATATCATCCGGCTAATACAAATGTGGTGGAAGATGCATTGAGCAAAAAAACTATAAGCATGGGTAGTTTATCATTTTAGGGTATCTAGGTGACCATTAGCTAGAGAGTTTCAAACTCTAGCATCTCTGAGCATGCAGTTTGTCATCTCGGTGGGTTGGATAGTGTAAAGGTATAGTCATCATTCACATAGAAGATTAAGGATAAATAATTCAAGGATAAGAATTTGAATGCACTCCAGAATAAAATGGTATGGAGGAGGGTGGGTGGCGAATTCCACTTTTGATCTAGGAGGGGTGTTGTGTTTTAAGAGAAGATAATATGTTCGTTGGGTTGGTGATCTGATTCATGATATACATTTAGAGGCTTATAGATCAAGTTATTTAAATCATTTGGTACAACCAAGATGTACAGTGACTTGAGGTAGCTTTATTGGTGGCACGAGATGCAGTGGGATGTAATGGATTATATGTCTAAGTAGCCAAATTGTTAGCTAGTAAAGTATGTGCACCAAAGGCCTACAGGGTTTCTTTAGACAATGCCTACACCCATGTGGAAGTAGGAACATATTGCTATGGACTTTGTGGTGGGTCTCCCTAAGACTTTGGGGAAGCATGACTCTATATGTGTTATAGTAGATCGGCTGATCAAGTCAGGTTATTTTTTACCGTATCAGATAGACTACAGATCTTTGTAGTTAGCTAAAATTTAGGTCAAGGAGATGTGTGACTTCATGGGATACCGCATACTGTTATTTCTTACAGAGATTCAAAGTACGCTTCAAAGTTTTAGGATAGGTTGCATGAGGAGTTGGGCACCAAGCTTACATTTAATGTAACGTTTCACACTTAAACTGACGGATTGTCAAAAAGGACGATTGTTAAGCTAGATGACATATTAAGGGCATATGTGATTAATTTTAGTGGTTATTAGGATCAAGTTTTTTCAATTTTCTGAGTTTTCATACAACAAATACTATCACTCCATTATTGACATGGTACTATTTGTGGCTCTTTATGAAAGAAATTTAGGTCACTTATTGGATGGTTTGATTTAGGAGATATTAATCCATTGAGCACGGATTTGGTATAGGAGGCTTCAGAGAAGGTAAGATCCATTAAAGAAAAGTTATTGACTTCTCAGAGTAGACAAAAGGGGATGAAAACCGTAAGGTGAGGGACATGTTCATAAAGTTTGATGAGAAAATTTTCCTCAAGGTGTCTCCTTTGAAGAGAGTCATGAAGTTTTACAAGAGGGTAAAGCTCAACCCTTAGTATATAGGTCCTTTTGAGGTTTTGAATGTCAGTAGCTCTACCACTGGGGTTGTCATGAGTCCATATGATATTTCATATGTCGATGCTGAAAAGGTAGCATGGGGATGGTGACTACATAATTAAGTGGGATTTAGTACTTCTAGATAAGGATTTGGCTTACAAGGAGGAACCAGTAGTGATTCTAGATTAGGATTTCAAAAATTGAGAAAGGAGAAAGTTTGCTTGGTGAAGGTAAAATAGAAGCATAATCTAATTGAGAAAGACACTTGAGAGACCGTGAAGGACATTCGAAAGAATTACCCTCAATTGTTTGAGGATACAAGTACCCTTATTCTTCATTGGTTAGCCTATATTTCTCATATGATTATTCGGGGACAAATGATAGGTAAATTGACATCTGTTGTAACGATCCTTTTTGTCGTTACAAATAATTTCTAAGTGTAAAATCTCATGTCCAAATTCCTTTTGGTTTGGATGTTACAAATTTTACGCTAGGCTAGTTTTGAGCAATATCAGAGTGAGGAGTGACCTAGGAAAATCTTGGGATCATTTAGGATGGGTAGTGGTAAATGTATTAATTTCTAGTTATCTATGACAATAAGGAAACTATATAAATTTATAAAATTAAATTTGGATAGGTAGAACTCTTGGAATTGATCTTTGCATAAAAGGCACTATTCTAAATGAGTCAGGTTTAAGGTTTGTTGTAAGGAGAGGTATTGTGGGGTAACGATAGACATTTTGTCCCTTCAAAACCACTATAGAAGTAAGCATTACAATAAAATAATTTCTGCTATAGCAGCTGTCAAGGCGGTCAACGACTGCTATAACAGTCAAATACTGCTATAGCGGTAAAATTTTAATTTTAATAAAATAATTCCCAAAAATTATTTATTTTTCAAAAACTCATTTTTGGGCAAAAGCATGGCGATCTAGGACAAAATAAGTCAAATTTGTTTTATTTGGCTTCCTTATGGTAAGAGTTCATTTCCGTTAACTCCTATTTAATTATTAAGTCTTAGAATTGTTAATTTATAGAGTTTGGGGAGGGTTTTTGGGCGTAATTTATTTGTTTTCTAGTGTAATAAAATAAAGTAAGCAATAGTTTAATGGGTTTTTCTCACGACGCGAATCAAGGGTTGGCCATGATGGGTATCTCAAGTCCATTGGGGACCAGAGACCACCCCTGTCCATCCAATCAAACCACACAACATCCCCAATGTTGGATGAATTTCGAACATATTACAAAATAAGTTTAAAGAATAAATGGTATGTCTATGACCTATAACCATCGACCGGCCAAAACAACCGACCAGATCACCTAAGTCCATACTAATCCCAAAGCCTTCTAACAAAAGACCCAAAAATAGTCTTGGTCGGTTCATGTTCCCGACTCTGACAGATGACAATGAAAATGGTAATGTTAATGATAATAAAACTCTCAACTCTAGTCTATGATAAGATCTGATGAAATGTCTAAGTCTTACAAAGTATGAAAGCTCACCCCTTCACCACACAGATTCGATAAAATAAGCCAATCTGCCTAACTCTGCGCAAAAAAAGTACAGGTATCTTTGGTACCTTCATGGCATGGGGATACAACATTCGAAGAAGGTTATTGGGTGAATACTAGTATGGAACTCAGGGATAAGGGACAAAAATAATGTCATACTCAACACTTCAAAACCAGTCAAAATCCAATGCACATAATCATATGCAAATACATAAATATATGTTATGCGATGGGATAGCGAACAAGGTTTAGTATGTACTTTCAGAAGGTATCCATGGGCTATATGGGCCCAGCTCTCCCCCAGCTAGTAGGGCCTTAATGCGTGTAGCCGCATAAATCAGAGGGTATACATATGCACTATGGGGGACTCGAACCTCCCGGCATATCAAGGTGATACAAGAATCAAATCATATACTATGATGTAGAGGAGTCGAACCTCCCAACCAAATGATAATAGTAAGGGGGACTCGAACCACCCAGTCATATAGACCTCCACATCGGCAACCGCGATTTCCAGTAGTGATCCTTTAAGACCTCCAATTTCATGACTTATCTACACAACCCTTATTAAGCCTGATTAAAACACTTAGCACATACATTATCATTTATTGAACCATGATATATATTTAGGCATACATTGTTGGTATCATCATACCAACTACACTTGCAAGGTAATATAAACATGCCAAACCAAGAACCATCAGTTAAGGGAATTCACAAACCACTTTGGTTAAATTTTAAATTAGCTTGGTGAATTATACAATATCTTAGGGTTCAATTTAAAATCATTGTAATTCATTGACTTTTCACATTATGCAATAGTTCAAGATTAGTTTAATATGCATACTTTTCATATTCAAAACAAATTTCACGATATGGGGTAGGGGTCACAACCTCTTCAAAAGTCACATGTTTGGGAAATCACAATTCCTACTTCATTCACCATTCTCATGCATCAATTTGAATTTTAAAACCACCATATAAACATAGCCCATGCAAGGAAAAACATGAAATATCACATAAAAATAGTTATTCAAAACCCTCAACCTAGGTTTTCAAATTAATAATTAGGGAAGAGTAACATGCCTAAAATACCAAGTTTCACTAAAAGAATTCAACCGTTGAGCCGTTGGATGACCTACTTCTTGAAAACCCTATGTATGGCTGGTTGAGAGAATTTAAGAGATATTTGGAAGTGTCTGAGTGTGGTATGAATGAGAAAAAACCCCTACTAAGTGCTTTATGAACATCTGGGTCATCTACTTCTTCCTCCTTATCTGGCTCCACAGTTGAATCATGCATCCACAACTCTTCATCAGTTGGCACATAATTCTCTATAGGATCTATAAAATCAGGGCTAATCCACAGCATGGACCTAGCATAATGACCAAGAGAATAATCCATCTCAACAACTTAAGCCTCCTCTTATGTAGCTGGGCGTCCCCCTATCAACAACTAAAGTAGTTATAGCCCATACATTAGGGTTGTGATCTCATCATTCGGAGCCTAATGATTGAGCATAGTCAATACTAGCCCATGAGTCATAGTAATTTCCTTAGTACGGTACACATCCACAGGGCGAGTGCCCACCACCAACCTATAGTCGAGTACCTCTTCTTCAACACTATAATCCCTTAGAAACCTAGTTAGGAAACCACCAAAGCCATCCCTACACCCTTGATGAAAGTTTTCCTTCCTCATTGCCAAAAAGATCACAACACCTACATTAACATCAATATCATCACACATTAAAGCATAAATAAGGCATACCCTATCATGCGTCACATCAGTCATGTGTGTTCCCAAGATGAGATAGTGGTAGATAATCTTTGCCTACATGAGGGCCTCTCTATTTATATGGGCATAGGGGAATGTTTTATGGATACCTCTATCTTTGTGATATGTCCATCTGGCTGAAGAATTGTTCCCATATAACAAATGGTGAATATCTGCCTATGAGGTATGATGTTTATTTTCTTCAGTTGTTCTGCATCCACCTCCAGTACACCTAGAAGGAGATTCAACTCATGAGTAGTAAAAGTTACCAGTTGACCTCGTATCTTTACCTCTGAGTCTTTCTCCCTGAGTCCCAGTTTGCATAAAACTCCCTAACAAGGTGCAGATTGCACTCATGGGGCTGCTCAAACAAAAAATTCATGTGTAGATCTTTTATTCTTCGCACCATGCTTTGAAACTCTCTCAACAGGCTTTTATGGTCAATTTATTGATCTGCAACATATTTAGACTCATTATTCTTAGTGTATCACTTCTTTCCAGCCTTTACAACCCACCTTGTTTTGTACTTCCTAGTTTACCTTTGTGGGGTTGACGTAGGTCAAAGAACACGACCAGTTGGTCTGTTCTTTTTTCATGATGGCTTAGATGGTCCAGACAGGTCCTTATCCCTTCCTTGACAGCATGACATAGTACCTGCTATTGATAATAATTAACAAACACATTAAACATGATACCTATTTGGACTAGAAAACCCTAGGTGTGAGAAAGTGTTGAGGACACCACACACTTAGTTGCTTGTATATGAGGATAAGAATGATAACTAGGGTACTCAGACTTCCCCTTTTCAATATACAACTTTGCATATGCAAAACTTCTCAGATTTCAAGCAAACATCAATTCAGACCTTTCTTCAACTTATAGAATTTATACTCTAATTCACTTCATCAAAAAGAACTTCATGTGCATATATTTCATTGTTTCAACCTGACCACACTAACATATAACTCATACATATTCCTAACTTCACAATTTTACACCAATGCATGCATAATTTAAAGCATCATTTCAGAACAATGGCACACGTATATCAAAATTATAGAAAATAGTAAGTGTATGAAGATTTATAAACCCTTACACTTAGTTGCTACCATGGCAGTGTAACTTAATAACCCAAGGTACTTAGATTTCCCTTTTCATCAACTTATACCCCATATGCTAATTTCAGTGCCAAAATACAGCCTACACCTTATCTACAGGTGTTTCAATCATGCATGTTACCCAAATGTGAAATATTCCACTAAAGACACATTTTATTTGTCTATTTCAACAACGATAGAACAAGCAACATACTTAAAGCATAACAACATTCTTTTATAGGACAAAATTCTCAATTAAGTAAAAATCATCTCACTAAGTATCAAGCAATCCATGTTTATACTCAAATTATGCATAAAAATAATTTCAACTTATTGTACTCAAATAAGTAAAAGGAATAGTAACATGAGTACTTACCTTAGTTGTCCTTGAGAAGAGGTGAGAAAAACTTTTTTTGATTATTTGAAACTACAAAATGGAAGAGAGTAGGGAGATTTAGAAAGGGGGGGCATCGTGGCTAGAGTTTATATGAGAGAGCGGAAGTTGGAAATAAGGGGGATATTTAAAGGGGGAAGCCAGTTTTAGAGTTCGGATAGTCACATACCCGCATTTAACATTGCTCCACGATGCAGGGCTTAAATCACTCTCTAGCCACCATGATGTAGGATGAACGTGTAGGTTTACTGGAATCACACCAACTTAAAATACATGTCTACTGGAATTTACACTTTTAGGGATATTTTGTCCCCCTTTTTGTACCTTCTCCTTACACCACTTTAGTTCATATATTACGTACTTGAGAGATTTCCTTTAGAAGAATCTCACTAAATTCTCATTCTCCCTTATGCTCTAAATTTTCATTCTTCTATACTTAGGAAAAAACAACATAATTTATGTAAGAAAAAATGGGTTTCCCCCACTCAGCGCTTTAGTTTAAATCGTGGCATGATATATCTTTTTGTATTTTTTATTTCTCTTCTATGTTTTTTTATTTTTGTTCAAACAACTATGAAATAAACAACACTATTACATTATATTCGTAGGTTTCCTCCCATGTATCACTTTAGTTTATGTCATGGCATGAACCGGATCACCTTCATTCATCTTCAAAAATAATGGACGTCTTGTGCTGATCCCCTTGATCTTCCCAATAATGCTTAACTATCTGTCCATTCACCATGAATTTTTTAATCTTGTACTTACTGTAAAGTTCAACAGCCCTATGAGAAGTCATTCTCACAACTTTAAATGGCCTAGACCACTTGGACATTAACTTACCTGGAAACAACTTTAACTAGAATCGAATAACAACACAAGTGGTCCTGGCTCAAAAGCTCAAGACATAATATGCTTACATGCCATATTTTGGTATTTTCTTTATACAATTTTGCACTTTCATAGGCATGTAAGCAAAACTTATTAAGCTCATTTAGTTGTAACAATTTCTTTTCTCTAGCAGCCTTCATATCAAGATTTAATTTCTTCATTGCCTAATAAGCCTGATGTTCAAGCTCCACAGGCAAGTGACATGATTTTCCATACACCAAGTGATAAGGAGAGGTCCCAATAGATGTTTTGGAGGTTGTCTTATACTCCTATAGTGCATCATCCAACTTTTTCGTCCAATCCTTATATTGTCCATTGATGATTTTCTGCAATATCTGCCTAATCTCATGATTGGACACCTTTACCTGGCCGCTTATTTTTGGGTGATATGTTGTGGCCACCTTGTTTCTAACCCTATATTTTGCCAACATAATTTTAAACCAAGTGTTAACAAAGTGCATACCTCCATCACGGATAATTACTCTTGGTGTGCCAAAACAGGAGAAAGTCTATTTCTTAACAACTTCATCACAACTCTTGCATTATTTGTGGGGACAAAACTAGGTTTTACCTATTTAGACATGTAATCAACAACTAGTAGAATGTACAAATTTTCATGAGATGGTGGAAATGTCCCCATAAAGTCTATACACCAAATGTCAAAGATATCTACTTACAGAATATTAATCACGATTATTTCATTACGCCTTGATATTGTGCCTATTATTTGGCACTAGTCATGACTTCTAAGACAATTCACAACATCTTTTAATAGTGTGGGATAGAAAAAAATAGACTGCAACACCTTTCGAGCTATCCTTTCTCCATCGTGATGACTACCATAAGGTGTTGAATGAAAACATTCAAGTACCTTTTCAGATTTAGCTTCTCCAACATATCTTCTCATTATTTGATCTACACCCTATTTAAAGAGAAATGGCTCATCCCTTACGTAGGCACGAGAATCATGGAACAACTTTTTCTTCTGTTGACAAGTGGCCTCTAGAGGATAGATACCAGCTACTAGTAAGTATACTATGTCAGCATAACATGGAAATTTAGCTACATCAAATGCCAATAGTTGTACATCCAAAAAAACCTCTCGAATATAAAATGTATCATTTATTACATGATCATGACTATCAAGTCTCGAAAGATGATCCACCACTTGATCTCAACTCCCTTTCTATCACAAACTTCTAGATTAAACTCTTGGAATAGAAGAATCCACCTAATAAATCTTGGATTTTCATCCTTCTTATTGAACAAATTTCGAATGGTGGAATGGTCAGTATGAGTAATATCCTTTGTACCCACTAGGTATGATCTGAATTTACCAAATGTATACAGGAGGGGTAGAATTTGCTTCTCTGTGATTGTATAATTAACCTAGGCTGTATCTAAAGATTTTACATATATAATAGATAGAGTGAAATAAATTTTCTTTCCGCTGCCCCAATGCCGCTCCAACAGCCACATTACTCACATCACACAAAAGCTTAAATGGTAAAGCCCAATATGGAGGAATTTAAATGGGTTTCTACATCAATTTATTCTTTAGACAATCAAATGCTTATTGACATTTAGCCCCAAAGTTGAACTTGGCCTCTTTTTCCAACAACTTGCACATTGGACCTGCTATCTTTGAGAAGTCTTTGACAAAAAGTCTGTAAAATCCTATGTACCCAAGAAATCTTCTTACCCCTTTCAGTGACACTGGATAAGAGAGCTTTTCAACAATCTCTACTTTAGCTCTGTCTACCTCAAGTCCTCTGTGTGACACTTTATGACCAAGGACAATACCTTCTTTGACCTAAAAGTGGCACTTCTCCCAATTTAATACAAGGTTGGTTGCTTCACAGTGTGCCAAGACCTTGTCCAAGTTCTGCAAGAACATGTCAAACAAATTACCAAAATAGAAATATCATCCATAAATACCTCAACAAATTCTTCCACCACATTGTAGAAAATAGCCATCATAAATATCTGGAAAGTCGGTGTGTTACAAAGACCAAAGGGCATGCATTTGACTTTATATGTACCATAAGGATAGTTGAAGGTGGTCTTCTCCTAGTCTTCAGGTGCTATGGTCATCTAATTATACCCCGAATACACATCCAAAAAGTAGTAGTATTCATGTCATGCCAATATGTCCAATATTTGATCAATAAACAACATGGGATAGTGATCCTTCCTCGTGGAATCATTCAACTTTCTGTAATCTATGCAAATCCTCCACCCAGTCACTGTGTGAGTTGGAATTAGCTCATTATCATTGTTAGTCATAATAGTCATCCCTCCTTTGTTTGGGACACAATGCAGAGGGCTTACCCATTTGCTATCAGATATGGGAAAGACTATTCTAGCATCAAGCTACTTAATGAATTCTTTTCTGAACACTTCTTTCATCACCGATTTCAATCTTTGCTGGGGTTGCATACACGCTTTATATCTCTCTTCATATGTATTTTGTGCATACCAAAGGAAGGATTAATATCTATTATGTCCGACATCTACCATCCATTTGATTTCTTTCTTCTTTTTGACACTGTCAATTCCTCTCTCACCTGCACATCACAAAAACCTACTAAGAAAATTATAGGCAAAGTATCATCCTTACCAAGGAAAGCATATTTTAAATAAGAAGGATGACCCGCGAACTCTAGTTTCGGTGATTCATCAATAGAATCCTTTGGAGATGGTCCAATTGGTCTATTCAATGGCTCAAATTCAGTAACTTTGGTGTTAATCCATGCCAAATCCATAATTTTCACTATTTTTTGTGCCTCAACATTACCATAAAGATCATACCCTATCAACGCTTGCTCAAGTGGGTCATTAGACAATAGAAGGTGGAGCTCAGACTCAAGGACTACAACTATTATAGCAGATAATTCTTCATATATAAAAAGAAACTTTATTTTCTTATACATATTGAAAATCTTGACCATGTCATTAGCTCTCATTATCATCGTCCCTACAACTACATTAATAAGAGATTTCCTAGTTGCTAAGAATGGACGTCTCAAAATAAAAGAAACGAATGAATCAACATTAAAATCAAGAATAGAAAAATTCACTAGGAAAATAAGCGATCTCACTTGAACCAATACATCTTCAAGGATCCCATTACGCCTAGCAAAAGACCTATTGGCTAATTTCAAAATAATTGTAGTAGGTTTGGGTCTCCTAAAGCCCATTTTTCTAAACCAAGACATAGGTATGAGATTTTTGATTGCCCCTAAATCAAATAAACATCGAGCACTAGTGGATTGTCCGATGGTGATTTGCTAAGTGAAACTTCCTGGATCTTTCAACTTTGTAGATAATTTATTGTTTGAATTTTTTATATACACTCCTTAGTAAGTGCTACTACAACATATTCAGTCAAACAATTCTTGTTTTCCACAATGTCCTTCACATAATTTGAATAATTTTGAACACTTTGCAAAATATCAACAAGTGAGAGATTGATATGAACCTATTTTAAAAGATCTAAAAGCATATAGTAAGAAATCTCCTTTTAAAGATTCTGAAAACTTTGGGGAAAAGGTGGAGGTAGTGTCGTCTTCTTTATTTTGGTTTCCTTGCTTTCAGCTTTTTCATCAACCATGTCCTCTTCTTTCTTTGCACTATTACCATCAATAGCCTTGTGATTTACCTGCTCAGGTCCCAACAACTTTAGTAGCAGACCACTCCTAGTAGTGACTACATTAACCTATTTTGGATTTGGATTAGTGTCACTTGGTAGACCTCGTTGAGGTCTAGTGTTTCGTGCTCCTGCCGTCTGACCCAATAGCATCTCTAAATTCTTTGTAATAAGTTGTTGGCTCTTTACATCAGTTACAAACTGTGATTGAGTAGCCATAATATTCTTCAACATCTCTTAAATATTGATAGTATGAGTTGTGGTTTGATTCCCTTTAACTTGCTGCTGCTGGTTTTGATTCACTGGCCCACAATATTGATTTGCATTTTGTGCCTGATTTCCACCCCTTAAGAAATTGGGATGATTCCGCTAGTTTAGATTATAAGCCTTACCAAAGTTCCTTTTTGCTTGATGATTAGCAGTTTCCACATAATTAATAGACTCTGGATTAGCCGCACAAGAATCTACTACATTCTTACTGGTTCTACAAATCTCATACCAAGCATTAGCCTGATGAATTGAATTATTTATTGCTACAAGCAGTGTAACTCCAAATTTAATATTGCTGAGCTAGTAGTTAATTGATTTTATAGTGCAATAATCTGAGCTGACATATCAGTAAATTGGTCCACCTCCAACACACTTGCAACCTTCTTGAGTCAGCATGCCACTCAAGCTTTCCTTATGAAATCTGATTCAGCAGTGTGTATAATTTATCGTATGTCTTCTCAAGAGCTCGCCCACCTGCTGCTAAATACAAAAGAATCTTTGTGTTGGGATCAAAACCCTCTGTGAAACTATAAACTAGTACATCATTAGTCTGATGATGATGAGGGTAATTTCTAAGAAGACCCTTAAATCTTTCCCAAGCTTGGTAAAGGTTTTCATCATTTTTCTACCAGAAACACAGAATCTCACTACTCAAACACGTTGTCTTCCTAAATGGAAAGAATAAAATAAGGAACTTTCGAGCCAGATCGTCCCAGTAAGTGATGGTGTTTGGTGGTTCAGTATATAACCACCTCTTTGCTTCCCCAATTATAGAAAAGGGTAAGAGAGTCAGTCTGACATAGTCAATAGATACCCCATTAGGAATATAGGTATCGCTAATTTCCAGGAAGGTCTGTATATGCTGTTGTGGGTCTTCATGTGATAACCCTAAAAATTGTCCACTTGAACACAACAACTGCACCATATTTTACTTTGAGTCAAACCAGCCACCCCTTTCTATATTGTGGATGTAATTTTTTGCATGGTTTATGAGTAGGATTGCTACTTCAGTACCATTCTAGCTTCTATTCGAGCAGGAACAACTGGAATCACCAGAGCTAGAAATTGTTGAGCATTAGGATAAATTGGATCATTGAGATTAGGATTTCTTTGCTCCGCCATTTTAACTTGCTGAACTGGATAATAAGCTCTTCGCCTGTGATGAAATGTCTGTTCTAGTTCTGAATAAGGTTCTACCAACTCTCTAGCCCTTGCCAGTTCGGTCATTTGCTAGTCCTGCAAAAGTCAGCAACTAAGATCAAGTCGTTAATACTTAAACACATTATCAAAAATCAAAATTTTGAAAATTACTAATTACTTGATTACACAGCAACGGCTCAAACAACTTGTTGTTGTCTATCACACATTCATGTGCATGCGATCGTACAAGTAATATAGTGACTCAGAGAGTTGGATATCATAACCAAGAGGACAACTTAACTAGCAATTCTACTAACTTTTGTCTTGACAAGAATGTATTAAGTGTTTCAAAGTAACAGGATGGCTGTGAAAATTTAATGAATAATATAATTAATAAAGAAATAAAAATATGTGACAATAGCGATCTAAGCAATGTTGTAAACAATACTAGTAAGGATTCTAGGGTTGAGTCACTTTTACAATCAGAAAAATCTCTATTCTTATCGTGGTTTTGTAGATTATCGGGTTATTGATTCGCATGATTTAGAGTATGATCATGGTCTCTCGATCCTCTAATATTCTAACTAAATGGACATTACATCTACATCGTTGAGTGGGGATGCAATAATCAATTTAAATACATTATCATATCAACCTGCAAGTGAACCAAACAAGGCTTCTAGGTATATCTCTATCCTAGATGCTACATCAAATCCTTTATTTTATAAAAAAATAAGAACCTAGCACCTTAAACTCTATCCTCAATTGTGTTGAAGTGTTCCTTTTATAACAGAACAAGTTTGACCCAATAATTTGCCACCATCATATCGCAGAGCTCAACACAAGGTATAGATGCCGCATCACGGTAATCAGAGGAAGGAACAGGGTCCGCACCACGAGGCTATCATACACCCTCACTGGAATTCATTTTAGGAATTAATTTAGCCTCTGTATCACCGTACTATTATGGAGGCTTACTAGAATTTTCCATCGACACTAATATCACATGGGGTGATGCGGAGCTTAACAAGAGGACTAACATTGGTGGCTCACAACTCACTATTTCTTTTGATTTCCAACTCAATGCTTTTTTCCTTGTTCTCGTTTTCAAATTTATGCTCTCAAAGTTCAATCCAATACTTCTCATGCCCAGAAAATCATTCCCAAAGCTTCAATCATTATTCATTTCCTTTAATGCATCCAATTGCGTCCAATTTCATCAAAAATCAACCCTGCATCACTAATCATGTCCATTAGCCAAATCATGCAATTATAACTCAGACACAATAAGAATAACACATTTTATCTCATAGAACAAGTCCTATTATGGGTAAATATTAGCGCTTAGACATATCAATACGCCCAAGATCACTCCTTAATCTTTTTATGCTTGGCCAAAGCCATTGTGTTAGGAGGGATAGAGAAAGGATAGGCAATAAAAAAGGTCCATCCCAAAGTTTATTTCCCTATTGGGAGGAACACTAGGAAGATAAGAAGAAAACACTTTAGAAAACTTATTGGCAACAGGGACAGATCGTAAAGAGGGAACCTCAGAACCAGAATCTTTAACCCAAACTAGATAGTAGAGACACCTCTTACAAATCAATTTTTGGGCTCTAAGATAAGATATGAACCTCCCCTTAGGTGTTAAAGAACTACCTTCCGACTCAATCATCTATTTTTTTGGGAATTGGAAACTAACCCTTCAGGTTGTACAATCAAGAGACGCATAACACAATAGAGTTAATCCATCCCCAAAATAACATCAAAGTTAAACATACCAAACTCTATCAGATCCACCAATGTCTCTCTACCCCAGATAGATACCACATAACCACTGTAGACTTTTCTAGACATAACAGAGTCACCCACTAGGGTAGACACAGAAAGAGGATCATAAATACACTCAGGACCAAAACCAAAACAAATAGCCATATAAGGGGTCACATAAGAAAGAGTAAACCTCGGATCAAGTAAGAAATACACGTTATGAGAGAAGAGTTGTAATGTACCAGTGACAACATCAGGAGAAGCCTTATATTCCTGATGAGTGGCAAGAGCGTACAGATAATTTTAGCTACAGCAGGTACTAGAAGTAGCACCCTTTGGCACAGGAGTTGAAGAAGTAGCGTCTGGACCCTTATTATCCCAGTAGCAACATTATCGAAAGGACAGTTTCTCTGAATATTATCATGTTAGAAACATCTAAAATACTTATTTCTCCCTTCATCAAAAAAACCACGGTGCAACTGTCCAAAAACTCTACAAGGAGGCTATGATGGAGTTGACTGGGCCCCACTAGCTTGACATTGGGCATCGTGTGTCTTAAACTAACTGTTGCTTTAATGGTTTAGGATAGGCGACACTAGTCGTAGAATAGGATCCTAAATTTCACCACCTATTCTTAGGCCACTGTCTGCCATCTTTACAACTATTCTACTGGCCTCCACCATGCTTAGAATACCTAAATTTCTTACTCTACCTTTCCCCTATCTCAGCTTATTTCTTCTTTTCCTCCTCAACTTGCTATATATACACAATAAGCCTAGAGATATTTATGTCATTATTTGGCAAGGCAGCTTTACACTCAAACACTAAGACCCGAGATAATCCCAGAGCAAACTTCCTTATATAAACCATCATAGAAGACAGAAACTCCAAAGCCTAGCGAGACATCTAATGTAACTTAAGTCATACTCTTTCATAGTTATTCTGCCTTGCTTTAATTTTGCAAACTCTTAAGCTTTCACTTCCTTTCACTCCTAAGGAATAAATAAATCAAGAAAGGAACTAAAAAAGTCATCCCACATAGCTGGCTCAACATCCTCAACCCTTAATTACTCCCACACCTCATACCACTAAAATGCCATATCCTTTAGCTTATATATGGCAAGCTTCACACCCTCAGAATCAGAAACATGCATCACTTAAAAAATATTTTCCATCTCATCTATGAAACCTTCAGAATCCTCCTCAATCTTGTAAACATGAAAATTAGAGGACTCAACCTCATGAACTGTCCAACCCTTATGGCCTCAGCAGAAGGAGTGGTAGGATCTAAACACTTAGATTGGCACGATTGAGTGGCCACCAACTGAGTAAGCAAACTGATAACTAGCAAAACTCAGTATTAGACACATCACCCTAAGGCATCGGGGCAGGAGTATCATCATCCCAAGGAACTTGAAGAGCACTTGTAGGTACCCATGGAAATTCATGGGCTAAATAAAAATAGGGACCTTAGATCAGGTCTTTACCCTATAAGTAGGACAAGTTCCGTCCACATTGTACTCAGGTGGGACAGAAGAGTTTCCACTAGCATTAGATCTTCTGGGAGGCATGATCTGAAGTGTGAACAAATGGAAATTAGAGGAGATTTCAACATCCTAGAATATACAACCCAAAAGTAGAACAGAAAAATAGGAAACATTCCTAAATGCCTCGTAGCCTCTCCCTTATAAGTGTGCCAACTACACACCCATAAAAGAGACTCTACTTGACATGACTTTGTGGATGCCCTATTAACTATGAACCTAGGGCTCTAATACTAAATTTTCACGAACCAAACCAGGGCCTAGCAATGGTGGCTATCTCAAGTCTGTAGAGGATCAGAGACCACCCCATTGCCCTAACCAACCAAAACACATTACAACTATATTCGAATGAATTTTGAACATATAACAAGATAGATGAATATCTAACTGAAAATGAATACTAACATCTATAATAACAATCCTAATCTACAGTATCCACAAAGCCTCTACTATTTGAAAATAATCTTAGTCGGAAGATGCCCTCGACTATAGCCAAAAAAACATGAGAAATAGTTTATAAAATGAAATAAATGAAGAATTAATAGCCTTCTAGAAGAAGGAGGCTCACCACTTCAAACTAACTCATGAATTGTCTAAGGTCACCTATCACTATGTAGAAAAAGCAGAACTATCTCTGGTCCTGCATCATATGGGGATACAACATTCAAAGATGGTTAGTTGGTTGAGCTCTAGCATGTAAATCAGGGAAACGATAAAATAATGTAAAGTTAATACCACAGTAAAATCCATATGCATACATTGTACATACACATATATATAACATGCTATGATAAAGAACAATGCTTTGCATGAACTTCACAACATTAGCCGAGACTATATAGCTCGACATTCGTAAAACACCTATGGGCTATATAGGTTCATCTTCCTGGACTGAAAGCGTCCTTGTACGTGTTAGCCGCACGAACCAGAGGTATCAAGGAAAACCAGGGAATGTCCCGACCCCATGTCAATCCAGGATACAAATATGTATTTATTTATGTATGTATGTATATATATGTATATATATATATAAAGTGTGTCATATGCACATAGTCATCAAGACCAACCCTCACGTAGGCAAACATGACCTTCTAGTATCCGTCCTTCCGAGACATCCACCTTTACGACTTAGCTACACATCCCCGTTTAAGCCTACATTAAAAAAGGTTTCACATAACCCATCCATTTAACAAAGGAATTTTTCGTTAAGGCACACCATAGGGATCATCATAGCTTTATGATTGCAAGCCTATAATTATGCCATTATAATTTCATTAACTTGAGGGAATGCCTCGACCCCCTTTCTTCAATAAATCAATATGGGGGAATGCCACATCCTCCTTTGTTCATTAAATCAAATTTGGGGAATGTCTCAACCCCTTTTTGGTTTATGAATTTAATCGAGGGGAATGCCTTGACCCCTAAGCTTCAAATTTTAAAATCAATCATTGCCAATAAGGCCTTCAACATCCATGTTTATTATTTTAACCATTTATGTCATGTAATAGTATAGGTAAGTAATTCAAATCATGTGACAAACCAATTTTCAACACCAATTACACAAGTACGTCGAGGGAACACAATTTCTAAACCAATTTCCAACAACAAAACATCAATTTGGGGGAATACCTCAACCCCCTTTTTAATCACCGTACCCATGCACTCAATTTGTTCAAAAAACATGGACAAAGCACAAACAATGCATGTAAAATCATGGGAGTTCAATTCAAAAAACATTCATTCAAAAACCCTCAAACTCATATTCATAAACAACAATTAAATCACATGGGTAACAATTTAAGCACATGCTTTTAATAAAATAAATGTGGGGAATAGTAACACGCCTGAGATATCAAGATTTACCGAGAAAAATCAACCATTGTAAACTCTAATTGTCAATTCCTTGAGAAACCCGAGCGTTCTTTACTTAGCGATTTGAGAGAGAAAAGAGTATGTTTTTATTTGTAAATTATTAAGAATAGGGACCCTAATATGCTTTTAAGTCGTGGGGAATAAACAGGGAAAGAGGTAAATGAAAAGAATTCCCCCACTTAAAAGTGTAAAAAAGTCACCCAATCATCATAGGTCACCTTACGACTCATGACATTTGGCTACGAGTCATCTCCACGACTCATAGTCTGAACAGTAGCTTAAGGACGTCTTCCAATTGACCCCATAATTTCACATACTAGAACTCGTAGTTTGACCTTATGACTCATGGGATCCAATCATAGTAGGGATAAAAATATTTGGGAACAGCACAAGTTTGGCTATGGAACGCACACTACGACTCGTAAAGAGTCTTGACAACATGTTTGGTGTAAGTCATCACCAAAGAAGTGACATAGGAAACCTTTAATGGTCACCCAATGATTGGGGCCCTATGGCCTGTAACGGCACCTTACAACTTATAATGTGAGTAGCAGGTTAGACAGTAAGATCAAATTTAAGGAATTTTACAAGGACAAAAATTTGGGGTGTTATAACTCTATTGATCCCAGCGCTTCTCTGAATATCTAAACTTCTTATTTAATCTCTCTCCCATCTCTACCTGCTTCCTCTTATTATCCTCTATCTGTTGCATTTAAACCATAATCCTATAGATATCCATAGCGTTATTTAACATCGCAGTGTTACACTCAAATACCAAATCACGTGACAAACCAGAAGCAAACTTCCTCATTCAGGACCTTTTATTAGACACCAATTCAGGAGCATATCCCGACAACAGTTGTAACTTTAGAGCATTCTTATTAATACTCATCTTACCTTAGTCCAAGTTCACAAATTCTCCTGCCTTAGCTTTCCTCAACTTTTAAGGAAATAAGTGATCAAGAAAAGTAGTTGAAAATTCATCCCACACTTCCTGTTCAACATAATCACCCCTCATTGATTTCCACTCCTCATACCACTAATAAGCTACATCTTTTAATAGATATGCAACAAACTCTACACCTTCAGAATCAGTATCATCCATTACCTAAAAAATCTTCTCAATCTCATCAACAAACCCATGAGGATTCTCTTCAACTGTAGACCTTATAAAGTTTAGGGAATTCAACCTCATAAACTGGCAAACTCGAGTGACCTCAGATAAATGACAAATAGAACCAACATAATCAAACTGATAAGACTGCAGTGCCACGAACTGAGTAACTATATGAATAGACTATGGAACTCTGTATTAGAGATA
Organism: Capsicum annuum; assembly: GCF_002878395.1. Lineage (NCBI taxonomy): Eukaryota > Viridiplantae > Streptophyta > Magnoliopsida > Solanales > Solanaceae > Capsicum > Capsicum annuum. Next base: position 126,797,092 of record NC_061117.1, read on the forward strand.
TCACCATAAGGTGACTGAGCATGAGTGTCACCATCTCGAGGAGGACTAAAAGGGACTAAAGAACTCCAAGTGCAGTACAGTTATGAGCAGAGGCCATAGATCGAGTCTGCATTCCATAAATAGGGTGAGTTTTCTCTATATTTTCCTTAGGTAGGACAGAGTTCCCAATAGAGTTCTTGCAACCACCAAATCATTACAGAGGCATGATCCGAAATGCGAGTAAGCTAGGATTTAGAGAAGTTTCATAGGAATAGACTATATAGCCTAAAATAAAACAAAAAAATGGATAACATTAATAAATACCTTATAGCCTCACCCTTGTAAGTGTGGCTCGCTACACACCCATAAAAGGGACTCTACTCGACATGGCTTTGTGGACACCCAGCAACGCTGAACAATGCTTTGATACCAAGCTTCTCACGACCCAAACTAGGGCCTAGTTATGATGGGTATCTCAAGCCCACAAAGAGCTAAAGACTACCCTTTATCTTAACATCCAGAACAAAATAAAATAATATATCAGAAGCCAACTAAATAGTAATAAGAAGGATAGATAACCAAATGTAAGCTCTATGAATCTAAACCAATATTCGAACCACACTTGTCCAATAAACCCTCTAAAACTAAAATACCAAACTTATTCAGGACATGCCCCCGACTACAATAAAAGTATCCAAAAAATACCAAGTGAACAAAGAAACTAGTGAAATAACAAGGCATTGCAAACAAATAGAGGCTCACCACTTCACAACATATCCACAAGAATACCGAATCACCTAACACTGCACAGGAGCAATAGAAAACCCTTTGACCCCTACATCATTAAATGATGTAACGTCCAGTTATGGTTATTAGGATAAGCACTGGTATGCAACACAGGAAAAGTGATACAATAATACCAATACCATAAGCCAATCAAAACTATATGGACAATAATTATATATACATGTACAAGATGCCGATATAGGGACAAGGGTCATGATCATGAGATAATAAACCATTAACCAAAACTATATAGTTTGCTCCATCCTAAAGGCAACCCATAAGCTATATAGGTTCATCCCCAAAGAAGGGGATAAAGACACCAAGGATCTAGCCATTAAAAAATATAATGTATGAACCAAGAAAACGGTCATATAGACACCTACAACGGCAAATGCGATTTCCATTGTTAGTCCCAATAGGACTACTCCTTCACTGTGAGCTACACAATTCCCTTTAAGTATAAATTAAAATAGTTTGCATATAATCCCATCCAATATCCCAGGAGTCTTATATTAAAGCATTTACCACTTGGTATCATCATACGAATTATGCTTGCAAGCTCATATAAATATAGTAAACAAATCAATGTAACCATTTAACTCCCAAGTTCTATTTATAATCCAAACCATGGCCACCATGGACCTTTCATATCCGTTTTAACAAAGTATACATTAATGCAATCCAATGGGCTCTTAAATATGTTTAATTATGCAATTATCTATGTTCCCAGGCCAAATTTACACAGTTGGTTGGGGTTAATGCCATTAACAAGAAATAAATTCATCAATTTAGGAAAACCAATTTGCCCTTTTCCAATTCCCATAATAATGCATCCATCCAATCCAACAACCTCAACTCATTAATTTAAATTAAGGGAAAAGTAGTTAAAGTGATACCAATCAAATTACTTTACCCATTTTAAAACCCACATTTAAAAATATATGGATAATGATTAAATAAGTGCCACTATGTAAAATTAAAGTTTGGGAATAAGATATATGCCTAAAACACACAAGGAATTGAATGCAATTCAATGTCTGGGGCCCGAATGATGAATTTACTTTAAAAACCTTAAATGTTCTTGGGTTTTGAGTTTGAGAGAGAAAGAGAATGATTTGATCTTTGAAAACTAAAGGGAATGGGGTCATTTTATGTTTAAAGGTCGTAGAAGGGGTAATAAAACCAAAAGCCCCTCACCCCATGTGAAAATACAAAAATTGGATAAAACTAAAACATCAACATAGGATATTGTTATCGCAGTGGGTAGCCTCCGTTCCACAACCTCATCGCAGAGGATAACCTTCATGACATGCCAATATAGAGGAGGTTCACTATCTCGAGGTTCCAAAATAATCCCGAACCCTATCCAAAAATTTCAAAACATTCCTAAATCACCCTTTTAATATCCTAAAAAATAATTCAAGTTAGAAATTGACATTATTCACGTGGGAGGGTAAAAAATGAAATCTTTAAAATTTCAAGGGGTCATGCACAACACTATTAGAATTCTTATATAAGACCGTTTCTAGGAGTTTTAATCCAAGAACTATTTCTATACTTTTAAATCACTAAAATAGGAAACTGGACTTGCAACCCAATTCAAACTGTTCGAAATTGAACCTATGAATTGGCAGGTCATAAATGAACTTTATCCACTATTGGAAAGAACAAAATGCTGAAAATGTATAGAAACTGACAAAATATTCTAGAGGGGGTCATTAAAATACCCACTACTAAAAAGACTTTTATCCTAGCAAGTCAATGTGTAGAAAGAGCCTAAAAGCTTGAATTGACGAAGTATTGGGCCCATATTCCCCATGAAAGACTCCCTATATAGCCTCTAAGCAAAGACAACACATCTATGTGATTTGGCTAAATGCATCTCTTATTCCTTCACATCCTAACTTTTCTTTTCAAAATAACTGTAAAATCATCCTCAACAACTACTAACTGGCCTCAAACTGAACCAAGGAATATTGAAGCACACAAACCTAAACCACAACATATTGATATCATACTGATATAACACAACTACATGGATACTCGACCTAGCTAAAGACAATTCAATACATGAATCATCGAGCCTACTACAAACTCCCAATCTAACATTTTCTTGCCTTTCCAAACCTACTACCTACTTTTAACTACACTAAAGCTCTCCAGTAGCATCTAAGTCCTATTTGTATAATCACACCATACTGATCCTAATAGAATAAAGTTAGAACATTAAAAATACACATGAACTAGCATATAAATGAAGCTTTTAAGGTTAACTTTCATAGTCCAATGGTGATAACAAAAGTTTGCGCTCTTTGCCAAAGCCACTAACTGGTCCAGATTACCCTAAAAATCGATATTCATAAGTCGAAAGCAAAAACTCTCAAAACTAAATGATCTGCTCAAAAATTCCCCACCAACTAAGGGTGAAACCATGCTAATCCCAACTAGTAAACACCATTCCCACTGAGTAGAAATGTAAAATTTCTGATAAAAATTGAGAATTAAGGTCAAAAGTAGTAGACACCAATACCTTGCTCAATGAAATATACTTTGAGTATTTATCTAATAAAATATCCCTGAACTAAGGAAAACTAAATCACTATGTAGAGAGTAGGTTTAGTTGACTTATCTACAAAGGCTCAACTAAACCAAACTTTGAAGCAGCATTGCAATCAAGTTACATAATCCATGTCTATAATCTCAACATCGAAGCTGAACCACTCGATCTCAACTATACAAACTGATCATGTTCATAAGTAAACGTCCATACTATTAAATCTATCACAACTCTCAATCCATCAATCGAAAGAATAAAAAATCAGAACCAAAGCCAATCAATTTTAAGATTGTCCAGCACCCAAACAAACCTCACCTCTAAAAACCAAGCATATTCTTGACAATTCCAAAAATGGCTAAAATTGAAATATTGTTGAAGAACACAGTTATAGTGGAGAAAAACCACATAATAATGATAAGATTATTAATTCTACATATATTCTAAGGGGCACAAAACACCAAGGCATAACCAATAACTCACCAAGACTGCAAAGAGTACTAATGGTATACCATATCTTAAGCAGCCCAGTAAAATATGATCTTATCATAAATTTAGTCAACCAATGATCAATCTATAGAAAAAACATTCACTCATAAAAGACACCTTATTGGTTACCAATACTTGATACACAAGCACAAATCACCAAGTAAAAAATTGCACAAGATCACACTAGGCCGAACAATTCATGATTTAAGAAATTTCTAATTCCACCTATTTACATGAATCTTAGCTCAACTAAACCATGAATCACATCACTAAAATAAAAAAGTACCCAACTCGACATGAACACTGTGATCAAGCCTACTATCGGTATATAAACCAGCCAACTTAGAATAACAAACCATAGACTTATTAATAATAGGGGCATGCTATAGAAAATATTGCCAAGGCTAAAATCATAACAAAATCATGGAAGGTCAAACCTATTTTCACTTTCATAACTAACCCAACAATTGGCCATACCTCATCAATAGAAAGGAAAACCAACCAACCAAGGTGGTCATCGACGCCTAACATCAAGAACCCCAAGAAAGGGATACCAACTAGATAATGTTAGCCTAGATATCTATCAAGTAATAATCATTAACAACCATAGTAATAACAGTAAAAAAAAATAACACCAACAAAAAGTGCAGGTGGCACAAAATGAAAAATAACTAATACCACTCTAAGATCATAACAAGGCCAATATTCCAAAGGAAAGAGACTTTAACCCAAGTGCTACACCCTAAGAAAATCATTATATCAATTCACTACTAAAAGAGAACATCTATGGGGCCAGACATACATATATAAAATATACAAAACGACTAACATCAAGCAATATAGCAATATTAAAGAATAGAAACATTGATGAGGTATGAAAACCTTAACTCAATTTCAGTAGAAACCAAAAGATAGTAAACCAAAATTATAGTGATATGGTGCAATCAGATGTCATAGTCCCTAACCTACCCAAAAATGTATGAATATGAACGTGTCTAACCTTAGAAAAAGCATCTAAAGGCCCACCTAAAATATTAAGAGCACCACATTTAACCAAAAATTACCACAACTCTATGAGACTGATTTGATTGACTAGAAATCACTTAGAAAAGACACTCTCTAAATGAATGACCGATCTCTATACAATCATAAAATCCCTTGAATCTTTAACCTGTCAAGAGATATGAGTTATCTCAAACTGGCTAACTAACTCACACCTGGGTCACTTTCTAGACTAGTGAACAATCTCACCATAATCCAAACATGCCCCAGGAACTCTTTAATGTATTATACCAATTGAGCCAGAATAGGTCCCAGGGCATGAAGACCAAGACTGAATATCCCATGATGTCTTACTAGAACTCGTACCATTGTGACCACCACAACATGTCTAAGAGCCACCTATAATGTGAGGCTCTACACGAATTAACTTAAAAGGCTATAAGTAATGTTGACCTCTACTGGGAGGATCCCTACCTTTGGATGATATATCACTAATACTTATTTATGGACATAGCGTGTTTCTACCACCTCTACACATCTCAATACATGCTCTCTTTATAGACCTCACATGGTTAACAACTTGAGGAAAGTAGTTTTAGTTGCTATGAAATGCTATGATACCAAGTGGAGTGGTAAATTTATTTCTCTAATAAATCCAAACAGCATCGCATGTTTTATAGGGAATAATATAAGAGCCCACTCAAGAAACCCAATCTCATACACTAAAACTTATATGGAGCTCTGTTGCATACCAACAAAACCAACTCTATCCTATGAAATATTCGATGTATCAAGCACCATCACTAACTGTGAAGTGTCCATGAAAAGACTCCAAATCCCTAATATGGTATCCTGAAAAGCTAAGGTATTCATAAACTCCACCAGAGCCTAGGATGACCCTACACCCTCTTGCTGACGCTGAAGATCCTCAATATCAATTTTCTTCTTTGACTAATTCTAATTTGAAACTCAAGAAACATGTATAAAAGGCTTATATTCATCTATCAATAATCTCATGCTATCTATCTAGGAAAGGGTAGAATTAAAAGAAGTACTTAGAGGTTCATAGAAGTATGGATACATATAGAGCCTAGAAAAAAATTTCCTAAGAATGCCCTATATCCACCCAAAGATAGTATACAACTATCTCAGTGTCGATCTACTGAAATCTACTTGGCACTTAGTTCTTATACCAACAACACTGGTAAACCTGTTCTCTAATACTAATTTGTCAAAACTTGATTTCTCAAGTCATGATGGCACCTACTATAATCCTCCAAAAGGCAAGCCAACTCATAGTTCAGAATAGCCTATAAAGGAATAATAAGAAAAATAGAAAAATAAATAAATAAAAGATAAAAGGACAAGAAGGAAGTAAATACATCCGCATAACTTGGTAAAATCAGTATAATAACTCCTAATACAACATGAATACAAAGTGAAATTCAAAATAAAAATATACAAATCCATATCTATAAAACAAAAATAGATATTGGTCTAATACTAAGAGGGACAGTAAAAACAACTACAAACATTAGGAGCTCACCCAAATCTTTGATCCATGGCTACCCCACATGATACATCGCTTAATGGAAGAAACTCGTTGTGTTATTTGTAGGTTGTAGAAGTGTAGTATGAGTACTAAACATGAGGTACTTAGTAAGCATCAACCGATTGAGCTCCAAAGGTAGTTCAAGTATGAATAACATGTAAAGTAGGAATATAGGCTACATACAACTAGTCAAGAAACAAAACATAATAATGCTAATGGAAATGCAAGGGTAAGCTATTTGATACTACCAATAACAAGAATTAAAGCGTGGTTTTACAAGTAGATAGTCTATATACAATAGTACAATGAATAAAAAGATATACAATACATGATAGTAGCAGTAAAGAAGGGAATAATATACAAATAATATCTAGAGAAGAATGTATATACAACCATACTATACAAATAAACCAACATAAAGGTACTACTCAGAAGGAGCTCATCTGATGTGACCAAAATCACAAATAGTAATAGAGATAACAAAGTCTAATTGGGGTCTCTAACTAAAAATATGGATGATTAAAAGGTGAGCTAACAATGAAATATTGAAACATAATAATGAGAAAAGCGATAAAAAAATGGATCAATAACCTTGGGTAACAGTCCATAACTAGCCTGCCATGAACCATACAATAACAACAAATAATAATGTAGCTTGCTAGCTTGGACAACTAATAACCCCAACTGGACCCCATAAGCCTAAAGAAACACATACAAGCAATAAATAAACATACAACCATAACTTGTATCCATGCAACCCCCCATAAGAGTGATAGATAAAAGAGTTAAAACAATTATATAGGTGATAAATAATGCATAATAATGAATAAATGCAATAATAATCTTGTCCCATCTACCAATCAAGTAACATACTGTACCAATTGTACACATCTCTTCTGGATTATTAAATTTATTGGTAGAGCCTATGACGAACATCCTTCTTGGTATTATGTCTCATTAGACAAAAGGGTCCCATAAGGGACTCGAGATACCCATATACACTGCCTGGTACCAAACTAGGACTTTCATGGTCCATCATAATCAATCTACAATATACAGCATCAAAGAAAAATAAGAGTATAATAATTTCTCAGACTTGAACTGAGGCTAAATGAGTATAAATCTATAAATTCATTACCCAAGATAGAGTTTGAGACTACAATAGTAGAATAATGTAAAAATGGTTGATCTCTCCCACGATCGAAGTGAGCAAGTGGTAGTAAAACGGGTTGATCAATAACGGATTGGAGCTAGCCTAGGTCTAATTTCCAAAGTAGTATGTTTAATTTAAAATCATAGTCCAATAATAAAGGTGGAACAACATCCATTATAGAATAATAACTTTTAAAGTTAAAAGTGGGAATAAATCTTTGTATAAAATCAAAGAAAGTAAAGGTTTTAGTTGGAATTATAACACTAAATAAATGTAAATTCACCTAAATGTGTGCGTACTGTCACTAATTGACAATGCTTACCTATACCATCTAAAGTGGTAGAGGATGGTAGTTTTCAATATCCCTACTAGCGTTTTGGTTGAATCCACAAGGAGTGAAATTTAAACTTCCAATTCTATGTTCGCTATTATTACTAAAAGGGTATCAAAGGTGTAGACAAAATACAACACATAAGATAAAGTCTAGGGGTTTGGTTTTGAGTTGGAAATATATCACTCTTGAATCACATAACAAGCTACAAGAACAAGGGAAATCTCGGGATTATGTTTAAATAAAGGCAAGGTGTGTGAGGGATCATGATAGTTTAATATGAAATCAAAGGATTGAATATTAAGTAGCCTTGGTCGAAAGTCTTTGCGGTTAGTTTGTTAACCAAACCTCAAAGATTTCACCTATTGTCTCTTTCGAACACCTAATAAGTGTGACCTTAATAATCACCCAAAACCTCAATCAGGCATCCCTATTTCTAGAATGATTCCCATAACATGGCTCACTCTTCATTCACACTTATGTCTAAGATTGCAAAAGGAAGTAAACTACATGCTCAATTTTCCACTGTTGTATTGTCCCTCTATAGACCTTTTACAAAGATGCTATGGGTTTCCAAAGGTTCACCCTCATCCCTTATTCAAGGATGATGAAGTCTTTTTCAAGAGTTTGAGGTTTTTACCAATCAAACCCATTTGGACATTTGGGGTTTTTTCCTATAAATTCCAACTATTAAACTAAAGAAATGGTGGAATCCATAATCAACAACTAAAAATCATATAAACCCATCAACACCCACACACTAATAGAACTTTAGTTCAACATAATCCCAAGACTAGATAAATTAGTTGCTCATGAAATGGAAGTGAAGAAATATACCAAATAATTCATTCATGGCATCCATATCAATGTAGATTAAAAAAATCCTTCAATTCACACTTCAAGTTCACCAATTTTCTCTTGAAATTCTAAATACAGTAACAAAAGTTGTGTTTTCCCTAAAATCTAGGGTTCTACGAGTTTTTCCAATTTTTTCTCTCTCCTTTCCTTGATGTCCATGAAAAAAGGAAGATTAGGGTCTTATATGGAAATTTGGATTAACTATTCCATTTGACCAAAGTTCCCTAGATCATTAATCCCACTAGGCCTCAATTGCAGAGGCTTCTCTACAAATATGACCGCGGTCATATTGTGCAATTGTGGACATTGTTGCAATTACAGTAAAATCTCATGAGATTGCGGTAAGTTTACCAGATTGACTGGACACGATCGCAATCCTTGAACCACGATCACAACAACTGAGGCTATGTTTATTCCTGGTCTTCAAACTGTACTTCCTTTCTCCTTCAAAACTCTTTTAGCTCTAATCCACATCTTTCCCCCTCATTACCTTTGTGCCTTTAAAATGTGGATGTTAGTGCATTCAATTGCAATTATGTCTTACCTATTCATCCAAAACATGGTAATGTGCACGAGTGTGGAGTATGATTAAGTGTTAAACTCACCACTCATCAACACCTCCAACATAAAACCTTTGTTTGTCCTAAGCAACACTACCTCTTCTTATGAGAAAATACGTATTATGCTAAAAATAGATGATCTAATGATCATAATGACCTTAAGCATAGTTATCTCAAGTAGCTCTTCAAATATGTGCAAAGCATTTCTCCCAACACCCTTCAACATAAAACACAATAAGCAAGGATGCAAAAGACTTAAAAGAGCAAAAATGCAACAATCATCGTTACTCTAGGAATGACTTAATTTTTTACCTCAACCACACTATACTCCTTTTTTCTCTATCATCAAAATATGACAAAATCACCTACCTCAACTCATTCACATGCGTCCTCACAAGAAATAAGATTTTACACACCAATCTATCAAATATGCAACAAGGAATTCTAAGTGTAAAACTTACTCCCTCACAATAATTCTCTACGCTAACAAGTACCATACCATAGGATTGCCTTAATTTTCAATCGCCACTACAATAAAAGCAAATGGTTGGAGATTTCAAAGGTATTTTTGGGCTTGTAACGTAGGTTTGGGTTAGGGTAGGATATCATTTTGGGCCAACATGGATACACCCTTCCTTGAACGTCTACATCACACTATTTATTCCACTTTTATCTATAGGCCACTTCTCTTTGTTTTCTTTTTTTACAAATGCCTACTTTCATTTCCTTTTTTTCGTAAATTTCATGCTATTTTTTTCTTTGTTGGGTCCTTTTTTTTTTCTTATTATTTGTTTAAATGCTTAAGAATGTAGGTACTCACTATCACTTTTATGGCCCCAAAGTTGCTTCCTTCAATCTTCACCGCCCCTTTAGGCCTTTAGCCTCAAATTGCATTTTGAAGTTCAAGAAGGGTAGGGTTCAAAAAAGGGGATAACAATTGAAAGGCTCATGGCTTGCAATGTGTTTGCTAAAGAAAGGTTCAAAGGCTAAAAAAGGATGACAAGGGATAACATTTATGAACGGGTAGGATTTTTAGGCTAAGGTGGGCTTCCAAAAGTCACAACAATGGCCTAAGATCATTTCTCCAACCAAATATAGTCAAAATTTAGTTTTAAAAGACCAATGGGGAAAGTTCTAGATGACAAAAGTACACAAGAGATATAGATAATTACCTCACTGCACATGGTATGTGAACTCACCAAGAGGTCTCAGTTTCCCCTCCCACTAGAGACAAAAATAAAAGTATCTATCAATATTAACAAGTCAAAAATTTGTGGAGTGACAAAAATTGAAGAAGTTTTGTTACAAGGTTGCTCACGTCCATGCCCTTTATTTATGGAAAAAATTCAAATGGAGGGGGTTTGTTTGTTTTGTGTTTTCACCATGCTCAATTTTCTAACTTATGGCAACATCCAAATCCTTAGTCTTACATCCAGTTTTTATAAGGGCAAACATATAGCTATTAAGACTTTTCCATAGGTATATAATGTGATCCCAGATTTCCAATGCCACAGGTACTCAGACTTTCCCTGTATCCAAGGCTCAAAACCCATCACGATACTTTCCCCTGAAGAAAGTATTCACTCAGTATATCATAGGGGAAAACTCGTAAAGAATCATCCAACCAAAGTACCCTTCACACACACCCAACATAGGGACCTGAAGTGCCCTCGCTGAAGCTAAATTAAGAAGTAGAAAGGGTAAAAGGGATTCCCTTGAGTAGCAATAATATTGTTCCTCTGATGAAGAAATCATGATAGGGATTTGTGATCGCGATCATGCGATTGTGGTCAACAGACTGGGATCGTGGTAATCGAGTTTGAAATCCCCTATTTTTGCTCAGTTTTAAATTACTGCACATTTACCATCTACCAACTCTGTTTTCCCCCTTTTTAGACATTTATTTAAGTTAAATACATATACAAAACATTGATATAAAAGGGAATTAGTGAAATATGGGTTGTCTCCCATCAAGCTCCTAATTTAACATCGCAGTACGACGCTTCTTCTTTACCACACGACATCTTTGAAATGAATAACTTCTACTTGGTGACCACAGGACCTTTCATATTGTAGTATTTCACCCTTTGACTAGTCACCACAAATTTCTTCCTTTCATGATCTTCTAATTCAATGCCACCGCTAGGATAGACATTAGAGATCACAAATGGTCTCGACTATTTAGAACGAAGCTTCCCCGCAAAAAGTTTCAAATGAGAGTTGTAAGGGAGTACACTTAATATAATATGGAATTCCCATCTTAATATTTGAGCATCATGCCATTTCTTTATTTTATCCTTATATAATATGGAGCTCCCATAAGCCTTGAGTAAAAAATCTTCCAACTCATGGATTTTTTTAAATCTCACCTCAAAAGCTTCTCTCCAATTCATGTTCAATCTCTTTAAATACCACAAGGTATTATGCTCAAGCTCAACAGGAAAATGGAATTCTTTCCCAAATACAAATTGGCAAGGTGACATGCCAGTTGGGGTTTTGCAGGCCATTCTATAAGCCTAAAGTGCCTTGTCAAGTTATCGAGCTCAATTGGTGTGACCTATATTTATCATTTTCTAGAGTATTGCTTTGATTTCTTGATTTGAAACATCAACTTGGCTACTCATTTGGGGTGATATAAGGTAGCTACTTTGTGCTTAACTCCATACTAGTCAAGAGGGACCTAAATGCTCGATTGCAAAAATGTGAGCCTTCATTAATAATGATGTCATCAGAACCTTGAGAATATGTTCTTTTTAAAAAAGGAGGTCACGCCTTTGGTCTCATTATTAGGGAGTGCCACGGTCTCCACCCATTTAGAAACATAGTGAACTGCTACTAATATGTACTTATTTCCAAATGAACTTACAAATGGACCAATAAAGTCAATTCCCTACACATCAAAGAGTTCTACTTCAAGGTTCGGTTTGAGGGGAATTTCATGTCTTATTGAGATACCACATTGAATTTGGCATTGGTAACAAGATTTTTCCCACTCAATGGTGTCCTTATGCATGGAGGGCCAATAATACCCACATTAAAGGATTTAGTTGGCGGTACGGATCCTTCTACGGTGACCACCATAAGGTGAGAAGTGAAATACTTTGAGGATATCATTTATATCGACCTCTATAACACACCGTCTAATAAAACCATTTGCACACTCACTAAATAGGAATGGCTCATCCAAAAAAAATCTCTTAGTATCAATTAAAAATAGTTTCTTTCTTTTGGTGGTAGCTAATCCCCTCGGGAAGTACACCACTTGCTACATAGTTGGCTTAGTTGGCATACCATGGTGTATTATTTTTCATAATGGACATAACTAATTCATCAGGAAAAGCATCATCAATTTCAATTTCTCTATGCCTTTCATGATTACCTTCAAGACGTGAGAGATAGTCGGTCACTTGGTTTTCGCATCCCTTTCGATCTTTCACTTAAAAGTTGAATTCTTGCTAGAGAAAAATCCATCTAATTAAATGCGGCTTTTCTCACTTCTTACCCATGAGGTATTTAAGTGCATTATGATCCTTGTATATCACTACTTTTGTTCCTAACAGGTTGGCATGAAATTTTTCAAAAGCATATACATCCCCCAACAACTCTTGTTCGGTAATGGTGTAGTTTCGTTGAGAATTATTCAAGATTTTGCTTGCATAATAAATAGGATGAAAGAGTTTTTCCTTGGGTTATCCTAACACTGCACCCAATGCAATCCCACTTGAATCATACAGTACATTAAAAGGGGATGACTAATTCAGGGCTGAAATAAGCAATTCCTTGTGGTGATCAAAGGATTTTAAACATGCCTCATCAAAGTTGAATTTAGTCTCCTTCTTAAGAAGTTTTCACATTAGGTGAGCTATCTTAGAGAAATCCTGGATGAAACATCAATAAAATACGACATGTCTAAGAAAGCTCCTAATACCCTTTATGGATACGGGGGTGGTAGATTAGAAATGACCTCTACCTTAGTTTGATCGACTTGAATGCCTTTCCCTGATATCTTATGGCCTAAGACAATACCTTCCTTGACCATAAAATGGAATTTTTCCCAATTTAGAACAAGGTTGATTTCCACGCATCTTTCAAGAACCTTGCTTAGATTTGGAAGACTTGATTTAAAAGAGCTCCCCATCACCAAGAAGCCATCCATAGAGACCTCTATTGAATCTTACACCATCTCCACAAATATTGAAAACATATAATGTTGGAAAGTTATCGGATCATTGCATAACCCAAAGGGCATTTGCTTGAATGCGAATGTCAAATACTGGTAAGTAAATGTCATCTTTTCTTGGTCCTCTGACTTGATATAAATTTGATTATACCCCGAGTAACCATCCCAGAAACAATACCATCCCCTCCAAGCTAATCTATCCAATATTTGATCCATGAAAGGCATAAAAAAATGGTCTCACTCAGTCTACGAGTTTAGTTTTTAGTACAGACCCGCCATCCGGTTATCGATAGGTCAGGGATGAGATCATTCTTTTCATTTTTAACCACGGTGATGCCACCTTTTTTGGGACATATTTTACTAGGCTCTCCCAAGTACTATTGTATATTTGATAGAACACCCCTGAATCAAGCAATTTAAAGATTTCTTTCTTTACAACCTCTTGCATGGGTTGGTTAGCCTCCTTTGGTGTTCCAAACTTGGCACATGATTTTTTTCAAGTTTAATTTCTTGGGAATATGTTTCGGGAGCTATTCCTATAATGTCTGTGATTGTCCATCCAATGGATTGAATGGTTTTTTTTTACCACCACTTTAAATGCATCCACTTGATAGGGCTCAAGGTCACTTGCAATAATGATTGGTAATGTAACACCCTAGGTTTTGACCCTGATAAAAATTCTAGGGTTTCTGGTCTCTGGAACTAATGCGACACATGGGAATGAGTTGTATTGTAATACCCCATACTTTTTCCTAGCTTAAACTTCGTCCCTAGAATGTCAAAGATTAGATTCAAGAAAATGAATAACTTTTATTTCATATAGAATTCTCTAGATTTAGACCTTTTATTGTGTGAGAAATTGAATGACCTTTCCATCGATACTAAATTCGTCCAAATCTGATACTCGATTGAGGAGTTATAGCATTTTTAGCACAACAGTGTGACACCTAAGCACTCAGTGCATCGCGGAGGTGGGTAAAATACCAATCGTCAAATTCTAGTGGCCCTCCGTGATAAACCCATGTTGCAGAGAAGCCCAATTTCATAATTGTCAAATTACAGAAGTCTAGCGTGATAGTGGCACATCACGCCAATGGCCAAAATGGCAAAACAATAGGGCATCGTGAAGAGCGCCCAATTTCTAATTGTCCCTAATCTAGTGAGCCACTGCAATAGTGACGCGTCACGATGGCCTACTAGTTTGGAAAATATTGTTATTTCTAGTTCCGTTTAGAAGTTTAAGAGGGGTATTTTGGTCAATTACCAAGCCCCCAATTCATGAATAACACAAGATTAAACCTATGCTAAGCCTATTATGCTCTTTATTCATCAATTCTCTCTCAAGCAAAACTCTAGAGCTCCAAAGCTTCTTCCTCAAGAAATCAAAATCCTCCATTGTTTCTCCAAGAAAGCTTAAAATTTTGAGGATTCCCAAGACAAGATAATCAAGAACTCATCATCAAGAACTCAAATAGAAATCAATAATACAAGTTTCTTCATCTAATCATCTATCAAGGTATGTGAGGTTTATGACAAGGATCTTCTTTTATCCTTGTACCCAAAACCAAGCTTTTAATTACAAATTCATATGATTTTGGATGTTTATACATGGATTTTAAATTAGGGTTCATACCCATTACTGCTAATTGCAAGATTTTGAGATTTCAAGTATTTCAGAAGATGAATTGCATGTCTATTTTCATATTTTCATGCCTATTACAGTAATTTCCAGATTTTAAGATGAATTATCATTATTTTTACTATCAAGCATGATTGTTATGATGTTTTGACATGAGATTAATGCATGGGTTATTATCCTAAGATTGAATATTATTATTTCAAGAAAGATAATTCTTGAAGGATCTTATAAGAAGATTATTTATAGATTTTCAATAAAGCTTTGATCTTTTGATCATCAGTTTAGCTATGGAATCCACTTTACAGACTTTCTATAGTTTATATAATACAGAATAGATTTATTTACAGATTAACTAACATAAATGCATAACTAGTTTTACATAAACCATTATGCTAGTTTTAAAAGTTGATTTCTAATGCAACGAACATACAGATTTAAAGGGAGTAGAATTTAGCATCGAGCGGGAAGTATGGGAAGTTTACCCTATCTTCCATAAAACTATGTAGCCAATGTAGGTACAGATTATCAAATTATTCCTATTTCTATATGGATGATAGATTTAGCTTATGATCGATCACATAGATAGCAAGTTATACTCCCTAGCAAGAGTATGACATCTTTCCCCAACATAAGGTTTTCCCCTTAGGGGAATAAGACGTTGGACTCCATGATAGCTCACATGATTTATGTCGGTTAAGAGAACCTCCCTACTAGTTAAAGTAAATAATTAAAAGAAAAGCATTTAAAAAACTAAGTCTAAAGTCTCACAGTTTTACTTAGATTATGCTTTACAGAAAGTTAAAAGTTATAGATTTCAGCTTTCAAATTTTAGATTTAGAAGTGAGCTCTTTTTACACTTAGACAGTATGATTTATAGATAGAACATTAGTGTAGCTTTTTGAACTAAATGTTATGAATCACTAGATTTAGAAAGTATGATTGCTATTTATGATTTCAGATTTCAATATTTCAAATATTCCAGCTTGTGTGAGTCATTTACATTTAGCATGCATTGTTTTACAAATTATGATGATGATATGATGTTTTACTTTTGTATTCATCCCCATATACTCAGTACATCCTCAAAGTACTGATCCATACACATGGCTATGTGCTATATTGTCTCATAATTTAGGTTCTCGTGCTTAGTATCAGTCACATGAATAGTTTGAGCATCTCTATCTACATCCAACATTTGATGAGTCCTTATAGTTTGGGGACTTATTCATTCAGATTTTGCAGCTTATTAGTTCATATAATTTAGCATTCTTTTCAGATAGTTCAAGTTAGCTGGGGGTTTTTCCTAGTAACTCCCTAGTCAGTAGTAGTAGAGGCTTGTCAGACTTCTAGAGTTTATTTAGACTTTCAGCATTGATTTTCAGACATTATGCTCATATTATTCAAATATTTCTGTTAGTTTCCAAATTTTTGCATGATTATACATCTATATTCCCTTATTATGATATTCTGAGCTAGTAGTAGGTAGACATGGTTAACATAAGGCTACTCATAGTCTTGACCACCATGTGACATTTTTGAGACTTGGCTTTGGGGCATTATAAACTTTGTATCAGAGCCTAAGGTTTATAAGATTAGGGATTCAGATAAATCACATTATGTAGAGTCTTGATCATGGGTGTGAAGCACGCCACATTTATGAGCTACAGGATATGAGATGTTCTTAGGAAATCATCTCTTTCTTTTATGATATATCATTCTTATAGTATCTCTATCTAGTTTTAACTCATGCTCTTGTGCGATAATTAAATATACATCTTCATTGAGCTAATGCCCGCAAAAATGGTAACCAGGACCTCAACCCACCGATCCTTTGAATGAGAATGTATCCCATGCTGAGTTTTAGGCTGCCTTTCAGGCGTTGGTCCAGGTAGTGACTGCTAATTTTTAAGGCAATCATTAGGCTGTAGTTCTACTTAAGCAGAATGGTGATTTAGTAGCAACCAGAATCAAAGACTTCATGAGAATGAATTCGCCAGAGTTTTTTTGGTCAAAAATAGGTAAGGAACCACAACTTTATTTAGATGAGGTGAAGAAGATCAACCATATTATGTATGTTTCTGAAGATAAAAGTGTAGAGTTGGAACCCTATAGATTGAAGTATGTAGCATATTATTGGGTAGTTATGTGGAGGAATAGTAATGGTAAGAATGCAACTTCTATCAGCTAGAAGGTATTTCAGGATACCTTTTTAAATAGGTTCTTCCCACGTTAGATGAGGGAAGCTAAGATAGAAGACTTTGTGAATTTAAGGCAGGGATCAATAATAGTGAAGGAGTACTACCTTAAGTTCAACCAGTTGTCTAAGTATGCCCCTGATATGATGGTTAATCCTAGGGCAAGTATGAGTAAGTTTATTACTAGAGTGTGTAGCTTGGTAGTCAAGGAGTGTAGGACTGCCATCCTTATTAAAGACATAGATCTTGCTTGATTGATGATTCATACTCAACATATTAAGGCAGAGAATTTGAAGGGATGATAAATGGGAAGGCAAGTATGGACAGGCTAGATCTCAAGGAGAAAATCATTTGTAGTTTCAGAATCGTACATCTATACCAGTACAATCTTTAGCTAGTGCCCCCGCTCTCAGAGCTAAATAGGAGCAGTGGGGTAAGTCTTTTATGTACAGATCCCAAAATAGTATGAGTGGTAGGCCGAGTTATTCTCTATATGCAAGTGTGGTAAGAATCATCCTGGTGAATGCTTGGCTGGACAGAAGGGTTGTTTTGGTTGTGGTAAGTTGTGTCATAGTATTAGAGATTATCCATATGCTAAGAAGGGAAATAGAGAAGTTCATCCCCTGACTCAGGCTACTAGTGCACTAGCTCATTTAGGTTGCCCTGTCCCTCCTCAGGATGCATCATCCAGTACTGGTGACGGTCAGCGCCAGAATTAGTTTTATGCTTTACTATTCCAACAGGAGCAGAAGGATTCATCAGATATTGTTACTAGTATGCTTCGTGTCTTTCATCTCGATGTTTATGTGTTGTTATACCCTGGGTTGAATTTTTCTTATATGACCCCATTAGTTGCAGTAAATTTTGAAATAAGTTCTGAAAAGATCCTTGATTCCTTCTTAGTTTCTACCCCAGTAAGAGGGTCAGTTGTTACTAAACAAACTATTAAAAGTGTCTTATCATTGATCTTTATAAAGCTATGTTAGCAGACCTAATAGAGTTAAATATGGTTGATTTTTATCTTATTCTTTGTATGGATTGGCTCTATTCCTATTATATTTCTATAGATTGTCGCACCTAAGTGGTGAACTTTTAGTTCTTAGATGAGCCAATCTTTAAGTGGTTAGGTAATTCAGTGTCTCCTAAGTGTTATTTCATATCTTATCTCAAAGCCAGAAAGTTGATCTCCAAAGGGTGTATCTATCATCTAGTTCGAGTTAAAGACACTAAGTATGAGACTCCAATAGTTTAGTCAGTCAGTGTAGTTAATGAGTTTCCTAATGTTTTTCTCTAAGATTTTCCAAGGGTACCTCCTGATAGGGATATAGAATTTGGTACTGACCTTTTCCTAAATACCCAGCCTATTTCTATCCCTCCATATCATATGGCTCCCGTCGAGCTTAAAGAGTTGTAAGAGCAACTCAAAGATCTCTTAGATAAGGGTTTCATAAGGCCTGGTGTTTCTCCATGGGGTGCTCCTGTCCTATTCATACGAAAGAAAGATGGTTCTTTATGAATGTACTATCGTTAGTTGAATAAAGTTAGAGTAAAAAACAAATATCCTATTCCTAGAATTGATGACTTATTTGATCAACTCCAAGGTGCAAGTTATTTCTCAAAGATAAACCTTAGATCCGGCTATTATCAGCTTAAAGTAAGGGAATGTGATATTCCAAAGACAACTTTTAGAACTCGTTGTTGTCATTTTGAGTTTCTAAGCATGTCCTTCGGGATAACCAATGCACCAACAGCCTTCATAGACTTGATGAACAGAGTGTTCAAATAGTATCTAGACATGTTTGTCATAGTCTTAATCGATGATATTCTTGTCTACTCTTGTAGTGAGGATGATCATGCGTACCATCTTAGAATTGTGTTGCAGACTCTTAGAGATCACCAGTTGTTTACCAAATTTAGTAAGTACAAATTTTATCTAAGGTCAGTAGCTTTCCTTAGTCATATTGTTTCCAGTGACGGTATTAGAGTTGATCCCCAAAACACAGAAGTCATAAGAAATTAGCCTATACCTATCTTTTCGTCAGACATTAGGTGTTTTTTTAGGTTTAGCTAGTTATTACATATGTTTTGTAGAGGGTTTATTGTCTATTTCGTCTCTTATTTCTAAATTAACCCAGAAGAAATTAAGTTTCAGCAGTCAGATTCCTGTGAGAAGAGTTTTTAGGAGTTAAAGACTCGACTCACTTCAGCCCTAGCTTTAGCATTAACTGATGGTATAGATGGTTTCGTTGTGATTTTGATGATTTTAGAGTTGGTTTAGGTTGTGTTTTGATGTAGAAAGGTAAAGTCATAGCCTATGCCTCTAGATAGCTTAAGCCTTATGAAAAGAATTACCCAACCCATGATCTTGAGTTAGCTGTTGTTATATTTGCTTTGAAAATATGGAGACATTATTTGTATGGTGTGTATGTTGATGTGCTCACGGATCACAAAAGCTTGCAGTATGTGTTTACTCATAGAAAGTTGAATCTTCATCAGAGAAGGTGGTTAGAATTGTTGAAGGATTATGATATGAGTGTGTTGTATCATTCGGGCAAGGCAAATGTAGTGGCAGACACCCTTACCAGGTTATCTATAGGCAATATTGCTCATATGGAGGATGATAATAAAAGTTAATTCGAGAAGTTCACCATTTATCTAGATTAGGTTTAGGTTGGTTGATTAAGTTGAAGGGAATATTTTGGTTCAGAATAGTTTCGAATCTTCCCTAGTTTAAGAAGTGAAGGAAAAGCAAGACAAGGATGCTAGTTTTGTCAAACTGAAGGAGTTAGTTAAAGACAAAAAGGTAGAGGTTTTCTCCCAAGGGGGAGATTGTGTATTGAGATACCAGAATAGATTGTGTGTTCCCTGTGTTGATGATTTGAGGCTGCAGATTATGGCGGAAGCACATGGTGCGTGTTACTCCATCCATCCAAGAGCCACCAAGATGTACCACGACTTGCAAAAAAACTATTGGTGGGGTGGTATGAAGAGAGATATAGCAGAATTTGTAGCAAAGTGTGCAACTTATCAACAGGTTAAGGTAGAACACCAAAGACCTGGTGGTATATTGCAAGAGTTTAGCATCCCCACTTAGAAGTGGGAAGAGGTGAATATGTATTTTGTAACTGGTCTACCCTATTCGCATCATCAGCATGATTCGATTTGGGTTATTATAGACAGATTGACTAAGTCAGCGCGTTTCTTGCCAGTTCACATGTCTTACATATTTGGAGATTATTCCAAGTTGTATATCAGAGAGTTAGTTAGATTGCATGGAGTTCCTATATCTATCATCTCTGACAGGGCTACTCAGTTTACCTCTCAGTTTTGGAGAGCCTTTCAGAAGGGTTTTGGTACCCAAGTTCATCTCAGTTC
Organism: Capsicum annuum; assembly: GCF_002878395.1. NCBI lineage: Eukaryota > Viridiplantae > Streptophyta > Magnoliopsida > Solanales > Solanaceae > Capsicum > Capsicum annuum. The sequence continues at coordinate 126,817,745 of NC_061117.1, forward strand.
AGCTTTTCATCCGCTGGCAGATGGTCAGGCAGAAAGGACCATTAAGACTCTAGAGGACATATCGAGGGCATGTGTTCTCTATTTCAAAGTAGTTGGAATGAGCACTTGTCAATGATTGAATTTATTTATAATAACATTTATCATGCTAGTATTCAGATGGCTCCATTTGAGGCTCTTTATGGGCAAATATGTAGATCGCCAGTCGGTTAGTTCAAAGTGGGTGAGGCCACTTTGGTTGGGCCAGACATAGTGTTTGAAGCCATGGAGAAAGTTTAGTTGATTATAGAAAGATTGAAAGAAGCCCGGAGTCATCAGAAATCTTATGTAGATATGAGAAGAAGAGATCTTGAGTTTGAGGTTGATGATCTTGTGTATTTGAAAGTTTCACCCATGAAAGAGGTGAAGATATTTGGGAAAAAGGGAAAGCTTAGTCCCCATTATGTTAGTCCCTTGGGTATTTTAAATCATGTTGGGAAGGTAGCGTATGAGCTTGAGCTACCCGTAGATTTATCCTCAGTTCATTTAGTGTTTCATGTGTCCTTGTTGAAGAAGTGCATGGACGATCCAGCCGTTATAATTCCTCTAGAAAGTGCAGATATTCAGAATAGTCTTTCTTAGAAAGAAGTCCCAGTAGAGATTTTTGATCATCAAATTCATAGACTAAGGAACAATGAAGTTCCCTTGGTTAAAGTTCTGTGCCGAAATCATTCCGTTGAGGGTGATACTTGGGAAGCAGAAGCAGACATGTGTACCAAGTATCCTCATTTTTTTCTCCACTAACTCAGATTCAGCCGAAGAAAATAAATTTCCTTCATTCAGTTCTTTTCTAGTTTCAAATTCAGCTATATAGTTATTTTCATTAGAATTCATACACTCACAGATCAGTTCAGTAAGCTCATTATATTGAGAATCAGTCATTCAATTTATCTCAGTTGTGCATGATAGCTTATAGCCTCTGATTCCTTAGTATTCTCAGCTTAATTAGTAACATTCGAGGATGAATGTTCCCAAGGAAGAGATATTGTAATACCCCATTCTTTTTCCTAGCTAAAATTTTGTCCTTAGAATGTCAAAGATTAGATTCAAAAAAATGAACAACTTTTGTTTCATATAGAATTTTCTAGATTTAGACCTTCTATTATGTGGTAAATTGAATAAGCTTTCAATCGATACAAAATTTGCCCAAATTCAATACTTGGTTAAGGAGTTAGAGTATTTTTAGCAAAGTAGTGTGCCACCTGAAAACTCAGCACATCGCAGAGGTGGGTAAAATCCCAATCGTCAACTTCCAATGGCCCTCCGCAATAGTCCCGCATCGTGGATAACCTTAATTTCATAATTTTTAATTTCCTAAAGTCTAGCACGAAAGTGATACGTCGCGCCAATTACCAAAATGGCAAAACAATCGGGCACCATGATAGCTCTGAGTTGCGGAGAACGCCAGTTTCCAATTGTCCCTTATCATATGAACCACCATGGTACTGGCGCATCACAATGGCCTACCAGTTCGAAAAATATTGCTTTTTCCAGTTCCATTTAAAAGTTTAAGAGAGGCATTTTGGTCAATTCTCAAGCCCCCAATTTGTGAATAACACAAGATTAAACCCATCCTAAGACTGTTATGCTCTTTATTCATCAATTTTCTCTTAAGCAAAATCCTAGATCTCCAAAGCTTCTTCCTCAGGAAATCAAAATTCTCCATTGTTTCTCCAAGAAAGTTTAAAATTGAGGATTCCCAAGGCAAGATAATTAAGAACTCATCATCAAGAACTCAAATAGGAATCAATAATACAAGTTTCTTCATCTAATCATCTATCAAGGTATGTTGGGTTTATAAACAAGGATCTTCTTTCATTCCTGTGCCCAAAACCAAGTTTTTAATTACAAATTCATAAGATTTTGGATGTTTATACATGGATTTTAAATTTGGGATCGTAACCATTATTGCTAATTGCAAGATTTTGAGATTTCAAGTATTTCAGAAGATGAATTGCGTCTTCATTTTCATATTTTCATGTCTATTGCAGTAATTTTCAGTTTTTTTTAGATGAATTATTATTGTTTTCATTATCAATCATGATTAGTATGATGTTTTGACATGAGATTAATGTATGGGTTATTATCCTAAGGTTGAATATTATTATTTCTAGAAAGATGATGCTTTAAGCACTATATGAGGAGATTATTTATAAATTTTTAGTAAAGCTTTGATCGTTTGATCTTCGATTTAGATATGGAATTCACTTTACAAAATTTCTATAATTTACAGAATACAGAAAAACTTTATTTACAGATTAACTCAGATAATTGCATAACTGGTTTTAGATAAATTATTGTGCTAGTTTTAAAAGTGGATTTCAACAAAATGAGCATATAAATTTAAATGGAGTAGTATTTAGCACCAAGCAGGAAGTGTGGGATTAGCGTGCCCTATCTTCCACAGAACTATGTAGCCAACATAGGTACAAATTATCAAATTATTTCCATTTCTATATGGATGATAGATTTAGCTTGTGATCGATCACGTGGATAGCAGGTTATACTCCCTGGAAAGTGTATGATACCTCTTCCCAACATGAGGTTTTCCCCTTAGGGGAGCGAGATGTTGGACTCTATGATAGCTCACATGGTTTATGTCGATTAAGAGAACCTCCCTACTAGCTAAAGTAAAAGATTAACAAAAAAACGTTTAGAAAACTAAGTGTAAAGGCTCTCAGTTTTACTCATATTATGCTTTACAGAAAGATAAAAGTTACAAATTTCAACTTTCAAATTTTAGATTCAGAAGTGATCTCTTTATACACTTAGAAAGTATGATTTATAGAAAGAACATTAGTGCAATTTTTAGAACTAAATGTTATGACTCACTAGATTTATACAGTATGATTACTATTCATGATTTCAAATTTCAGTATTTTAGATATTCCATCTTGTGTGAGTCATTTATATTTAGCATGCATTGTTTTACAAATTATGATGATGAGATGATGTTTTACTTATGCATTCACCCCCATATACACAGTATCCTCAAAGTACTAATCCGTATGTATGTCTATATGCTACATTATCTCATAATGTAGATTTAGGTGCTCAGTGTCAGCAGCGTGAGTAGTTCGAGCATCTCTATCTACATCCTACAGTTGGTGAGTCCTTATAGTTCGATGACATATTCATTCAGATTTTGCAGTTTATTAGTTCATATGATTTAGTATTCTTTTCAGACAGTTCGAGTTAGGTGTGGGTTTATCCCGGTAACTCTCTAGTCAGTAGTAGTAGATGCTTGTCAGACTACTACATTTGATTCAAATTTTTAGTATTGATTTTCAAATATTATAGTTAGATTATTTAGATATTTCATTCAGTTTTTGCATTTTTGCATGATTATAATCTATATTCCCTTATTATGAGATTCATACTCAGTAGTTGGCAGACTGGGTTATCTCAAGGCTACTCGTAGTCTTGATCACCATGTAATATTTCTGGGACTAGGTTTTGGGGCGTTACATGTATGATGGGGTTTGAATGGTATGGTCCAATCGTATGTTAACTAGTGTTGGTTGGTGAAATTAATTTTGGTTATTAGAATGGATGCAACTTAGGGGTATGAGTCATTTTCGTAGGTACCGATCATTTGGTTCATTAACTTAATATTAGACTTAGTTACTTAGGTTTTATTTAAGTACGAGTGGCTCATCATGAGCCATAAGCTAGGGTATGAGTCATACCATTGACTCGTATAGTGGATAGTGTCTAAATCTTTTTGGGGTTTAATCTACCAGGGATACGAATTGTATGCTTTGGATACGACTTGGATGGATGAGTCGTATATTACACAGTATTGGATCTAAAGGTTGAGTCTAGGAAATAAGAGATGGGTACCAATCGTATTGGAGGGTACGACTCGTGAGGGCAGTCGTACCCCAATGACGGGATTTTGTGCAATTAAGTAGGGGTATTCTGGACATTTTCCTATTTATCCTAATAAGGTCCCACAATTTCTAACTTCCTTGGGAGAATTTTCATCCTATTATTCCATTCATTAACACATAAAAACTCTTCTAAAACACTCTATAATTCTATCAAAAGCTTCTGGGCAAAGGAAGCTAAGGTTTTTACTAGAGGATTAATTAGGGGCTTGTCTTGGTAATCTCTTTCCATCATCATCTTGGTTTAAGGCATGTTCTCTTCCCACATTTATAATTCTAACCAAAAGCATGGTTTTGATGAATGTTTTCATGACTTCATTGATTGTATGATTTTAGTTTTCAAATATGAATTGGGGGTTTTGATATTAAATGGTTGGTTATGGTTTTCCATGGTTTTAATTGTGTTTTATGTGCATTAATGGTGGTTTTGGATAATTGGGTTTCATGGGAATGGTTTAATGGTAATTTGAATTTGTTTTGGTCATATTATGCCCCCAATGTGTTTGACAAAATGCCTATAAGCATGTATTCTTTGCATCGATTACTTTTAAAGGAACTCTTGCTCGTTTTAAAACTTGGTAAAGGAATTATGTATGGTTTAAATATCTTGGAAAGGTAAATAGATAAATGTTTATGCTTGTGTGGGATATGGAACCCCCTAAGTGGTTTAATATAGATAATGGAAGAGAACTTAGGAGTCCCCTTAAACTTATATATGATTAGCTATGGATAGTACTTGCAAATATAGTTGGTATGGCGATACAACTACTAAATGGCCTTGGTTAATAAATTATAATGGATTGATTGGTTGCTTGGTAATGTTTTTAATTTGGCAATAATGGCAGAATATGTAGCAAAGCCGTGGAAGGTGGATGTCCCGGGGGGGACCAAAACTAGAAACTCATATTTGCCGGTGTAAGGTTGGTCTTAGTAACCGTGTGCATGATGTCACACTTTATATTTAGGGGATGTAGTATTCATCCCATATTTTCTTTCCTGGTCGTGCGGCTGCACGCACTAGGGCCCTTTTAGTCGGGTGAGCTGAACCATAGAGCCCATGGGTAGATTAGGACAACAAAGCTACACAACCCAAGTAAAAGTTTTAATGGAATGCTAAACCTGGTTCCCTTTCTCGGCATGGTTATATAAATATATATATATGGTTGTGTTCATATGGATGGTTTTACTTGGCTTTATAAATGACATTATTTTATCCTTATCCTGAGATCATGCTAGCGTTCACCCGCTAACTAGTTTGCTGGCAGTTGTATACCCACGTTATGCAAAAACTGTTCGTTCTACTCCTCCGTTATAGTGATTGACTAAGGGATCAACATTTGAACTGAAGTGGTGAGCTTCCATCCTTTTGGAGGGCTCTATTTAATGTTATGGATATTTTTGTACACTTTGACTTTATTTTGGATATTGGTTTGGCCATGGTTGGGGCCATGTCCCAGCTGAGTTTTTACTTTTCATTGGTTAGAGGCTTTGTGGTATTGTTATGGGTTGGAATGGGTGAGATCGGTTAGTGTCAGCCTTAGTATTGGTATTGACATTGGGGCTGACACTAATTGACAGGATTGTTTGTTGTTCTATTGAATTTTATTTTAGGATTAATTATATTATGTTTTTGAACTATTTTAGTTAAGGCCATGTTTATGGCCCTTGGAATGGTTTGGTATGATTAGGAGGTTGGTCTTGATTGGTTAAACTTGATTGGTCCGGTTATGGTTGTGATCTTATCTTGGAGTTTTATGTGAGCTATTACACTATCTTTTTATATGCTCAAAATTAAGCCAACTCAGGGCAGGCGGCTAGAGGGTGGGTTGGGTAATAGGGGTGGTCTTCGGTCCAGGTCGGACCTGGGATGCCCATTATGACAAGGCTCCCAGTCGGGTCGTGTTAGGTAATATATCTCCGTCTCCCAAGAACACGTATTGGATATGGGGTGGAAAAGTCTTCAAATAAACATTGGTTGTCCCAAAATTGATGGTCTTGTGGGCGGGATCTCATGGGTTTTTAAATCAAGATCCAACTTTATCGGGTTCTTCGTATAAGATCTAAATCCTATTAGGGATGCAACCACTTCGTCAAATTCCTCCACTTCCTCCCTTTCGCATTTCCATAGAACCCTATCAAAGGGTTATCCTATAAGTTCACATTGATATGATTTGTCACCTCCCCATCAATAGCATTAATCATCGAGATGACTTATAATTCCATCAGTTGCTTCATGGACATGCATATATTAAATGACACCTAATCATTATTCAATCAAACTTCATCTAACCAAACTCCACATCCCAAGAATAATAGGGACTTGAAAATCCATTGCACAATCTAAGATCACAAAGTCGGCTGGGAAGATAAACTGGTCCATTTTTACTAGAAAATCATGAAGAACTCCCATTAGTTTCTTGATGGTCCGATCGGCCATAAGAAATTTCATTAAAGTGGCTGTCATCTTTCCTAATCCGATTATGTGAAAAATATCATAAGGAATTCGATTTACACTTGCTCCGAGGTCGTATAATGCCTTTGCAAAGTTGAATAATCCAATGGTGCATAGAATGGTGAAAGCACCGGGGTCTTTCCTTTTTTTTACCAATGGGCTTGACATAATGGCAATACAATTATGTGTTACTAATATTGTTTCATCCTCCACAAGCTGTTTCTTTTATACCAAATCCTTCAAAAATTTAGCATGTCCTGGCATATCTTGCACAACTTCAATTAGAGTAATATTATAGATAGGGTACTAAATCTAGCGAAAAACTAGTTAAGCTTTGCATTTTCCCCCCTTTTTTGAGAGACATTTAGGAAAAGGAAAAGGATAGTGTTTGATGGGATGGAGACAATTTTGTAGATAGAGACAATTTTGTAATCATTTGCCTTTGATTTTTCAACCACAATCTCACTTATCTTTGGCTCATCATCATTGAACAGTTTTCTCTTCGCATTTGTTTTCTCATCATCTTCTTTTTCACCAGGGTTGTCAAACTCAACATTATTTTGTAGACATTTTCTATCCCCGGTGATTGTAGCATTTGTTACCTTCCCACTTAGCATTTCTTCACTTGCCTCTCCATGAGATAACTCGATATTTGATTCACCTTTGCTTGGAGTTGTTGAATGGATGTTGAGTGGGGTACAACCATTTGGTAGAGCGTTGAGGAATTGTTTTGCATTTCACTCACCATCATACCTGTCCTATCAACATTATTCAAGATTCAAGCCAAAGTTTCTTTATTGATGCCTCTTTCTCTTTCATGTTTCTGACCTTGATTCCCGCCTTACCTTTTAGAAGAAAGGTGGAAACCTCCAAAAACTTAGGCAATACACTTGACTTGTCATCAAGCACATCTTCCTCCACATTTTTACCTAGTGTAACCTCTCTTGTACTAATCACATTTACACTTTCCATTGGGGCTCCCAACATGTGCTCAATTAGGAGCTCAATGCATGACATCATCTTGACCATATTTGCATTCTTCTCCTCCTCTTTACCTTTCTTATCTTGACACATAAAGGATGAGGAGGGAGCCTCTACGACCACGTAGACATCCTTTATGTCCCAACCCTTAGACAAAATTGCTACTTGATGCAAAACTTTTGATGTAAGTCTATATGAAAATTTAATGAATGATCCACCAGATACATTATCCACTATGGCTTAGCTTAGTTGGTCTAAATCGTTATAGAAAATTTGAGAAGCATTTTCTTGGGTATCTCATGATTAGGGCACTTCAAGAGGTTTTCCTTGAATCTTTCCAAAACTTTGTACCACGTTTCTTCAAGGAAATAGTGAAAATTAACAATTTCATCCCGCAATTGTAACATCTTCGAAAGTAGGAAGTATTGACTTAAGAAGGCCTCCATAATACTTTTCCATGATGTGATATACCCGGTGGGTAAAGATCTTAGCCACAACACCGCCTTTCTCACTAAAGAGATGGGAAAAGGCGTAACCGGATGGACTCTTGACATATGTGTGCAACATTAAAAGAGGCACAAACTTCTATAAAGTTATTTAAGTATAGATTTAGGTCCTCATAATATTGACCCCCAAAGAGTCCCTCTAGAGGAAACAATTGTAGCGTTACACGTATAACATAAAATACTCCACTTCTCTCGGTGGGGGGAGGGGCGGGTAATTCGAATGACACTCTCATGATCTCCGGTGCCAAGATAATCCGAGCATTCTTGACTCATGATTATGAAGAATGAATAATGATTACTTATCCATATAAAAAAAATCAAATAAAAATCACCACAGGTACACCCAAGTAAAAATCACACCGTACAACTGAAATCTAGATTCCACTCCCCGACAATGGATCCATTTTGATAACGCTCACCTATACCATCTAAAGTGGTAGAGGACGTTTGTTGTCAATATCCCAATTCACTTTGAGGTCGAATCCACAAGGAGTGAAATTTAAACTTCAAATTTTATGGTTGTTTACGTACTAAAAGGGTACCCAAAGTGTAACCAAAATACAACCCATAAAATAAAGTTTGGGGGGGTTGGTTTGGAGTTGGAAATGTATCACTCTTAAATCGCATAACAAGATACAAGAACACTTTCTACTTTGAATTATACTTTAATGGAAATCTTGGGATTATGTATAACTAAAGGAGAAGTGTGTGTGGGATCATGTTAGTTTAAAATAAAATCTAGTCATTGAATACAAAGTAGGCTAGGTCAAAAGTCATTATGGTTAGTTTGTTAACCAAACCTCAAATATTTATTCCATTGGCTTTTTTGAACACCAAATGAGTGTAACCTTCATAATCACCCAATACCTTAATCGGGCATCCCTATTTCTAGGATGATTCCCATAACATGGCTCATTCTCCATTCATACTTATGTATAAGATTGCAAAAGGAAGTAAATCATATGGTCAATTGTCTTCCATTGTATTTACTCCCTACAGCCCTTTTTCAAGGATGCTATGGGTTCCCAATGGTTCCCCTCATCCCTTATTCAAGGATGATGAAATTTTTTTCAAGATTTTGGGTTTCCACCCATCAAACCCCTTTAGAATTTTAGGGTTTTCACCTAAAAATTCCAAATATTAAACTCAAGAAATGGTGGATTCCATAATCAATAACTAAAAATCATATAAACCCATCAATACCCACACACCAATAGCACTTTAGTTTAACATAATCCTAAGACTAGAGAAATTAGATACTCATGAAATAAAAGTAAAGAAATATACAAAATAATTCATTTGTAGCATCCATATCAATTTAGATTAAATAAATCCTTCAATTTCACCAATTTTCTCTTAAAATTCTAAATACACTAAGGGAAGATTGTTTTTCCCAAAATCTATGGTTCTACAAGTTTTTCCAATTTTTTATCTCTCTCCTTTCCTTGATGTCCATGAAAAAAAGATTTGTCTTATATGAAAATTTGGATCAGCTAGGCCATTGGACCAAAGTTCTCTTGCTCATTAATCCTGCTAGGCCGCGATCACAGAGGCTTCTTCACATTTGTGGCAACCGCGCCAATGGTTGTATCTGTGTAATTGTGAGCATTGGTGCGATTGAGGTAAGATCTCATGCGATTGTGGTAAGTTAACCTTCTTGACTGGCCATGATTACAATCGTCAAACCACGATCACAGTAACTGATGCTATGTCTACTCCTGTTCTTCAACCTGTACTTCCTTCCTCCTTCTGAGCTCTTTTAGCTCCAATCAATATCTTTCTCTCTCATCACCTTTGTGCCTACAAAATGTGGATGTTAGTGCATTCAATCGAAAGTATGTCTCACTCATTCATCCAAAATGTTGTAATGTGCACGAATGTGGAGAACGATTGAGAGGTAAAATCACCACTCATCACTAGTATAAAAAAATGCTGATAATATCACCTAAGCATCTATCAGATAGAACTATATCCTACCAAAAGACTGAGAACTAACCTGGTGATTAACTAGTTTCATAACTACAGCCTCGGGCCCAATAATATACAATTTACTAGGACAACAACATCATAATTCTAAGCAAATAAGGTAAATAAGGGCATAAAGATACTAGAAGGATATACTTAGGGGTTATTACCCAATTTACTAAACAATACGATTAATGTTATACTAAAGGGAGCCTTCACATTAGTCTATGGCTAAACAAGTCTATATTCAAGCATACCAAAGTCCAATAACTATGCCAAGTATTCTAGGTAAAGGTTCAATTTAATTTTCTAATCTAATTACCCTAAGCATACCAATTCAGGATATAATGGCTATAATCCTACACTATGAACCCTACCTAGCATGAAATCTATGCAATACAATATTTTACAGAGAAAAGTAGATAGTAACCTACCTCATTATCAAACTACAACTTTGAACCATCCAAGGACTACTCATCTCAACTCTACAATCTCTAAATGACTAGCACAATCAAAATCATAATCTATATATTAATATAAGAAAAATGATACATATATTGCATTATAAATCTTCAAACCCAAAATTGGGTACAAAATGGGCCTATGGGGTCCACAAATGAAATTTCAAAATTAAATCCATCACGAGGTCGCCTAGAAGACAAGGAATATGTATTTAAAATTTGATCACAAATAGAGCACAAATTAGGGCTCAAATCTACTCTGATAGATAATGAAGATAAGAGGAAAAAGGAGAATTAAATAGCGGATTTAGGCTAAAAATTTATGAAGAAATTAATAGAAAATGATCACCTCAACATCCTTTACTCATTCCCAACTCCAATTGAGTGATTTCAACACTTCCTTGAGCTCCTAGGCCTAATAATAATGGAAATGGGCAAGAAATAAGGAAAAAAATTGAAGAATAGGGGACTATATACTGCTAGGGGTTTATCCATTAAGAATGTAGCACCTCTGGTCGTGATCACGAGAGATATCAAATTTACTTTTGTAAAAGCAAGTGAAGTTTTGCAAACATGAAGGCTTAGCAAGATAGAAAATCATAAAAATGGGCAACTAATCGTAATCATGATGAAATAAAAGGACCTGATTAGACTAATCCTTCATCGCAAACATAATGGAAGGGATAGCAAATGTGAAGATCAAAGACATTACCCTTCACAAATATTGCTAGCTCCTCATGAATGTGAAGCATATAATATCCCTGCACTAACTGTTATAAACATACATAATGGATGAGTCCCAACGAACTTCGACGAGTGGCTCGATATTCGTTGATAACTTCTTGTGCTCTAGGAAATTAAGCTGCTATACCAAATTGATATTCTATACTCAATGGAACCATTAAAATTTCCATATAGAGTTGTTTCAGTAAAAAGAGGGCCTCACACCCTAGTTTTAATTTAGTTAACTTCTACCCAATAGCCAAAAAGCCTTAGAGATATAACCAAGGATCCCTCTATTCAAAAATACACATTCCAAAGCTAACTGTACTATCATAATTCTCATTCGTTGCTATTACTAGAAATTTTGGTCCATGACCTACTTCTCAACTTTAAAAGCTCTAAAAACTGAAAATGGGCTTAAAACCCAAATAAATTACCTAAAAACTAAATCGGCAATTTATACAAGTTCTAAATGACTTGTAGCTTCTATGGGAATGCATGAAATGCCAAAATACATAAAAACCAATAAAATGACCTGGAGGTTCATTAAATTGGTGCCATTTGATTGGTAAAATATAGAGGCAAGAAATTAAGTTCAACATTGAATGGTTTTATTTCATAGGACTTTTGATTGGATATTCGACTTCCTATTAACTTTTGTTAATGATTTGATATAAAATATTTGCTGATATGATAAGTTCTCTTTTATTAATTAAAATAGCCCTCCGGTCATTTTTTGCATTTCCATATATTTTTCCTGTTTAGAGTTATCCTGTATTTTTCAAGTCATTTATGACTTGTTGGACTGGTCATTTTAGTTATCGTATAGTTCGTTTGGTTTTCAAAGTCAATTCCTTATTTTGAAATCTTCGCTGGTGAGAATTGGTTACCAGGTGAAAACTTTAGTTAAACAACCACGTATGCCAATTTTATTAGTCCCATCAGCTTTGAAATATTGATTTTTGATTAGGGAAACCTTTGGTTTTTGTCCAAAGGTATCAGGACTCATTTTGGAATATTGGCCAAAAATTAAAAAAAAATAGCACTTGAGTGTGGGACCTACTTTTCATCCAAAAAACCATGGAAGGAAATTTCAACTGCACAGTTGAGTCTGAAATAATGAATGTGAAAAGGTAGCATAGACTGTTTTAATATATGGGATTTTAAATGAATCCTGAGGTGTCGGTGGAGACTTGGAAAAATTCCAAGTCTTCAGATAGTGCATCTGCCTAAGTGGCCAACTGGTATGCCACTTAATTGGGGCCCTTCCTCTTTAGTGAAGGCTACTTAAGTGTTTATTAGTCCACTTAAGCAAAGGGCACAGGTATGTGCAGGAACCTTTTAAGTAGTACTTGGCCGCTTAAATAGCTACCGCTTAACTAGTCTAGTGTCCACTTAAGCGGCACCTAGGTGGCATTAAATTCCCATTTGCTCAATTTTTCTCCCATTTTCACACATGTCTCAAGTATGAAAACCCTAGAGTGTGTGAAAATTTAGGTGAAATATTATTAGGTGATTTGGGATCTTTGTAAGCTTGGATTAGTTATTTCTTATCTGAATTATTGGTAAGTTTCCATTAAATTCATGATATTCTCTATTATTTCACAAAATACCTTGATTATGGTTGAGTTGATTTAGCACCATTTGAGCTTAAAATTTATCCATTTTTAAGGATAAATATTCCTTGAGCATTAAGAGACATGTTGAATATTTTGAAAGTGCAATTTTGCAAGCAGGCCCCACCTGGGATTTTTACATAATTTTAGACCTAAAGTATCAAAATATAATATGTGTACCATTTTTCTCGTATTGATTAGTAATTATCATTTTGATAGAATGGCATAAAGTGAAAGGTTTTTGGAAGAGAAAATCATCGCTTTAATGCATTTCATTGTGCTTTTTTAGTCTTTCTATATTCGAGACTAATGTATATTTAATTAATTTAGTTCTTGTATTCTTTTGGTTTAGTGGATCTTATATCAGCTCTACCAGGTGATGGGATGTTATTGTTATTATCATATTCACCTTTTGTCTTAATATTATTCTATGATATTATTATTGTAAGTTTTTACTTACAGAATTCTAGAATTCGTGCTATTTTCCACCACATTAACCCATTACTTATAACTCTAGGCTACAATTTGTCTTACCTACGGGTGAGATAAGATAGGTTCCATCATGACTCAAAATTTTGATTGTAAAAAAATTAGTATCAGAGTTAGGTGGACAAGTATTATTAGTACAAGAGCATGTATCTAGTAAAGTCCTACAGATTAGAACAGTGACATCTATTTATTATCCTTAGGATGATATAGGACATTGTTAGAAGATATTCACTTCTTTCACCCGTTTTGTTCTGATAATCTAATTTGGTTTCTAAATATATCTTTGGTTTTACTCTTTTGTGGATGGCTAGGATGCATGCTACCGCTACATGAGACAAGGACCTTAAGTCCGTGACTAAGGATCCTGTTGCAGTTTTTGGATGACCCTTGGGTAGAGGAAAACTGAGAGATGGGTCCCCAAATAGATACCATGATTAGGGGCCTTTACCAGACCCTATTCCATATTTGATCTAGAGATTTCTCCACCAAGCCAGTGGTGGGCCAAGGACCAGACCAAGCTCCATCGAGGCTTATTTCTTCTTCACTACTTAGGGATGCATTGGTTTGGCCCTTAAGAGTAGTTGGTGGAATACTTCCTGAGGATCAGAGTGGCATGGACGTGAGGGTACAGCTTGTAGCTATGACACTTAGAGTTAAGGTCCCTCCTATGTCGGTGGTTGCTCAGTTGATAGTTACCTAAGTTTTTATGTCTGTTAAAGAGCATAAGATGTTGGGTAGATTTTTACATTTGACTTTGCATAGGTTTTATGGTATACCAGACATGAGTTCTTACTAGCTTACGAGGATAGGCTCTATCATTTGATCCTAGTTGAGACTCCTGGTATGGAATACATTCCTTTTAAGTTGGATTTAGTGAATCAACAATGGTGGAGAGGTTATCTTAATTCCATGCCACCTAAATCTTTTAATTTGACATGGGCTCAGTTTTTTAAGGTTTTTATGGAGAAGTATATGCCTCGTAGCCTTAGAGATTATTTGAGAGATCAGTTCTTGAGCTTAGATCATGTATCCATGACTTCTATGGAGGATCAGGTTTAATTTTTTGAGTTTTATAGGCATGCTACATCTATTTTACCGATCGAGTATGAGCGAATAAGGTGTTTTATTTTGGGATTGAGACTTTTCCTTTGCATAGCTGCATAAAGTTTTGTTGCTACGAGTAGATCTCTTGTTCAGGTTTTTGATCATGCCCAAATTATTATGGAGATTCATTACGGGGCCCAAGAAGGCAATGATAAGAGACTGTGATATCGGGGAAGTTTTAGTGGGAGCCATAGTAGCTTACGATTTAGAGTTAGCAATTCTTGGGGTAGTTACCCTCCGTGTTAGCCTTATTAATATCAAGGCCAGTCTAGTAGGCCCATTTATGTACACTTCATATTCCCAATAGATTTCAGTTTAGATACAGTGGCTTTTATGGCTAGGGTTATGTTCCATCTATAAGAGGTTCATCGTTTAGATATTCTTACTATGGTTATTAGTCCAGGTCAGTCTAATCTTCTTGGCATAGTATAACACCAAGGGAATATTATGGTTGTGGGGCCTTTGGCTATTTCTCGATAGAGTGTCCCAATCGTGGGGTAGTTACCTAGCTAGAGTTGTTATACATGGTTGTTGGGGTATTTTCTAAGTGCTCATGGTGGTCGTCAGGTAGGTATATAGGTGATCGGTCAGGAACCCATCTAGGTGGGGCATTGTTAGTTGAATGTTGTCCCAGCTAAACCCAAGGCAGAGTCTTTGGATGCTATTATTACATAACCTATTTTAGTGTGCTATCAACTGACTTTTGTTTTATTTGATCTAAGATCCATATATTTCTATGTATTTGGTTATTATACCCCATATATTGGGATTCTTAATTTGTGTCGTTATGTGTATCTACTCCCATTGGTATTTTGTAGTAGTAGATTGGGTTTATGCATTATATATTATGACTATTTGAGAGTTTGATACTCAGGAAGATCTTATTGTGTTAGACATAGTGGATTTTGAGGTAATTCTTGGCATGGTGTTGTTATCCCCCTATCATATGGTATTAGAATGTTTTTCCAACACCGTTACTTTATCCTTACCTAATATACCATCGGTTGTATGGTAATGATCTATTATCCATAAGCTGATGGGGATTATTTCTTATGTTAAGGCTAGGAGACTTATTTCAGTAGGTTTCTTGTCCTATTTCATTTATAATTGTGATGTTGGTGTGGAGAGTCCCTTAGGTGAGTCTATTCCAATAGTCCATAAGTTTCTTGATATTTTCCCTACTGATCTATCTGGTATTCTTCCTAAGTGTAATATTGATTTAATTATTGATATTGAGTTGGGTACCCAATCTAATTCTATTGCACCTTATTGTGTGGATCTTTCTGAGCTTAAGGATATAAATTCTTTACTTTAGGACCTTCTGGGTAAGGGTTTTATTAGACCAAGTATGACTCCTTCGGGTGCTCTGGTCTTGTTCGAGAAGAAAAAAATAGGCCTTTGCATATGTGTATTGACTACAGATATCTTAATAAGGTAATTGGTGACGTATAGGTATCATATGCCTCACATTAGTTATTTATTTGACAAAGTTTAGGGAGCAATGGTTTTCTCTAACATTGACTTGAGGTTTGATTACCATTAGTTGAGGATTTACGATAAGGACATCCCAAAGACAACCTTCAGTACCCGTTATGGTTATTATAAGTTTCTAATGATATCTTTTTGGTTGACCAATGCCTCAAGCGTGTTCATAGATCTAATGAACTGCCTATTCAAGTTTTATTTGGATTCCTTGATGATTCACTAGAACATTTTAGTCTTTTGGCCACACTAAATCTGGACCACACTTGTAAAGTATGGCCTATATTATTAAAGATCACACTTTTAAAGTGTAGCCTTAGTTTTCAGCTTTTGGCCATGTTACTTTTGGCAACGCTTTGAAAGTGTGGTCCTTAATAGTATAGGCCACACTTTACAAGCATTGACAAATCATAATTTAATTGACAAAGCTAATTATATATACAACTACACTTATAAATGTGATATTAGTATAATTTAAAAGACAACACTTTTAAAATGTGGCCTAAAACTTTTATTTAAATATTTCACTCTCCCTCCAAAATATTTCACTATCCCTCCCTTTTAATTTTAGAAAAAATTTCTCCGTACAAAATTTTTACTCCGATGATTCAGAAAGGCAAAAGATTTACCGCCTCCATCAAATTTGTCCTCGATGAGTCCTCCATCTCAGATGGATGCTGAAAATCTTCATTTTCAAATTCATCACTTTTTTGTAAAACCCCTGATTTCATGATTAGCTCTATTACGAAATCAAAATCTTTGTTATCATCCTTCATCTATTTCATTTATGAATCATTACAAAAATCATAATTTGTAGATCTATATACATTAGTCCAAGCATTCCATGAGTTCTCATTTGTACAAGGCACTGTTATTTAATTAGGTTTTCAAAGATGACGTAGAAAAAGAGAGCTCGGTTTTTTATGGGTTTTGAGGATGTCTCTGTTGTTCTTTTTGACAACTACCTTTTTCATATCAGTTGGAGAACCCATAGGAAAAATACTGGGATTTTGTTATTCAATGTCTATCTCAGGTAGGGCTTATCGCCTTCAAATTTTTTTCACACAAAACATTCAAAAGATTATGTTGAGATAATGCCCAGGTATATGCACGTTCAATAAAAAATCTAGCTGATTTACTGTTGTGTCTACTCCAAAATTTTCTATACAATCGCACCTCAATTCATAAATGTGTACATTCATTTGAGTACTAAGTTATTGCATAGCAATGATGGTTTAGTTTATATTTTAAATTAGAGCCAATTGTACTTAAGATTTGTTGTGTGTGTTCACTAGTACAACAAAAACATACCTAATTAAATCCCACAAGTGGGGTCTAGGGAGGGTTGTGTGTGCACTTGTAATATAGCTAGATATTTTATAATATTGATGACTTTCCATATGCAGAATCACAACTATGTTGTTGCCCCTTAGTCTCTTTTAGAGAGTGTAGAGGTGACTCATGTAAATTTGAATGGCGGATGTTATGCTGGTCTGGCGTCCTTTAAAATAAAGCTGATGTCACTTTAATACCATCCCGAAGAATCTCAAGGGCCTCATGATTCAGATACATGTAAACATATCTGTAATACTCCGAGATTCCCAACCGATAGTAGAATCATACTTCAAGCTCATAAGAAATAAATTCTAGTGATTTGGTAGTTTTATGATCAAGGTTGATGTGTATGAAGGTCTCCGCTACATCCTATCTATTAGACAACTCAAAACATTCCTTAACGATTGAATTCTTGGGAAGGATATTGCCATAGTCAACATAAAACAATCATATCTCTCATTATATTATGAATTTTTGATCTCATGACCCACCAACAGATAGATAATTGAATTATCCTTCGAACGATACCAATTTTTCCAAAATTTGATATCGGAATAAAAAGTTATACCCATTTTACTACGGCATGTCAGCCTGGAAACTGAGTGATGACCTGTCTAACGGCTTACACATTTCTGATGACCTGTCTGATGGTTATCAAATTTCTGATGACTTATCAGCCATGTCTTCAGGCTTATACAACAATCCATCAATTCCAGCTCCTATACAATGACCTGGGCTGATGGGCTATCAAAGATCTGAAGGCTTATCAGCCTTGGTCGTCAGCCAAGAATTTCAGCAACTAGGATTTGGTTTTGTAGGGATACTTTGGACTTTTCCTTTATTTTCCATGACTTAAATCATCAAAACCAGGCATATAACCATCATAAATCAGTTTTAAGAACTCTTAAATCCTCTTCACTCTGAAGAATAAAAAAATAAGGGTTTCCTCTAAAGATCATCTCCCAAGAAAAAGATTCAAGGTCTCCTTCAAGGAAACCAATAAATTATCATTCCCAATTCAAGAACCTTCAAGAAAAGACATTGTCTTTCAAGATTCAAGGCTTTGAGGTGTGTTAGATGTTGATTCTTGGGTTCCTTTCATCCAAGAAGTTCAAGAATCTTTTTCAAAATTCAAGATTATATATTTATGAGATTGTCATGATTTTTGTAAATAGAAATTGAAGTTCATGTTGTTGATGAGTTTTAATTTATGACTTGATTTCAAAGATCCAAGCTTTGATCCTACTATGTGATGTTCATGATAAAAATTCCTTCAAGTTGTATGATATTGATGTATTCATGATAATTAAGTATAGAATCTGTAGTGTAACCAAACCATGCTCCCCATATGTTTGATAGAATGCTTAAGTAAAGAGAATAGTGCCTTTTTAGTATGTTAAGCATGAAATCCCAGATTATGTGATAATTAGAGCTTGCCAAGCGTTTGTTGAAATGCCTTAGTGAATGTATTATGATAAGTTGCATGCATTCTTATCCATGGGTATTCCTTATTGAACAACTATGAGACATTTACATGTTTATGACATTCAAGTGATTGACGAGATATCGTATGTAATATGTTTTGAATGAAAGTCCATTTTCATAATTCAAGTGTGGTCCTATCTTATTTATTTATGCTATCAAGTCCTGGGGGTATTTATACCCAAAAACTTAGTTGTTTGTCTAGAGCTGATTCAATCTTAAGATAATCTCAGTCGTGCTATGATCCGTAGAATTTAGTTAGTGACAGAACATTAAGAAAATTCAGTAATCTCAGTACCAGTGCAATCCATTCTCAGTATTTATTCTAATCAAGCTCAGTACTCAGTTCAGATTTTAGTAAAGCTTAGTAAGTCACAGGACTCAGTCACATTCAGACAAAAAGTAGAATTCATAAGTATTCTATCAGATAATAAAACCAAGTGAACTCGGTCAGATCAGTAAAGAAATAAGAACAGTAAAAGATTTAGCTCAGTCTAAGTTCAGTTAAGAATTAGTTTAGAGTCCTTCAGTTGGGAGTAAGAACTAGCACCGAGCGAGTGTAGGGATGACGGCTTCCCCGTTAGAGAGGCAGAGTCGTTAGTAATAGTCCTTGAACTCTTGAACTCCATAACCAGTGCAGGACTAGGAGTCACCCATTAGATTAAGGCTTAACTATCATACTGTCTTAGGCTTGACTTTCTATTCAGGGTTACCCGTTAGAGAGGCTTGACCATAGCAGAGGTCTTTACCCGTGGCATGGCATTGACATCCTTCCAATTGGGGTTATAGATTAGACCCTACTAGATCAGATTTGTGGCATCTCGGTTAAGTGAGATCTCCCATAGTTACAGCCACAGTTTCAGTCTCAATATTTGGAAGAGAAATTCATAAATTTAGAACTGTCAAATATAGTCACTCAGCTCAGTATGGAACTTAGATAGTTCCACAGATTCATAGACCACCCACTAGATAGGCCTATCTCAAATAAAGTAAGTCATTATCAGTACCAACAGATCCAACGATCACCCGTTAAATAGGCTTGACCTTAATCTTAGTTAATCATTATCACTATCAGCAGATTCAGAGATCACCCACTTGATAGGCTTGATCTCAAATTTCTTCGATCATTGTTCTTATAAGTATTATTAGAGATCACCCTCTAGATATTCCTGATCTCTTATATAGTTAGTTAGCATCAGTAAACTCAGATTATAGTTTTAGTAGCTTCGGATACTCAGAATCTCAGTATGTTCAGTAACCTCAAATTGATAGTATATTCAGTATCAGTTATCAAATTCAGTCCCAGTATGCTCAGTCACAGTATGTTCAGTAGTTACAGGTTCTCTATGTATGCTAATCCAACTCTTGCATATCATTCAGTTAGTTATTGATAATGCATATAGCCCTTGCATTTAGCCTTACCTCATCTATCATGCTAGTACATTCCCACATACTAATTGCATACCCGTTTCTTGTGCTATGATATTTAATACCATAGGTTCAGGCGTACGAGATCCAGAGTATCCATAGCAGTTCAGTTTCAATCAGTTGAAGTAGATCCAGCAGTGAGTCATCTTCATTCGAGGATGATCTTTATTTCATTATTCTATTAGATTCGATTTATTTGAGAAATAGAGTAAGTTGGGGACATGTCCCATCAACTCCAGAGTTCAGACAGCTAGAGGCTTTTCGGACATATGTATAAGTATTCAGTTTTCATATTTATGTATTTTAGATGTTTTGAACCTTATGACAAGTTTTTCCTAGTTTTTCGCATTTATTATATTATATTATAAAGTCCTAAGATATAGATATCAGTAGAGGGTTAGCTTGTGGTCCTTATGGATCATGAGCACCGTGTGGTATTTTGGTTATAGAATGTCATGGCATTACAATAACCTAACTCGATCCTCCTCATATATAGAAGACCTCATCCCCTTATTTCACTGCTCCTATTTAGCTATAATATTTAAGTGAATATTGATGTCTATTGTGAGTATTTTACAAAGATAATAAGTACAATCTTGAGAATAATAATATCACATGGCCAATCACTTCTACCAAAAGAAAGTTTATGAAGAATTATTTTATGTTGATTAAATAATTATCAAGGATTCTATTGTCTAAGTCAATTATCATCAAACGAATTCTACTGTCAAAGTTAAAAGTATTTTTTTGCTGATCTTGTGTTCGTGATAGCTAATCGAGTTTTGTCTAGATTCTCGATGGGATAGGGCTTGATGGTAGTATATAGCACTGTGTCTATCATAATTTTAGCTTATTCATGTAGTTTCTCATTTTTTGGGTACTATGTTTAGGTCGTCACATATGGTTCTTCTGACAGGTTGTCATGGTTTCTTCACTGCTATTTTTCCTTTCCATTGCTACGTTGATTTTCTTCACTTAAACCAAGTGTCTTTTGAAATAGCCTTCCTACCCCTACGAGGTAGGGGTAAGGTTTGCATACACTCTACTCTCCTAGACCCCACTTTCTTAGATTTCACTATGTTGTTGTTGTGTTCCAGATAGCGCTCTCATATTTCAGTTTCCATTGGA
Organism: Capsicum annuum; assembly: GCF_002878395.1. NCBI lineage: Eukaryota > Viridiplantae > Streptophyta > Magnoliopsida > Solanales > Solanaceae > Capsicum > Capsicum annuum. The sequence continues at coordinate 126,838,823 of NC_061117.1, forward strand.
ACTTTTTAGACAAAAAAAACAATAAAATGGTCATAATTTATAAACTAAAAGTTACTTGAAGTTGAACAAAAAACTAATTACATCCTTTCTTTATCTGGACAGTGTTTAGAGAATTTATACAACTCATGATGCAACATAAAGTGGAGGTTAAGCCAAAATTGTGTAGAGCAATCCCTTGTTGATTTTCATCGATTATGAGTTGGTGTTAGGCTTAGATTTAGTTATCTATGAAGGGTAAACTCTCTAATTTGTTAAAAAAATATGATATCCGCTTCTTTACTTCCGTAAGGAGATAGGTTAGTAACATATGCTTGTAGTATTAGTTTCCATTTTAGTGTTCTTGGAAATCTCTATATTTGAAATACCTATTTAGTGTATATTGACTTTCTAGGTATCTATTTATTACCAGAGAAGAAGGATTGGAAATATTGCACCTGCACTGATCCTATTAGAAGTTCATCATCTTATTAATTACTGTACTTAGAAGAACTGTAAAGTATACATGTTTGACAAATTTTCAATATGATAGGATAATAATCTTGTAGGAGTGAAAACCTCTTGAGTAGATGAATTAGTTAAATATTAAATGGTTTAGAGCTCATGGAGCAAATGAGATTTAAAACCCATTCGAGGTTTGATCTATTGTGTCTTGCATTCTTTTCCCTTTTCTTATTTTCAATCTTGAAAGTTTGCTGAAAGGGGATTGTATTGAGTTAAAAAGTTTATTAAATGTAAATAATACTAGATGTCTTTCTTATTAAACTTTCCTCGCTCTTTTATTTCATCATGATTTTTGTTATTATTTCTCATATTTTGTGACTAGCAATTTGAATTGTATAACTTTTTGTGTACCTACAGGCTGTAGATATAGTACACCACCTCTTAAGCTAGTATAGCTAAAAGTTAGAACATGTCCTTTTTACTCTTTTCACCTAGCAGAAATCTCCTTAATGGTGATACATAATTAAATTTTTTGATATTTTTTTATTACTTATCTTTTATAATAAAATGATTTGATTCATACTTGAAGCATCGATAAGAAGTTTGGTTATTGTATGAAGAAAATCAACGACAACATGGCCAGTGCGATCCCAATAGAAACAGTAACATGGCCAATATAATCCCAATAGCAACGGTAAAATGGCCAACATGAAAAGTCTAAGGAGGGTAGAATGTACATAGATCCAGAGATCACCCGTTAAATAGGCTTGATCTCAATCTCAGTTAATCATTATTACTATTAGCAGATTCAGAGATCACCCACTTGATAGGCTTGATCTCAAATTTCTTCAATCATTGTTCTTATCAGTATGCTCAGAGATCATCCGCTAGATAGGCCTGATCTCTTAAATAGTCAGTTAGCATCAGAAAACTTAGATTTTAGTTTTAGTACCTTCAGATAGTCAAAATCTCATTTGTTCAGTAACTTCAAATTAATAGTATATTCAGTATCAGTTATCCAATTCAGTCCCAGTATGCTCAGTCACAGTATGTACAGTATGTTCAGTAGTTACAGGTTCTCTATATATGCTACTCCAGCTCTTGCATATCATTCAGTTAGTTATTAATCATGCATATAGCCCTTGCATTTATCCTTACCTCATTTAGCATGCTAGTATATTCCCACGTACTGATTTCATACCCGTTTCTTATGCTATAATGTTTAATATCATAGGTTCAGGTGTACGAGATCCAGAGTATCCATAGCAGTTCAGTTTCAATCAGTTGAAGTAAACCCAGCAGTGAGGCCTCTTTATTCAAGAATGATCTTTATTTTATTATAATATTAGATTCAGTTTATTTCAGTAGATGGAGTAAGTTGGGGACATGTCCTATCAACTCTAGAGTACAGATAGTTAGAGGCTTTTTGGATAGATGTATAAGTATTCAGTTTTCAGATTTGTGTATTTTAGATGTTTTGAACCTTATGGCAAGTTTTTCCCAGTTTTGTGCATTTATTATATTATATAATAAAGTACTCAGTTATAGATATCAGTAAAGGGTTAGCTTGTGGTCCTTTGGGATCATGAGCATCGTGTGGCATTCCATTTATAGAATGTTGGGGCGTTACAAACTTGGTCTCAGAGTCTAAGGTTCAATAGAGTCCTAGGAAGTCTAAAAGCTGCATCTACTAAAGTTTTGTACATGGGTGTGTTACATCCACATTTATGTACAGGAGGCTATAAGATATTTTTAGAAACAATCTCCCTTCTTTCAGTATTCATGTCGTGCGAGTGAGCATGAACTCAAGTTAATCCTCAGTCTAATCCATCTCTTTCTTCCATTTACAAAGTATTTCTCCTCACAAATCCAATAGCCATAGGGATGATAACCAGCCACCTCAGCCCATAGAAGATTCAAGTGATAATACATTACATGTTGAGTTTCGGGCAGCTTTTCAGGTGCTAGCCCAAGCTATGACGACTAATGTTCAAGGTAATTGTCAAGATGTAGCCCCACCTCAGCAAGATACGGATTCAGCCACAGCCAGGATAAAAATTTCATGATAATGAACCCGCTAAAATTCTTTGGGTCAATAGCTGGTGAGGACCCACTGCTTTATTTTGAGGAGGTAAAGAAGATCACCTAGATTATGCATGTTTCTAAGGAGGAGAGTGTAGATTTAACATCCTATAGGCTGAAGGATATTGCTCATGATTGGGAAGTAATGTGGAAGAAGAGTAGAGGGGAGGATGCAACCCCTATGACTTGGAAAGTATTTCAAGATTCCTTCTTAGATAAGTTTTTCCCCCTAGAGATGAGAGAAGCTAAGGAAGAAGAGTTTATGAACCTAAGACAAGGATCCATGATAGTAAAGGAGTATTTCCTTAAGTTCAATCAGTTAGCTAAGTATGCTTCTGACTTGATAGCTGACCCTAAAGAGAGTATGAGTAAGTTTGTGACTGGTGTATCCAGGTTGGTGTTAAAGGAGTATAGAACTCCTATGCTCAATAGAGTCATGGATCTTGCTAGGTTAATGATGCATGGTTAGTAGATAGAGACAGATAAATCTAAGGAGAAAAAGAAATCAAATAAGAGATCCAGAATAGGTAGTTACAGCTTTTATCAGGCAGGATCATAGGGTGGTAACCGTTCTCAGCATATTTAGAAATTTTTAGTCTTAGCTCTATCCTCAGCTAGTGTACCCGCACCAAAGTTTGGGGATGTCAGTCATGATAGGGCGCTAGGATCTAAAACCCAGGGTAGTGCCAGCAGTGTTCGTACCTATTTGCTTTGTGGATAGTATGGAAAGAATCACCTAGGTGTGTGTAGAGCAGAAAGTTAGGTATACTTTGGATGTGGTAAGTTAGGCCACAGGATGTGGGAGTGTAGAGTGCTAGCTCAGAGGGGTAGAGAATTGCATCAGTAGGGTGCCACTTTAGGTACCAATAGTGGTCAGTGTCATAACAGACTTTATGCACTTCAGGATCATCATGATCAAGAAAGTTCCCCTAACATAGATTCGGGTACGTTATGAGTCTTGTATCTTCATGATATGCATTGTTAGGTCCTTTTCTCTTGTTTGATCTTAAGTTTTCAGCATGAGTTAGTCAGTAGAACCAGCAAGTCAGTTTAGCAGTCAGATAGTCAGATTCATATAGTTTGTTTTCTCATCTTTTCATCTAATCATGCTATCAGAAATCTAAGGCATGTAATTGTTCCAAGATAAAATAATCTAGTAGTTGCGAGTATAACTCAGTTCATGTGTCATGCATTAGATTCAGATCCCAAACATTTAGTTATGAACCAGTTCATAGGTGCCTTGAGCATCACCTCAGTTTTCTCAAGTACTTCGGTGAAATAAGTGTTCTTAAAGGGACATAGTGTCCCAAGGGGGAGATACCCTATAACTCCCCAATGTTTTCAATTTCTAAAACCCATTCACTTTTATGCTCAGATTCTCACTACCATCTTTGCATCAGTTAGCATTGCATAGTCAGTCATGCTTTCAAGAGTCAGTTCATTCAAATATTCATGCATTAGACATGTATGTTCAGTATAAAAGTTTACTTCATTAGTGTATTCATTCATGCATGCATGAGAGCAACTCAGACAAGTATCCATGCATCAAATATGCATGTTCATTATGAGAATTCAACATATCAATAGTTTAGGCCACATATCCCATGCATCAAAGTGATATTCGATGTTCATTAGTTTCAGTTACATATTCATGCTTTAGATGTTATCGTCCCTCAAGTAAGCTCAGCCAATCAATACTCTTAGCCTAACAAGTGATATTCGAGGATGAATGTTCCCAAGGGGGAGATATTATAATACCATGAGATTCATAAAAAATAAATTCTAGTGATTTGGTAGTTTTATGATCAAGGTTTATGCGTATTAAGGTCTCAAATATGTCCTAGCTATTAGACGACTCAAAACATTCCTTACCGATTGAATTCTTGGGAAGGATATTCCCATAGTCAAATTAAAAAAAAGTATATCTCTCGTTATAGTATGAATTTTTGATCTCATGACCCACCAACAGAAAGATAATTGAATTATGCTTCCAACGATACCAATTTCGCCAAAATCTGGTATCGGAACAAAAAGTTATACCCATTTTACTACAACATGTCAGCCTGGAAACTAAGTGACGACCTGTCTAATGGCTTATCACATTTCTGATTACCTGTCTGACGGTTATCACATTTATGATGACTTATCAGCCATGTCTTCAATCTTATAGAACAATCCATCAATTCCAGCTCCTATGTGATGACCTGGGCTGATGGGCTATCACAGATCTGACGGCTTATTATCCTTGGTCGTCAGCCGAGAATTTCAGCAACTGGGATGTGGTTTTGTAGGGATATTTTGGACTTTTCCTTCATTTCCCACGACTTAAATCATCAAAACCAGGTATATAACCATCATAAATCAGTTTTAAAGACCCTTAAAGCCTCTCCACTCAAAAGAATAAGAAATAAGGGTTTCCTCTCAAGATCATCTCCCAAGAACAAGATTCAAGGTTTCCTTCAAGGAAACCAAGAAATTATCATTCCCAATTCAAAAATCTGCAAGAAAAGACATTCTCTTTCAAGATTCAAGCCTTTGAGGTATGTTACATGTTGATTCTTGGGTTTCTTTCACCCAAGAAATTCAAGAATCCTTCTCTAAATTCAAGATTATATATTTATGAGATTGTCATGATTTTTGTAAATAGAAATTGAAGTTCATGTTGTTGATGAGTTTTAATTCATGACTTGATTTCAAAGATCAAAGCTTTGATCCTACTATGTGATGTTCATGATAAAAATCCCTTCAAGTTGCATGATATTGATGTATTCATGATAATTAAGTATAGAATCTGTGGTATAACCAAACCATGCTCCCCATATGTTTGATAGAATGCTTAAGTAAAGAGAATAGTGCCTTTTTAGTATGTTAAGCATGAAATCCCCAATTATGTGATAACTAGTGCTTGCCAAAAATTTGTTTAAATGCCTTAGTGAATGTATTATGATAAGTTGCATTTATTCTTATCCATGGGTATTTCTTATTGAACAACTATGAGATATTAGTATGCATACCCTATACATTTACATGTTTATGGCATTCAAGTGATTGACGAGCTATCATATGGATTATGTTGTGAATGAAAGTCCATTGTCATGGTATTCAAGTGTGGTCCTATCTTATTTATTTATGCTATCGAGTCCTGGGGGTATTTATACCCAAAAACTTAGCTGTTTGTCTAGAGCCAAGTCAGTCTTAAGATAATCTCAATCATGCTATGATCTATAGAATTCAGTCAGTGATAAAATATTAAGGAAATTCAGTAATCTCAGTACTAGTTCAATCCAGTCTCAGTATTCAGTCTAATCAAGCTCAATACTTAGTTTAGATTTTAGTAAATCTTAGTAAGTCACAGGACTCAGTCACATTCAGACAGAAAGTAGAATTCAAAAGTAATCCATCAAATAACGGAACCAAGTGAACTTAGTCAGATCAATAAAGAAATATGAACAGTAATAAATTTAGCTCAGTATAAGTTCAGTTAAGAATCAGTTCAGAGTTCTTCAGTTAGGAGTAGGAACTTGCACCGAGTAAGTATAGGGATGACGGCTTCCCCGTTAGAGAGGTAGAGTCATTAGTAACAGACCCTGAACTCCAGAACTGCGTAGCCAGCGCAGGACCAGAAGTCACCCATTAGATTTAGGCTTAAATATCATACTACCTTAGGCTTGACCTCCTGTTCAAGGTCACCCGTTAGAGAGGCTTGACCATAGCAGAGGTCTTTACTCGTAGCATGGTATTGACACCCTTCCAGCTAAGGTTATAGATTAGACCCCACTAGATTAGATTTGTGGCATGTCGGTTAATTGAGAACTCCCATAGTTACAGTCGTAGTTTCAGTCTCAATCTTCAGAATAGAAATTCATAAACTCAGAACTGTCAGATATAGTCACTCAGCTCAGTAAGAAACTTAGATAATTCCACAGATTCATAGACCACTCACTAGATAGGGCTGGTCTCAAATAAAGTAAGTCAGTATTAGTACCAACAGATCCAGAGATCACCCATTAAATAGGCTTGATCTCAATCTTCGTTAATCATTATCACTATCAGCAGATTTAGAGATCACCTACTAGATAGGCTTGATCTCATATTTCTTCAATCATTGTTCTTATCAGTATGCTTAGAGATCACACGCTAGATAGGCCTGATCTCTTATATAGTCAGTCAGCATTAGTAAACTCAGATTTTAGTTTCAGTAGCTTCACATGCTCAGAATCTCAATAAGTTTAGTAACCTCAAATTGATAGTATATTCAGTATCAGTTATCAAATTCAGTCCCAGTATGCTCAGTCACAATATGCACAGTATGTTCACTAGTTACAAGTTCTCTATGTATGCTAATCCAGCTCTTGCATATCATTCAGTTAGTTATTAATCATGCATATAGCCCTTGCATTTAGCCTTACCTCATCTAGCATGCTTGTACATTCCCACGTACTAATCATATACCCATTTCTTGTGCTATGATATTTAATATCATAGGTTCAGGCGTATGAGATCCAGAGTATCCATAGTAGTTCATTTTCAATCAATTGAAGTAGACCAAGCAGTGAGTCCTCTTCATTTGAGGATGATCTTTATTTCATTACGATATTAGATTTGATTTATTTTAGAATATGGAGTAAGTTGGGTACATGTCCCATCAATTCTAGGGTTCAGACAGTTAGAGGCTTTTCGGATAGATGTATAAGTATTCAATTTTCTTATTTGTGTATTTTAGATGTTTTGAACCTTATAGCTAGTTTTTGCCATTTTTCCGTATTTATTATATTATATTATGAAGTTCTCAGATATAGATATCAGTATAGGGTTAGCTTGTGGACCTCATGGATCATGAGTATCGTGTGGCATTCCGATTATAGAATGTCATGGCATTACAATATCTGAACTCGATCCTCCTCATATGTCGAAGACCTTAGCCCCTTGTTTGATTGAATCTATTTAGCTATATTCTTCAAGTGAATATTGATGTTTATTGTGAGTATTTTACAAAGATAATAAGTACGATCTTGAGAATAATAATATCTCATGGCTAATCACTTCTACAAAAAGAAAGTTTTTGAAGAATTACTTTATGTTGATTAAATAATAATCAAGGATTCTGTAGTCTAAGACAATTATCATCAAATGAATTCTATTGTCAAAGTCAAAAGTATTTTTTGTTGATCTTGTGTTAGTGATAGCTAGTCGAGTTTTTTCTAGCTTCTCGATGGGATAGGGCTTGATGATAGTATAGAGCACTGTGTCTATCATAATTTTAGGTTATTCATGTAGTTTCTCATTTGTTGTGTACAATGTTTAGGTCATCACATATGTTTCTTCCAATAGATTGTCATTGTTTCTTCACTGCTATTTTTCCTTTCCATTACTACATTGATTTTCTTCACTTAAATCAAGTGTCTTTTGAAATAGGTAACATCGGTATACACTCTACTCTATGAGACCCCATTTTCTTAGATTTCACTATGTTGTTGTGTTCCTGATAGCGCTCTCATATTTTAGTTTCCATTGGAACTCTTCAGACAAAAAGAATGATAAAAAGGTCAAAATTTATAAACTAAAAATTACTTGAAGTTGAATAAAAAACTAATTGCATCCTTTATTTATCTGGGTAGTGTTTAGAGAATTTATACAACTCATGATGCAACATAAGGTGAAGGTATAAGCCAAAATTGCGTAGAGCCATCCCTTGTTGATTTTCATCTATTATGAGTTGGTGTTAGGCTTCGATTTAGTTATCTATGAAGGGTAAACTCTCTAATTTGTTAAATAAAATATGATATCCACTTCTTTGCTTCCATAAGGAGATAGGTTAGTAACATGTGCTTGTAGTATTAGTTTCCACTTTAGTGTTCTTGTAAATCTCTATATTTGAAATACCTATTTAGTGTATATTGCCTTTATAGGTATCTATTTATTACCAGAGAAGAAGGATTGGAAATATTACACCTGCACTGATCCTATTATAAGTTCATCATCCTATTAATTACCGTACTTAGAAGAACTCTAAAGTATACATGTTTGACAAATTTTCAACATGATAGAACAATAATCTTGTAGGATTGAAAACCTCTTGAGTAGAGGAATTAGTTAAATATTATATGGTTTAGAGCCCATGGAGCAAAGGAGATTTAAAACCCATTCGAGGTTTAAGCTATTGTGTCTTGCATTCTTTTCCTTTTTCTTATTTTCAAACTTGAAAGTTTGCTGAAAGTGGATTGTATTTAGTTAAAAAGTTTTTAAAATGTAAATAAGACTAGATGTCTTTCTTATTTAACTTTCCTCACTCTTTTCTTTCATCATGATTTTTGTTATTATTTTTCATATTTTGTGACTAGTAATTTGAATTGTATAACTTTTTGTGTACCTACAGGCTGTAGATCTTAAGCTAGTATAGCTAGAAGTTAGAACATGTTATTTTTACCCTTTTCACCTAGCAGAAACCTCCTTAATGGTGATACATAATTAAATTTTTTGATATTTTTTTAATTTATTTTTTATAATAGAATGATTTGATTCATACTTAAGCATCGATAAGAAGTTTGGTTATTATATGAAGAAAAACAACGGCAACATGGCTAGTGCAATTCCAATAGCAACGGTAACATGGCCAGTGTGATCCTAATAGCAACGGTAAAATGGCCAACATGAATAGTCTAAGGAGGGTAGAATGTACGTAGATCATACCACTATCTTTCAGCTTAGTTACCTTCTACAGTAAACCTGCAAAATGATGGTTAAACTTTTAGTTGTTGCATAAGAAATATTTTTTGGTAATAGTTATTAAATTTATATATGGTATGGAAATTGGATCTTTTGATCCCTAATACTTATATGAAAAATCTTTAGGCACTATTTTTCGTGTTATGCACTACTATTATGTGTTGTGCATCCTTGTGAGTCATTGAGCTAAAAGAGTTTATTTTCTTTGTATGAAGAATGAATCAAGCAACAATTATAAAGAAAAAGAAGTTCTGAATATGAACAAAGCTCAAACCTCAATTCCTGAAAAGGTATTTATATTCCACATCTCAAAATACCTTAAATGCTCAATTTTTCATATAAGTTTTTTATTTGGACCTACTACATCCAAAACTTTTAATTTTTCTCTCTCTACTTCTCATTTCAAGTTTTTAACTCCTGATTTTAGCTCTTATGTTTGTATCAGGTATTATGTTCTACTTCTCTATTTCTTTAGTAGTTGATATTGTTGATGGGCATTTTAATCTTGTTAATTCTTATGATCAATTATTCTTCCAAGTTGGTTCTGATATATTCCTTAATATATACATATCATGTTTATACTTCTCATTAAACTTGTAATTATACCAATTTGGACCTCTCAGGTAATAGGTTCTTGTATTATTGTATTTTTACTTTTTTTTATTTATCCCTTTACTCTGATTTTGCCACATTAGATGTGTATTAGAGGTGTATTTTACCTACACTTTAATGTTGTTCTATCTTTTTCTTCTTTTGTGCTTAATTCATTGCATAATGCTCGTCGTATTGAAGTTTCATATAAGTATCCCAGGTTTTCCCATATAAAATGATTTGAAATATTTTTTCTTCGGCTTAGGGTCTATTGGAAACCTCTCTACCATTGAAGAAAGGGGTAAGTTTTCTCTATGCATTACCCTCCGCATTATCCACTTTTGTGGGATTATATTGGATGCGTTGTTGTTATTGTTGTAAGGAGATTATAGAGTTCTCTTTATTAATTGGTCAAAAATATTTAAGGTTTAGCAACATATCTAATATGATTTAAGCTAGTGATGGAGGCATAATCATGTATGTTTCTTTTTCTAATTAATTAGAAGAATAATTTCTAATATATCTTATATTTTTGTTTGATTATGTGTTTGATTTGCTAAGAGTAATTTTTTCTTATATTACTTTCATTTTGAAATGTGTATGAAAATATGGGTTATTGGATTTAAATGATGGCCACAAGTAAATGAAATATAGGTGATTGAATTTAAATGAAGGTCAAAAGTAAATTCAATCTATTGAAGTGAAGGATGATGAGTTTTGGAACTATTGTGATGTTTCAATACACATTTAATTTTGTGTAATTCATTGCCAGTACACATGCTCAAAATAATGCTTTGTATGATGCAAGGAACATTAATTTACGAAGTTTATTTCAAATCCATACATTTGACTTATTTATTAGCTACTTTTGTGTTGATATAATTTATATAGGATAATAATGTAGAATGTGATATGTAAATATACACAATAATATTGTAATTAATCAGAAATTGTTGCATATAAATATTTTTATAGCCATGGTAACATTGCCATATTCCAAAAGTGTGGCCATACAAAATCAATTATGGCTTATTATTTGTAAATTTTTATATGTACATATGCAAAGGCTACAATTCACAAATATTACCATAGAGGAAGTAGCAACTGCTATGCTTCAAGAGTGTAGTTAATAAGAAAGCAAAGGTCACTCTTAAAAGTGTAGTTATATGAAATAAAAGTGTTGCCATATGAGGAAATATAAAGTGTGGCCTTTGTACTTCATAGCCATACTTTTGAAGCATAGCTGCTAAGGCAAAACTTCAAAAGTGTGGCCTAAAGTCAAAGGTTACGCCTCTTTAGCCCACCTCAGCAAAATCGTGGCCTAAAGTAAAAAAGTATGGCCTTTGATCAAAGGCTATACTTTTTGCGAAAGGTTAACTCATATCAATGTTCGCAAGATAGTTCGCTTGCATGGTATGCCTATATCTAGCATCTAAGACTGAAGCTCAATATTTACTTTTAGATTTTGAAGAGATTTTTAGAAAGAGTTGGGTATTCAGGTGGATCTTAGCATGGACTTCCACCCTCGAACCGACAAGCATTCTTAATGGACTATTCAGGTTTATAAGGATATAATCCAAGCCTGTGTTTTAAAATTTGGAGGTCATGGGAGAAACACTTAGTATTGGGGGAGTTCATGTATAATAATAGCTATTATTCGAGTACTAAGATGGTGCTATTCGAGGCATTGTATGGTTGGCATTGTCATTCTCTAATTTAGTTATTTGAGATCTCTGATATTAAACCCCGTGGTACTGACTTGCTTCAGGAGTTGTTGGATAGGTTGAGGGAATTTTAGGGTAGGCAAAAGGCTGATGCAGATTGTCGACTTCGTGCCTTGATATTTATAGTTAAAGATCATGGATTCCTCTGTGTATCACCCATAAATGGTGTGATAAACTTTGGAAGGAAAGTTAAGCTCAGTCCCAGATATATTGGACCTTTTGAGATCCTTCGTGCAATTGGAGAAATGACATATCAGTTAGACTTATCCCTTAGATTTTGTTGTTGCTCATCTGGTTTTCCATATATCTATGTTGTGGTGGTACATTCAATGAGTATCATGTGATTCAGTGGGACTTGATGCAGTTGGATTAGAGATTGACCTTTGTGGAGGAGGTTATATTCATATTAGCTAGGCATGTCAGGCGGTTGTGCACTAGAGGTAGTCCAGTGGTTAAGGTTCAATGAAGACACTACCCAGTAGAGGAGGCTTATTGAGAGATTGAGAGTGAGATACGGGCCCAGTATCCTCACCTGTTCTAAACTTCAGGTACACTCTCACCCTTTACTTTTGCGGATAAAAGTTCCATTAGTAGTAGATATTGTAGTGACCCTCTAGGTTATTTTTAGTATTCTATGTATTTTTACCATTTAGAGCTTTCCTATTGCTGCCCCAAATCATTTGTGAAAAGCTAGAACTGACAGTTCGGTTACAGGGTTGTTTGTTTACTTTTTAAAGACAATTCACTGCTTTATACTCCTTGCTAGTAAGAATTAACTACCGAGTGAAACTTAAGTCAAACAACTTGATATGCCAATTCTAACAGTCCCACCAGCTCTAGAATATAAACTTTAGGCTAGGGGAACCTTTTGTTCGGGTCCCAAGGCTTCCGAACTCATTTTGAACTATTGACCAGAAATTAGGAGGAATAACACATGGGTGTGGGACCCACTTTTTGTTAAAACAATCATGGATGGAAATTTCAAATTTTCCACTGAGTCTGAAACACGAATTTGATAGGGTAGCATAGTCTATTTGCATATTTGGGATTCCAAATGAATTCAAAGGGTCTACGAAGACTTGGAAAAATTCCAAGTCTCGAGATGGTGCAGCCACTTACGCTCTACTTGGTTCTCTTAAGAGGAAGCTACTTAAGAGGCTAGCCAATCCCTTAAGCGACCAGGTTGCCAGCTGGTGAGCCACTTAAGCGAAGCCTTTTTGCTTATGTGAAGGATGATTAAGCGGCTATTAGTCTGCTTAAGCCAAGGGCACAGGTATGGGAAGGTACTTCTTACGCTGTCTTGTGTCTACTTAAGCAGCTCCAAGGTGGCATTAAATGACCATTTTCCTAATTTTTCTCCCATTTTACACAGGTCTCCAGAGTTAAAACCCTAGAGTGTGTAGAAAATAGGAAGAAACATTATTAGGTGATTTTGGGGTGTTTGTGAGATTGGATTACTTATCTTTTTTTTAAATTCTTGGTAAGTTTTGTATAAATTTATGGTTAAATTCTCTATTATTTTCCAAAATTCCTAGATTATAGTTGAGTTGATTTTATCACTATTTGATCTCAGAATATACCCATTCTTAAATGTAAATATTCCTTGAGCATAAAGAGACGTGTTGAAGGTTTTGAAAGTAAATTTGGCTTTCTGGTCCACCTTAGGCCAAGACGATTATTAGCTCCTTGTAGAATTTATAGGCATATTATATCCTTTAAATTCATATTATAGAGTTTGAAGAGGCTTGATACATGATGCTTATGTTAGATTGGTACTTAGGAGTTGATACTAATATTGGTTCAAGTTTGGTGATTTATGATCTTAAGACCGGCTCAAATCTAGCACTAGTCATGATATGAGCTTCGGTTCAAGTCCGACAAATGATTATTTGAGTTTCAATTCAAGTCCGACAAATGATTACATGAGTTTCAGTTTGAGTCCGAAAATGAGAGGTTTTTCATGACGATTTTGAAATCGGTTAGAGTCTAGTGTTTATGGTATGGAAGGATTCACGATTAATAATTCCAGCCTCAGTTTATTAGTATCATTCCAATTACTTCTTCTCTTTGATTGCGCCCTTCAGGATTATGGGGGCCCGAATTGGGTTATTTCCTCCGAACTTACTAGCTTATGGGGGCCTATTTTGTAGAAGTATTTATGTGTTATTTTATGCTATTATTTTGGATGATTTATTTATTATATTGTTTGGAGAATTATTCCAGGTTATCTATCTTACCTTGACTAAGTTAATTTAAATCACATTTTTATTATACATATATTATGATTTAGCTTAGTTGGTCGATGAAGATCTACTAAGTACTCGTGGCTTTCTGACTAAAGTTTAGAGGTAGGGTGAACTCTCGGTGCCGGAGTTGACTTTTCTCCCTCTTTTAATTTTTCTTAGACTTTCTATATTTAGACTGGTGTACATATAACTATTCAAGTACTCTTATTCTTTAAGCTTAGTGGCTCTACTCATATTCTTTAGGTTTAGTGGCTCTGGTATTGACACAACTAGGTCATGGGATGTTATTATTATTATCTTATTCATTATCCATCTTATTATTATTCTTTGATATTATAGTTGTAAGCTTTTACTTACATAAATCCTTCATTCATGCCATTTTCCATACATTCGCCCATTGCGTATAGCTTTGGGCTACGATTTGGCTTACCTACTAGTGGGATAAGGTAGGTGTTATCATGATACATAATTTAGGTCTTGACATTATTACACTATTATATATGTCATATGTTTTCATGACTACAATTTTCAGGTTGTGATGGCACATACCATAACCCACCAGTAGGTAAGCGAACCCACAATTCAAAACAACAAGTAATGGGCAGTCAAAAAAGAAGAAGAAGCCATTGGAGAATGAATCCAATAAAGAGACTAATATAGATATGTAAGCCCAAATCCTAATGAAGTTAGAACAAGAGTTTCTAATGAAACAAGAAAACCAGGTAAGCATAATACGTATATACACAAAACTATCTCCAAATGCAATATACAAACCACTACAATAAAATAGGGAGAGCAGGAACTAATTTGTACATTAAGAGCTCACCCTAAATTTCTGATCCATAGCATATATGTACAATGCACACATCTGTGGCAAGAACTCGTACTATGATAAGTAAGGTGCAAAAGTATATTATGAGTACCAATCACGAGGTACTTAGTAGGAAATTATCGTCTAATCTCCAAAGATAATGCAAATATAAACATGTTGGATAAAAATATAAACTCCAGGCAATTAACTAAGAAAAAATGCAATAAGGATAATAGTGAGATAAAGCTAAACTATCATGCTCTAGTAGAAACTAGGGATGAAAGTGTTATAAATTAAGCAGCTGAAAAATATACAATAGTAGTACGAAAAAAGAGATATACATGAGATATATAATGTAATAAAAATAAAATGGTATATATACAATATTAGTATATAGAAAACCAGTCATATATCATACGAATAACTAAACCTTAAAATGCTAACCTTGGGACCTAGTCTAACAACCTAAACATCACTAGGGTTATAATAACAAGAAGGGAGCTAACTCAAGCATAACTAGTGTCTCTAACAATTTAAATAAACTTAAGGAAATCTAGCAATACTAAATCTTACAACCTTGGGTACAGTCCATAACAAACCTACCATGAGCTATATAAAAATATCCAAGAAATAATGATATAACCAGCTAGTTCAGACAAATAATAACCTAATTGGATACCCATAAGTCTAGAAGTTGCAATCAATTAATCAACAAACAACAAACACAACCTATACCTATTCAGCCTCATGAGACCGACCAACACTCACGCCAAAATATTATAATGGTGATAGGTGATACATATGAATGAATGAAAGACATGAAAAGAACAAGATAATGGAAGATAATCCATGTACCATATCCAATACAAGTGTATACATATTCTCCAACTCAATATCTCACAAAGGTAGGACCTATGACGACCATCCTTCTCTGGTACTATGGCTTATTGGACAAAGAGGCCGATAGAGGACTTAAGATATCAATATACACTACTCGATTTCAAACTAGAACTTTTAGAATCCTTCATAACAAATCTACTTTGTCTATTATTAAAGAGAAATAAGAGTAAAAAGAGTGCTCAGACTCAAACTGATGCTAAACAGGAAGATACCTATAAATTTAGTGCTCGAGAGTCAATTTTGGACTACAATGGTAAAACAATATAGACAGGGTCAAAATTTTTCGTGACTGAAGTATGTAAAGGATACCGCCAAATTACACGTCACAATAAAGAATAAAGCGATCGTTGAATAAATAAAAAACCCAACTAGGTTGGGGTTGATCCCACAAAGAATATAGTTAGGACCTACATCAATACAATTATTTAGACTATTAATTAATTATTTCAAAAGGGGGATTAAAAAGAAAAATTTAATAGTTTGTAAATTGAAGTATCAAGTAAACATAAATCAGGTTATGTTGAGAAAGCCAATCAAAATGATTAACTACTATTGTCTACCCCCTAACTTCCTAACTCCGTCTTATCATGTTTCCTCAAACTCTATAATTTCCTTCATGCAGAACCTACCATATTATGTATCACTAACCGTCCTTTGAACGCCTTTGGTAAATTTTACTCATCACCTTTTGAGTCTCAAAGTGTCGTGTTACTAACCCTTGTCTTAGATCCGAGATTAACTATCTCTTTTTGGGTCTCAATTTAATTAGATAAGGGTTGATAGACTCCAAATACTGTTGTGATTCTCTTTTCCTAATCTCAACCTTTCTTGTTAAGATAATTTATAATACAGGCAATTTTTTAACTTCTACAGTAGTTAACAAAGAAATCAAACCAAATTTAGTTACAATACATGCATAAACACTGATATAGAAAGACGTTGCACTTACTCTAATTCGTTATTCCTCCAGGGTTCCCACAACCCTAGTTAGGTGGTTTAGCCAATCATGTTTGCTAAAATATCCATGGAATTAATGAATGAAAGCATAATTTTAATCTCCTAATAATTTAAGAAGAAAACCCGAAATCTAAAATTAATAATCAACCAAGTAATCAAGAATAAAGGATTCCAAGATCAAAAGTCAAATCTTAGAATCTCTATAATGTAGTGAATGTAAAGATTGCGTAAGATAATGAAAATATAAAGAGGGAATTTATAGATTACATCATAACCATAAAAATCCTAACATAACGAAATAAGGAAAATTGGGTTGGTGACCACTTACGGATCCATTTAGGAGCCATAAGTGGTACTTACAGACCCCTTAGTGGGTTGTAAGTGTTAAAAAATCTATAGAGCTTTGGCATGATAACCCACGATGGTACTTATGGAGGCATAAGTAATACTTATTCCTCATAAGTAGCCTCATCATAACTGTCATCCAAAATCTTCACTTTTAGAATCTTAGAACCTTTATCCCCTGATACTTATATAGGCACTTATGATGGTTGTAAGTGGCACTTACATGCCTTAAGTTTCCCTCTTCCAATGTCAAAACACACTTCATCTCTTAGGTTCTCAGAACATGCCTCCTCGGATACTTATAAGGACACTTACGGTGGTCGTAAGTGGCCCTTATGGCTGGTAAGTGGTCCTATAAGTAAGGTCTTCTGCAAACTTCAACTCTTTTTATACGTTTGAGCTCTAAAACCTAGTTTCCTATAACATAAACATAAAAACACATCATATCTAACAAAACAAGACTAATTACTTGCATGATTTTGGGTTTGAAGCATCGAAGGTGCCATAAAACTATGACACATCAATAAATAGTTGTAATAAGTGTTGACCAAGAATGGACTGGAATTATCCTTAATCTAAGTCTCCAAAGTAATAAGTTTAGTTTAAAAGCTCATAAGTCATTGATGAAGGCGGACCGACTTTTATTTGAAGGATCGAATTTAAAACTAAACAGTGGGAATGAATTCTTTTTGAAAAAATGGTGGTAAAATCAATGTTTTAGTTTGAATCATGCCACTAATAAGAATAATTGTGTCAAAGTTTGTACATGCAATCATCAGTAGATAAATAATACAATCATAAGAATTTAATGGTCTATATACTTAAACCAAGTCCTTTCAAAAGATAAAGTACAAACCTATTATCGTTTGGTCTCATAACAATGCGTTGGTCCCAGTAATGAATAAAATAACAAGATATTTGCACCATAATTTTGGAAACTATGATAATGTAATGACCCTCTAGGTTATTTTCTATATTTTCACTTATTTTATCCTTTTAGAACTTTCCTATAGCTGCCCATAGTCATTTATGACTTACTTGAACTAACATTTCAATTACCAGGCAGTTTGTTTGGTTTCTTAAACCAATTCCTATTTTATAGTGTTTTCTAGTTCAAATAGGCTTTCAAGTGAAAGCTTTAATGAAATAAACTCATATGCTAATTCTAACTATTCCGAAGCTCTAGAACATTGCTTTTAGGCAAGGTGGATTGTTGGCTTGGGTTTCGAGGCTTCCAAACTTATTTTAAGCTATTGGCCAAAAGTTAAGAGAAATAAAAAGTAGGTGTGGGACATACATTTTGTGAAAAGGCCTCTTATGGAAATTTTAACTATGCCATTGAGTATGGAACATCAAATTTAATAGGGTAGCATAGTTTGTTTACATATATGGGGTTCTGGATGAATTTCAAGGGATCGATAGAGACTTGGAAATTCCAAGTCTCAGCTGGTGTTGGTGGGTTATATAAGTGATCGTAAAGTCACTTAAGCAACCTGCCAAGGCCCAGTAGGTATCACATAAGCGATGCCTTTGGCACATAAGCAATAGGCATGGCAGAGGTGAGTATCAGATGGACAAATCCATTGTCTCTTATGAGACATAGGCTGAGGATGCCAGTGTGGTCGCTTAAGTGATATTCTCTTAAGCAACCTGATATTCGCTTAAGCGATACTTGTGGGCATAGGAAGGGTATAAATACCCCACTTAACCTGATTTTCACCATTTCACAACCATTCCTCGGAATATTGAACCTTAAAAAGTAAGAAAAGTTAAGAGAATCATTTGTGGGTGATTTTGTATCTTGGGTAAAAAAATGTTTAAGCATTTCTTCATCGAATTTGTGGTATGATTCAACTAATTTTATTGTTAATTCTTTTTTTTTTTATAAAATCCCTAGAATGTTAGTGGCTTGATTATAGCACCATAAGACCTCAAAATTCACCCATTTTTGTAAGTAAATGTTCCTTGAGCATAGAGGGGTGTTGTGTTAGTTTTGAAAGTGAGATTTTGTAAATAGGTCACACATGAGATTTTTATGTAATTATGAACTCAAAGTAGAATAGTGCAATATGGGTATCATTGTTCTCATTTTGATGTGTAGATTGTAATTTTTATGGCGTGACATCTTGTATAAGCTTCTCAAAAAGGAAAAAAGATGGTTAGAGGATTATTTGGCTTTTATTTGACGTCTAGGTAGGCTAGTTTACCCTATTTATAAATTGAGATATTTCATAGTATGCTTACGATATTATGCTAGATATGGGGAGGGATTGAGGTGTTGGCGGTCTGATTGAAAATAGTTAGTTTAGTTGAACTGTGTAGGCTATCTTGAAACCATAAATTAGGAGTAATTAACCTATTGCTCATGTTTTAGGATAAACTGCTATATTAGGAATATTATGGATTAATTAACAACTAGAAATGAGTTTAGATACCTTAGCCTAGGCCTGGGTAGAATTTTCCTCAAATGGATTTCACGGGTTAGAAGTAAACCTTACTGGCACACCTTATGCCATGAGTTGTGTTAGATTTTGTAAAATTACTTGTACATTGTATAACCCTATTAATTTGTATTTTGGGACTTTGAAGAGATTAGATGCTTCTAGTTTGGTAGTTGAGAGTTAATACTAATTATGGATAAGTTCCAGTGGATAATTATTATGATTTAGTGAAATGTCTTATTTATATGGTCTAATTATATATGAGTTCCTCTTTAATTTGGTAAATTTATCATCATAAGGGTTTATGAGTTTTGATTTAAGTTTAACATTTGATGATGATGTTTATAATATGAGTTTTGGTTCAAGTCCGGTGAATGATGGTAATGATGACTATACTATTGAGTTTTGGTTCAAGTCCAAAACTTTGGAAGTTATTTATGATATGATATGGTTCTGATGGATTCTTGGTTATGACATGATAACTTGGTAATTTGTGGATATTGGGTTACTTACTTTCCTTGATTGTACCCTCTAAGCATATGGGGGCTTGTATTGGGTTATTTAATTTTATACACTTATTGGCTTATGGGGGCTAATTCAGTTGTTATAATGGTGTGATCTTTACATTACTTTCCTTATTTATTTATCCATTTATAGCATTGTTGGATATTATTTCCATGTTTTCCCTTTTACTATGACTTAGTTGATTTTTTCTTGTGTCTTACTGTATATATAAGTAATGACCCTTCAGGTCATTTTTTATTTTTCTCTTTATTATTAATGTTAGAGCTTCCCTATAGTTGTCCCTAGTCATTTATGACTTATTGATACTGACAATTCGATTATTGGGTAGTTCATTCATTTTTTAGAGCCAATTTCTTATTTTGAAGTCTTTGCTGGTTCAAATTATCTATTGGGTTCTTCAGTCAAATGATCTTGTATGCTAATTTTAACTGTTCCAGCAGTACTAGAATATTGATTTTAGGCTGGAAAACCTTTGGTTCATGACCCGAGGAACTCAGTTTTATTTTGAGCCACTAGTCAAAAGTTAAGAAAATGATAAGTTGGGTATGGGACCCATTT
This sequence comes from Capsicum annuum, assembly GCF_002878395.1. NCBI lineage: Eukaryota > Viridiplantae > Streptophyta > Magnoliopsida > Solanales > Solanaceae > Capsicum > Capsicum annuum. The sequence goes on from NC_061117.1 coordinate 126,859,170, forward strand.
TTAATCAAAACAACCTCGAATGGAAATTTTGACTTTGTAATTAAGTCCAAAACATTGAATTTTATAGGGTAGCATAGTTTATTTACATATATAGGATTCTGGATGAATCTTGAGGGGTTAGCGAAGACTTGGAAATTTCTAAATCTCAAGTAGTACTAGTGCACCAGAGATTGCGAGCAAAGGATTGCATACGCGACCTAGCAAAAGCCAGCAAGCATCCCGAATATGACAATCATGTCGTATAAGCAACTCTCATTGGCAGCAGACAGGTATTGCACAAGCGATATCCCTGTCGCAAATGCGACTTCTGCCTCTTTGGCCAGGTATCGCGAATGTGATATCCGTATACTATGGAAGGTTATAAATACCCTATTCAACCTATTATTACAAATTTCTCATCCACTCTGAAGATTCTTAGGCCCTAAGGAGTGGGATATCTTGGGAATAGTAATTGTGGGAGATTTATGAGCTTGGATAAAGACTAATTACGCTATTTTCCTTTAAATTTATAGTAAATTTCATTCTTTTTCATGGTAGATTTCCCCTTTCTTCTCTAAAATTCCAAAAGCTTGGTGACTTGATTTTAGCAACAATATAGCATGGAGTTCACCTATTTTCTATGGTAAATGTTTCTTAAGCATAGAGATACATTGAGTTAGTTTCGAAGATTCGATTTCCATAAACGGGTTGGGATTTCTGCATAATCTTGGACCAAAGAATAATAGTGCAAAATGGGTATCATTTTTCTTAGTTTGTTGAGTAGATTATGATTTTGATAGCGTGGCAACTTGCGAAATCTCCTTAGAAGGGGAATCAGTGATTTAATGGATTCTTTATGCGTTCTTCAGCATCCAGGTAGGCTAGGTTTTCCTTCTTTGTAGATTGAGACATTTCATGGTATGCTTAAGTTAAAATGTTAGATTTGGGGATAGGTTTTAGTTACTGGTGGTATGATTGACATTACTTGGGTTAGTTGGACCATTTAGACTATTCGAAAATCATAAGTTGGGCAGTTTCTTAGTTACTTAGTAGAATTTCTATATTAGGGTTGACTTAAGACTATTGAACATCTAAATGTGGATTTATATACCTTAGTCTAGTTTGAGATAGAGTTGTCTTATAATTGATTTCAGGGATTAAAAGTGGTCCCCTTCGGCTCGCCTTAGGCCTAGACTTGAACTAGTTATAGTAGACCATTATACGCTCGTTGTACATTTTAAAATGCTTATTATGAGGCTTGATGATACTAGATACTTAATAGTCATGATGGTTTTACATTTGGAGTTGATGCTAATTACGATAAAACCTGATGGTTATGATATAGATAATATATTTACTAGTTTGAGTCTAGTGATTAATGTTGATATTAATGCTATATGTACCCATTTAAGTCAGGCTATTGATGCTGATATTTGTGATATATATACCGGTTTGAGTGCTACAATTGATTATTATATTGATGATGTAAATAACAATTTGAGTCCAACTATGGAATATGGTATTGATGATATGAATACCGGTTTGAGTTTGATGAGAGGAGGTGTTCATAGTGTGACATGATACGAATAGGTTCGCAATGATAGGGTAAAGGTTGAAAAATTATGGTTTCTTGGGTCATGCGTTATATTTTTCATTGATTGTACTTTCCAAGCTTATGGGGCCCTGCATATTTATTGGCTTTTTAGGGCCAATTTTTTAGTTATAATCACTTGATATTTTTGTTTGATTTTGGCTTATGTATTTAATTATGTACAACAAGGTTCGAGTTACTTCAAGGTTTTCCACTTTTCCTTTACTTAGTTATGTTATCTTGTTATCTTATTACATCTATATCATGATTTAACTTAGTCTGTCGATGATGCCTATTGAGTATCTGTTGTTTTGGTAATCATACTACACTTTAGATCATATTTTGTGATCGTTATAGATGTTGATACTTATGTTGATCTAATTATACTGGACATGGTTGATTTTAATATGATTTTGGGCATAAACTGGTTATCCCACTATCGTGTGGTCCTAGATTATTTTACTAAGATTATTACCTTCTCCATGCTTGGCGTAGCCTCGGTCATGTGGCTGGGAGAAGTTAGCTATGAGCCAAAAGGAATTATTTCTTATGTTTGTGCTAGGAGACTTATTTCTAGGGGTTGCGAATATTATCTAGCATAGATTTATGATGTTAGTGTGGAGAGTTCATCGCTTGACTTTATTCCTATAGACCATAAGTTTCCTGATGTTTTCCCTATTGAGCTACATGGTTTTCTTCCTGAGCATTATATTTAGTTTGTTGTTGATCTTGATTCAGGCACTAGACCTATTTCTATGACACCTTACTGTATAGATCATGTCGAGTTTAAGGAGCTAAAGTCTAAGCTTTAGGATCTTCTTCGTATAGGTTTTATTAGACCGAGTATGTTTTAATGTGGAGCTCTAGTGTTGTTTGTAAAGAAGAAAGATGGTTTCATGCATATGTGTATTGACTATAGGCAGGTTAATAATATGATGGTAAAAATCCAATATCCTATGCCTCAAATTGATAATTTTTTTGACAAGTTTTAGAGAGTAGTGGTGTTCTCTAAGATTGTTTTGTGGTTCAATTACCACAAATTAAGGTTTCAGGCTGAGGAAATCTCAAAAGACAACCTTCAAGAGTCGTTATGGTCATTATGAGTTCGTAGTAATGTCTTTTGGGTTGACTAACTCCCCAGATATGTTTATGAATTTGATGAACTATTTGTTTAGGCCTTATTAGGATTCATTTGAGATTGTGTCAGTTAACGAAATCCTTATGTATTTGAGGAGTAAAGAGGATCATATGTAGCATTTGAGGATTATGCTCCAAACTTTGAGAGATCATATCTTTTTTGCCAAATTCTCTGAGTGTGAGTTTTGGATTAAATTGGTGATATACTTTAGGCTTGTGGTATCTAAGGATGGGATTATGGTAGACTAATAATGAACGAGGCTATTTGTTACTGGTCTAGACCTATATTCCCATCAAAAGTTTGTATTTTCATTAGTTTGGTCGGTTACTATAGGTTGTTCATTGAGATTTTTTCTATTATTGAAGCAGATGACCAGATTGACTCAGAAGAAGGTTCCTTTTCGATAGCCTAAGGAGTGTGAGTTGATCTTTGGAAGGCTCAATATATTTTTTTCTTAACCATCGATTTTGGCTCTTCTTATTGGAGAGGGGGATTCACCATGTATTGTGATGCTTTTAATATTGGTTTGGGTTGTGTATTGATGCATTAGGGTTTTGTTATTGCTTATGCATCAAGACAACTGAAAGTGTACGAGCGTAATTAGCCTACTCATTATTTGGAGTTGGAGGTTGTAGTTTTTGCGCTTAAGATTTTGAGACATTATATTTATGGCATGCATTGTGAGATTTTCACAGATCATCATAGTCTTTAATATCTTATGAACCAGAGAGAGCTTAATTCTAGGAATCATAGATGTATAAAGTTTCATAAGGATTATGACATATCTATCTTAGATTATCTAGGTAAGGCAAACATGGTAGCGGATTCCTTAAGTCAAAAGGTGGTGAGTATGGGTGGCTTGGCTTGTATTTAAGTTTCCCTGAGACCTCTGGAATAGGGAATTCATTCCTTAGTAAACTTGATGGTTGGAGTTGATATTTTAAACACTATGAGGATTCTTTTTACTATTTAGGTGAGTTCTTTTCTATTTAAGTAGATTTAGGGTTGACAGTATGAAGATAAGAGGCTTTGCAACATCCATGATCAGGTGTTGAGTGGTGAGTCAAAGAGGGCTACCATATATTTTGAGGGTGTCTTGAGATTTTATAGCCTCATTGGTGTTTTGAGGGTTGATGACTTGATTTAGTTGATTTTGCATGAGGCTCACAGCTTCAAATACTCTATTTACTCAAGTGCAGCTATGATGTATAGAGATTTGAGACAACATTATTGGTAGAGTGGTATGAAGAGAGATATAGCAGATTTTTTTAGCTTGTTACCTATGTTATCAGCAGGTAAAGGCTGAGCATCAAAGACCTGGTGGTTTGATTCAGAGGTTGCCTATTCTCAAGTATAAATAGGAGCGGATTACCATGGAATTTATTAGTTGTTTCCATGTCATTCTCGTGGTTTTGATGGTATTTGGGTTATTGTGGATAGATTGACCAAGTCAACATAATTTTATTCCTATTCAGATGTCTTTTAGTGCTGAGAGGTTAGCATGTATCTATGTTAGTAAGATATTTTATTTACATGGTATGCCTATATCTATCAGATCAGATCAGGATTTAGTGTTCACTTTTAGCTTTTGAAGAACTTTTTAGAGGAGTTGGGTACTCAAGTAGATCTTAGTATGGTTTTTTATTCTTAGACCGATGGAAAGTCAGAGTGTATTATTTAGGTTCTCGGGGATATGCACTGATCTAGTTTTATGGATATTGGAGGTCAGTGGGAGCAACACTTGGCTTTGAAAAAGTTTGCTTAAAATAATAGCTCTAATTCGATTATCAAGATGAAGCCTTTTAAGGCTTTATATAGTAGGCGATGTCATTCTCTAATTGGGTGGTTGAGGATTTTACTATTAGGCCCTATGGTACTGAATTGCTTTAGGATTCATTGGATAGAGTAATAATGATTCAGATGAAGAAAGGCATATGCAGATCGTATAATTCATTCCTTGAGATTTTGAGTTAGTGATTGGGTATTTATTCGTGTATCACCCATAAAGGAGTGTGATGAGGTATGGGTGGAGAGTGAAGCTCAGCCCTAGATATATTAGACCCTTTGATATTCTTTTCCTAGTTGGTGATGTGTCTTATGAGTTAGCTTTACCCCCGAATTTTGCTATTATTCATCCGATTTTCCATGTTTGTCTGTTGTGGTGATACATTTATGACCCTTCTCACATGCTTACATGGGACTCGGTTCAGTTGGATGAGCAATTTATATTTGTGGAGGAGCCTGTGCTCATATTGGCTATTAATGTTAGATGGTTTCGCACTAGAGAGAGTCAAGTAGTCAAGACTCAATAGAGGCATCGCCCAGTAGAGGAGGCTACTTTGGAGATTGAGATTTAGATACAGACCCAATATCCTCGCCTATTCGAGGATTTAGATACATTCTAATCCTTTACTTTAGCGGACGAAACTTCTTTTAGTAGTGGATGTTGTAATGTCCCTCAAAGTCATTTTCTCCGTTTAGAGCTTTCTTATAGTTTTTCAAAGTCATTTATGATGTGTGGGAACTACAGTTCGGTTATTGGGGAGTTTGTTTGGTTTTTATGGCCAATTATCTATTTTGAAGTCTTCGTTAGTTCAAATTGTCTACCGAGCAAAAACTATAGTGAAACAACCTCGTATGTCAATTTAACTATTCCAATAGCTTTAAAGCATCAATTTTAGAAAAGGTGGACCTTTGGTTCAGGTCCTGAGGATCCCAGACTTGTTTTGGATTTTTGGTCAGAAGTAAGAAAATTAGAAAATGGGTGTGGGACCCATTTTTCATCAAAACAACCTCGGATGGAAATTTTAACTATGCCATTAATTTTGGAACGTCAAATTTGATTGGGTATCATAGTTCTCTTGCATATATGAGATTTTGGATGAATCCCGAGGGGTTAGTGGTGTTGGTGCATCACTTAAGCAACCAGAATATCGCCTAAGCATCCTTCTAAGTACCAACAGGTATTGCTTAAGAGATGTTTTTATCATTGAAGCAATATTCGCTTAAGCTACTAGAATGGCAGATGTGAGTATCACTTACACGAAAACATTGTCTCTCTCGCGCAATAGCTTGAGGCTACCATTGTCACGAATGCAACAACTGGTCATATAAATGACCCGATGTCCACTTAAGCACACTTGTGGGACTAGGAAGGGTATCAATACCCCCACTTAACCCGATTTTCACCATTTCTCAACCATTCCTTGTATTATTGAACTCTAAAAAATGGAAAACTAAGGAGAATCATTTGTGAGGGTTTTGGAGATTAAGTAAAATTTATTTACATGTTTCTTCATTGAATTTATGGTAAGATTCCACTAATATCATGGTCAATTCCTCCATTTTTTTCTAAAATCTCTAGAACCTTGGTGGCTTTACTGTAGCACCATTAGAGCTTTGAATTCACCCATTTTTAGGGTGAATGTTCCTTGAGAATACAATAATTTTGTGCTTATTTCAAAAGTGTGATTTCATATATGGGCCCCACATAAGATTTTTCCGTAATTTTTTTACCTAAAGAACAATAGTACAATATGGGCATTATTGTTCTAATTTTGATAAGTATTCGTGATTTTGATAGCGTGGCATCTTGTTAAAGCTTATTGAAAAGGAAAATTTATTGTTTAGCGAATTCTTTGAGCTTTTTGTCATTGTCCAGGTAGGTTAGATTTACCCTCTTCATATATTGAGCTATTTTATTGTATTCTTTTGATATTAAGCTATATATGGGGTGGGATTTAGGTGTTAGTGGTATAATTAAAAATATTTGGTTAGTTGGATTATTTAGGCTACCTTGAAACTGTAATTTAGAAGTAAGACTTAATTGTTTGTGTTTTAGGATAAATTACTATCTTAGGTCTATTTATGACTTAACTAACATCTAGAAATAAGTTCAGATACATTATCATAGTCTGGGGTAGAATTTTCCTAAAATAAATTTTGGGGATTAGATATGGGCCCATCCGAACCACCTTAGGCTTAGACTTGTGTTAGCTTTTGCAAACTTACTTATGCATGATATACCTCTCTTAATGCTTATTTTGGGACTTTTATAAGATTAGATTCTTATCGATCATGCTAGTTTGGTAGTTGCGAGTTAGTGCTAATTTAATATAATTTTTTATGGATAATTATTGTGATTTAGTGATATGGCTTATCGATATAGTTTATTGATATAGTCTAATGATATATGATTTTCTTTTCAAGTCTGGCAATTAATGATGATAATGATATATGAGTTCTGATTCATGTCAGTCATTTCAAGATGATATTGATAATATGAGTCTTGATTTGAATCTGGCAAATAATGGTAATGATGATGGTACTATTGAGTTATGATTCAAGTTTGACACTTTGGGAGTTATTTATGATATGATATGGTTAATATGGATTCTTGGTTATGGCATGATAACTTGATAGTTTGTGGTTAATGGGTTATTTACTTTCCTTGTTGCACCCTCAAGGCTTATGGGGGTCTGCATTGGGTTATTTACTTTTCCGCATTTATTGGCCTATCGGGACCAATTTAGTAGTTATAATGGTATAATCTTTACATTACTTTTCATTTTTATTTATCCATATATAGTAGTGTTGGGTCTTATTTCTAAGTTTTCCTTCTTACCTTGATTTAGTTTATTTTATCTTGCATCTTACAGTATTTATATTATGATTTAGCTTAGTTGGGCAATGATGCTTACTGAGTATCCGTGGTTTTTGTACTCATACTACACCTCAGTATCTTTTTGGTGCAGATCTAAGTACTAATGACCACCAATGATTCGACAATCATGCTGAGTTAGTTGCAGGAATAAGGTGAGTTCTCGAAGTCGGAGTTGTCATTTTTTCTTCTATTTATCCATGTATAATCTTTCATTTATGAGACATTGTATTTGACTATTTAGTACTTATAGTTCAGTAGTAGCAGTTCTTGTACTGGTATTACAGAGTCTTGGAATGATTGTTACTCTTTTGTCTATCCATTAGACTGTTATGGCTGTTTTATTGCTGATTTAACTGTTTAAATGTTGATTTTTTTACTTTTAGGCCATTTTCCACCAAGTTAGCCCATTACTTATAGCTCCGGCTATGGTTTGGCTTACCTACAAGTGGGATAAAGTAGGTTCCATCATGGTTCATAAATTGGATCTTGACAAATAAACAAAAGGATAAAATTACTTGCAGGATTTAATCCAGGGTACTATCCAGATCATTAATTTATATGGTACATCCTATACTAAAGGATCCTTTATGCCAATCAATGATTAAACAAGTCTATAATCAGGCGAATACAATCCTAAAACCATAACGGGTAATCTAGGCTAAGGATCGAGTTACATTTCTATCCTACATCCTCTTAAAAGGTCAAGTCATAATACAACTAGTTATAAATCTATTCTAAAATTCCTACCTAGCATGCAATCTATACAATATTATCTCATAGAGAATAGTAGACCGTAGCATACCTCATATAAATACTGCAGTCTCAAACCATCCACAAATAGTTTTCCCCCACTCCATAACCTCTAAATAATATTCTGTATAAAAATCGTAGTTTATATGCTAATACGAGTAAAACAAAAACCATATTGCAATACAAAAGTTTGGGCAAAATCTTGAGTTAAGAATCGGCTCGTGGAGGACACAAATAAAATTTTAAAATTAAACTCGTCATGAGATCCCTAGAAAAGAACAAGAAATACATGCTCAAGATTTAGCACAAATGGAGGCTCCATTGGGTATCAAAGAAGCCCAAGGGTTAGACATAATAGGAGAGAATATAAAAAATTTAACAGATAATTAGGTCAAAATTTATGAATAAACTTAAGGAAAATGATCTACTCAACATCCTCTACTCATCCCTATCTCCAATTGATAATTTCCACAAGTTCTGAACTCCTAAGACCTTTAATGGAGGAAAACGATTAGAAAAAATAGTGGAATGGAATTTTTGAATTTCAACTTTGCATAAACATCATGAAACATGGAATGGGTTCACATAGACAATTATCATACAAGAAAAACACATTGATATTAATAAAAAAAATGAAGCTTCCTAGCTCTCAAAATGTTAAAAATACAAAATGGGTTTGGTTTGGTCTTAAACTCAAAAGTGGCATATTGAGTAGTAATTTGTCGGATAAAGTGGCCCGGTCAAGGGTTCAAACTACCGCTAAAGAGGCCAAATGGATGCTTTAATGGATCGATCAAATGTTCACCGCTAAAACTGTCAACTAGCTGCTTTAGCTACAACACCAGCACCAAAAATTTTAAAAACTTATTTTTGACCCTCTAAAATCATTCAAAACCTTATGAACATGAACCAATAGTGAAATTGATCATAAAATATGTTTTAGATCCAATGGAGTCATTGAATTTATAAAATGAAGCCGTTTACAATAAATTAACTCTCTAGACTCTTTTAGGTTGTTTTTACTAACTTTCATCTAAACACTTAAGACAAATTATAGAGGTTTGGTATCTAAACTAACTATGAACTACACAAATCCAAAATCAATATTTCAACTTAACAAAATCACTACAAAATTTATTTGATGTTATTTTGATAAAAAGTGGGCTCAACATCCATTGTTCTATTTTTTTATCAAATCTACACAATAACACAAAATGAGTTAGAAAGCCTTGAGCTCAAACTCAAGGTCCCCTAACCTAAAAATTTACATTTTGGAGCTAAATAAACTATCTGAATTCTCATTCGAGGTTGTTTACTGAACCTTTGGTACAAGATAAATTTTTTAATTTTAAAAGGTCTAAAATGAGAAAATAGCTTAAAGCCCAAATGAAATACTCGAGAATCGAACCAATAGTTCTAACAAGTCAAAAATAACCTGTAGCATTGATTGAATGCTCTAAATGATGAAAAAGGAAAAAATTGAGAAATTGACTTAGAGGGTCATTACATATGTAACCAAAATGGTAATGATTAATGTAACATGATCTGAACTCAACATTTTCTATGAAACTAGTTTTAGAATCATGTGTTGCACGTATATAATTTCAAAACTAATTAGTGCAAACTTAATAAGAAATTTAGAGGTTTTTTTTCATCTCCTACTTTATTTTCTTTTAATGGTAAAAAAAAAACCTCTTTTACTTTCACTAGAAAAAAATTGGAAGCTTCATTTAGTGCCTCATTTCTAATTTCTCAATTGGAAGTTTTTCAAAGGAAAATATTTTTTCTTTAAAAATTTTCAATGAATAATCTGTTAGGTCACCATTTTCGAAATTCATAGTAAAATCCTCGTCATCATCATATATCTTTTCTTCTACTGTGATTACACAGCAAAATTCGCTTGACTTAGGTGCTCTCACCCCAAATCAGTTGGGCTATACTTCATGATTCTAATAATCTTGAAGCATAAACGTATCAACTCTTCTAGGTACATGACATATTTTAAATATTTTTTATTATTTTTATTTATCTCTTTATATGTGTGGGTGTATGTGTTAGTTTATATATAGGAATTTATTATGTATTTTTATCTTGTACTTGGTTGTCATTTGATTGGTGAGATACATACATAAGAAATTAAGTTTATCGATCACTGGTTTGCGTTCATGATACTTTTGATTGACCATTCGGCTTTCAATTAACTTTTTTAGTTATTTGAATAGAATATTTATGATATGTTTAGTTTTCATTTTTTATATACTATTATATATGTCATATGTATCCAAAATAGTAATGATTTAGAATTTCGCACGACCTGAATGCAAAATTTCTATGTAATTAGTTTTGAACTCATGTGTGTTACATGTTTAATTCAATGCTATTTAGTGAGAACTTCTTTACAAATTAATAGTTACAAGGATCATCTCTCCTTTCTCATTTTGAAGGTTTTACAAAGGAAAATTTTTCCTTCCTGTAAGAATTTCAGTGAAGAATCTACTAGAAATACCATTTTCGAAATCCATAAAGACATCTTCGCCATCATCCCCATCATTGTGCAACACTTATTCATCTCTTTCATTGTGAAAACCTCTTGACTTAGGCGCTAACACATATTAGTTAGTTTTTTTTAATCTCTCTTTGTATATTTTTTCTCTTATACTTGATGGTCAGTCGACAAGTGAGATACAGAGATAAAAAGAAATTAAGTTCATCAACCGCTGGGTTTCTTTCATGCTATTTTTTAATGGTCATTAGTGGAAAGAACTTTAGCTAGTAGTTTGTATATAATATCGAATGAAATAATTAGTTTTCTCTCCTATATGCTAGTATATATATATGTCATACATGTGAAAAATGAGGATGATGATGTAGAATTCGATATGACCTCAACACATCTATTTATGTGAAAACTAATTTTTAACACACACTTTATGCATGCATAATTTTATGATAAATACTGAATTTTTTATATAATATTAGAAATTACGTTTGTCCATTTCCCGACACACCCTAGGGTCCAAGCGGCGACACTATCAATATAGTTATATTTGTTCAGTTTCTACTTTGTTTTCATTTAAAGTTAAACATACAACTGTTTTCTTTCACTAGGAAAAAATATTGGATGCTTCATTTAGTGTCTCACTTCTAATTTCTCTAGTGGATGATTTTAAAAAGAAAATATTTTTTAAGAATTTTCAATGAAAAATCTGCTCCAGTTACCATTTTGGAATTTACATTAATATCATTGTCACTGTTGTGCAATATTTTTTTTCCTTTTATGATTACACAATAACATTTCCTTGACCTAGGTGCTCTCTCTCCACATCAGTTGATGCTATACTCCATGATGCAAATCTTCTAGAAGCATTGATGTATCAACTCATCAAGGTAGAAGACATGTTTTAAATTTTTGTTAAAGGTTACATTTTTCTCTCTCTATGTATATATGTGTGCGCGCCAATTATGTGCACCTGTAAGTTAATGTATATGCATTTATTATGTATTTTTATCTTGTACGTGGTAGTCTTTTAGTTGGTGAGATACAGAGGTAAGAAATTAAGTTCATCAATCACTAATTTTCTTTTGTGGTATTTGCAATTGACCATTTGACTTCACAGTTAACCTTTGCCATCGATTTGAACAAAATTTCTAATAATATGATTTATTTTCTCTTTCTATATACTACTATACATTTCACATGTATCTAAAATGGTAATGATAACAATTTTACATGACCTAAACTTGATCACTGATTTTCTTTTGTGGTACTTTCGATTAACCATTCGATTTCACAGTAAACTTATGTCAGTGATTTGAATATAATATCTATTGAGTTGATTAGTTTTCTCTTTCTATATACTACTATATATGTCATATGTTTCCAAAATGGTAATGAATTAGGATTTCACATGACTTGAACTCAATTTTTTTAAATGAAAACTAGTTTTTGGCTCGAGTTTTGCATGTGTATAATTAGGTGCTCATTAGTGCAAACTTCTTACAAAATTTTGAAGTTACCTTTGTAAGGTAACTTATTTGAAAGGTTTAGCAAAGAAAATATTTTTTTCGTTTAAAAATTTTCAATGAAAGATTTTGCAAAGAAAATATTTTTTCCTTTAGGAATTTTAAATGAAGAATCTACCACAACCACAATTTTTAAAATCTAACATTGGCCTCCTCACCATCATCCCCATCATCATGCAACATTTCTTCTTCTCTTTCATTCTCTGAAATCCTCTCGACATAGGCACTCTGACATCAAATCAGTTGGTTCTACGACGTATTGTGTGATGCTAATCTTTGTGCCGAGTTCACGTATCAACTCATCAAGATGCATGAAAATTTATATATATATCTATATCTATATATGTGTGTGTGTGTGTGTGTGTGTGCGCGCGCATGTGTATATTAGTTAGCATTTGTATCTCTATTTGTTATTTATTTTTTCTTCTACTTGATGGTCATTCATCTAGAGAGATATCACTGATTTTTTTTTGCGCGACTTTTTAAAGGCCATTATATTTCACAACTAGACGATCTTTTCCCGCGACTTGTATATAATATCTAATGACATGATTAGTTTTCTCTTCTAGATGCTAGAATATGTCATATGTGCTAATAATGAGGATGATTATGTAGAAATCAACATGACCTCAACTCACACTTTTATTTGAAAAGTAATTTTGAGCACGTGCTCTATGCGTGCATAATTTGATGCTAGTTAGTGCAAACTTGTTATAGAATTAGAAATTACACTTGTCTATCATTTAACACACCCTAGGGCCCAAGTGGTGACACTATAACTATAGCTATATTTTTTCATCTCCTACTTTGTTTTCTTTTAAAGATAAATAAGCAACTCTTTTTATTTCACTACAAAAATAATTAAATGTTTCATTTAGTGTCTCATTTTTCATTTCTCAATCAAAAGGTTTTCAAGAGGAAATAATTTTCTTTAAGTTCAATAAAAAGTATTCTTGGATCAATATTTTGCAAACTGCATTAACATCATGTTATTGTCGTGCAATATTTTTTTCTTCTATTATGATTAGACAACAAAGTTCTATTGACTTAGATGATGCTCTCACTCTAAATTAGTTGGTGCTATAAATCATGATGCTAATCTTTTTGAAGATTGATGTATCAACTCATCAAGGTACATGACAAGTTTTAACTATATTTAAATATGTATATTTCTCTCAATATATTTTTTTGAGTGTATGTCAATTATGTGTACGTGTTAGTTTATGTATATGTATTTATTATGTATCTTTGTATTGTACTTGGTGGTCATTAATCAGTGAGATACATAGGCAAAAAATTAAATTCATCGATCACTCTTTCTTTTTCATTGTGCTTTTGATTGACTATTCGACTTCATAGTAAACTTTTGCCAGTGATTTGAAAATAATATCTAATGATACGATTAGCTTTCTATTTCTATATACTATTTTATGTCATATATACCCAAAATGATAATTATTTAGATATTAACAAGGCCTTAACTAAACATTCTTTTTCAAAATTAGTTTTAGGCCCGTGTGTTGCACGTGTATAATTATTTACTAAATAGTGCAAACTTCTTTGAAAAATTAAATGTTACATTGACCATCGCCTAACCTACTCCTGGGTTTCATAATGTGACACTATATATATAGTCATATTGTTCATCTCCGACATTGTTTTCTTATAAAGGTAAATAAGAAATTCTTTTTCTACCACTTTAAGAAAAAATTACATGTTTCATTTAGTGTCTCCTTTCTCATTAGGAGAATTTTAAACAAGATAGATTTTTTCATTAAGAATTTTAAATGAATAATCTACCCGAGTCACCATTTTCAAAATCTAGATTAACATCATCGCTATTGGAATGCAACATTTCTACTTATCATGTGCAGTTACATAGCAAAATCTTATTGACTTTGGTGCTCTCACTCTAAATCAGTTGGTGCTATTACACTGTGAAGGTAATCGTGGTGAAGAATTCATGTATCAAGTCATCAATATATATATGAAAAATAATAAATATTATATATATATATATATATATATTATAAATTTTGTGTATGTTTTAGTTAATGTACATTCATTTGTTATGTGCTTTTGTCTTGCACTTTGTGGTTATTCAATTGGTGAGATATAGAGGCATGAAATTCTATTAATTAATCACAAGGTTTCTTTCGTGGTATTTTTGAATGACCTTTACACTTCACACTAAATGAATTTAGTTACCATTGGTTTGTATAGGATCTCTAATGATATGATCAGTTTTCTCTTCCTATATAATCTTAGATATTGAAATTCAAGGGGGTGTGAATTAAAATCTTTTTCAAGTCAACTAATCAATCAAGTCAGTTGACTCCCTGCTAGTTAGTATAAGCAATAAACTTGAAATAAGTATAAAGACAGGAAATAAAGTATAAAGAGAGATAGAGATTTTTATACTAGTTTGAATCACCAGTGTGCTGCCTATTCAACTCCCTTTGGGTTTCAACAGTTTTCTTAGGAACTCGACTTGAAATTTGAGTTACAACGTCGATGGATACGTCCTGGATCTGAACTTAACAATGTCCAGTTCTTGTTACACAATCTCACCTGGTATAACTAAAGACCGACTCTTATCTTTTTTCTATAATTATTGAAAAGTGAAAGAATTACAGAACTTTATGATGATTAAAAGATAAGATGGAATCGTAGTTCCACTGAAGTTGCATATTGACTCTTCTATCTTCTATGCATTTTTATTGTCGTTATGTTTATTTAATTTCTTACTCTAAAATGAAACCAAAGGGAGTTTATCAATCAAGGATTTATATTGATTCCTAATTGAGGATTCACATCATTAGCATGTCCATATCAAATATTTCCATGCATGTGATGTGATCTTTGTATTCTGGATTGATGGTTCATATCCATACACTTCTATATCATTTTTTTTCTGTGTAAAGAATGTGATCTATTTGTAGAGAATGTGATCTCTTTCTTTACTTGGTATTCATGAGTTCTTACCAAGTGTTGATATTCTCCTTTTATTAATCCATGCTCAATCAGTGTTAATTTTTTTATTATCAAAACCTTTGATTTCTCTTCTTGAGAGGATCTTCTGAATCTTTCTTTGTGTTCTTCCAAACTTGGTATGAGATCTTTATTGATTTCTACATTTGTGAATATCTTCAGATTCCCCACTTTGAGTTCCTCCAAGGTATGTCTTGTGTATTTATTTCATTAGTTTCTCATTATTAAAATATATTAGGCAATTTTAGGAGTCAAACAATCTTCCTCTTTTTGATAATGACAAATAATAAACATCAATTGATTTTCCTATACATACTACTACTCCTTTCTTGCAGCTCGCTCATTTTAGCTAGCTTCCCCTAACGTGTAGCTCCCCTTTACTTTTTGCATACTGATGTGTAGGCTTTCTCTCCCACAGACCTAATCAAAAAGTACAAACAAGCAAGCAAAACAAGTAGACAAACTAAATAGATATATGTACATACCATGTAGATAAATTAAGTAGTCAAGAAGAAAGGAGTAATATATAGTTAGGATAGGGAAAAAAGAGTACCCCTGATAGAGTCCAAAAAGAGAGAGGGGAGAGCCCGTTTGAATGAAGAGTAGTTTAAAAAATTCAACATTTCTTAAGTAAGTAGGTAAGATTATTGTCCATGTTGTGAATAAATATTCTATAGGAGCATTCTACATTCTTAGAGAAGTTTGAGTAGGAGTTTTGGACTGGTATAGCAATCTCATTGTGGGGAGATTTGTCTTAATACTTGATGGAGTTGACTTTCTTGAACAATTTGTTGAAGATATTGACTCCTTCTTGTTTGAGGCTATGTCACGACCGATTTTTCTAGGTTATAATGGCGCCTACCATAACCCACCAGTAGGCAAGTGAACCCATAGCCCAGAACAACTATTAATGGACTACTCAATAATATAAGGAAAAAAATGATGAATATATGAAATAAGGATCAGTATATAGAAGAATCCCAAAACCTGGTGGTATCAGTACAAGACCTTCTACTATGAAAGGAGTACAAAAATGAAATATCAAGAGAAATACACTGATACAACTTATCTTTGAATACAACTTAAAGAATAGTCTAATACATAAGAGAGAGATAAGTTATACTCTGAACGTCAGGAGCTCACTCTAAGTCTCTAAACTAAGGTTACTCCACATGATGCACACATCATTAGTGATAACACGTACTATGATCTGCAGGGTGCAGAAGTGTAGTATGAGTACCAAATGGATTAATCAGTAGGAAACTACCAACTGATCTCCAAAGATAAAGAAGATATACATAGGATATAAACAGAACCGAATCTACACACAAGAGTCTAGAAACCATATAACAAGTCAATGAGAATACTAAGGGACAACTATCATATTCATGTCCAAGAGTCTAACATAATAAGACTAAGGAAGTATCAAGGTGAACTATCCTACTCCATCTATATTCAATATACATCAATATACAAATAAAGAGCAAACGGAAGATATATAGTAATATACAAGGCAAAGAGATAACTATACAAAATGAACAACGAAGGAAGGGATATGTAGTAGTGCAATAGCTTCATATAGCTAGATATATATACAGGTATATATGCATATAAGCATGAGGTCATCTGAACGCATAACCTATATCATCATATTATCATTTAAGACCTCATTATAACAGTATTAGGATTTAAATACTATCATACTCGGGGTTTCTAATCCATATGGCTAGACATTAGATAATCATGCATAATAATGCAATTATTAGATAGGAGAGGCCGAATACATGGCTCAAATCCTAATACTGGATCAATGACCAATCTGTCATAAGCTAGCCATAATAATGACCATAACAATGATAACAACATTATCAATAATAGCGTGAATAATCGGCTACTCCGAATAACCAAATACCTAGCGAAGCACTGCCCCAGGCTTGGAAGGTTTAATCAACATACAATAACACAAGGATTTCTTCAGCCATATATATGAAACCATCCTATACCTGCTAATAAATATAAGTGCATACTGTTGATAGGCGATGCGCATGCAGGAATGAATGAAAAGTACATAATAGATATCGCACCTCATCATAACTATCCTCATCAGGACTATCATCATCACAATAAACCTCCGTCCTTGTCGGGTATCAACACATCATTAATATATCCTCTGACCTTGCCAGGTATCAACATATCATCAATATATCCTTTGACCTTACCGAATATCAACATATCATCAATATATCCTCTGGTCTTGCTGGGTATGAGCATCATTACAACAGTATCCTTTGATCTTGTCGGGTGTCAATATCATCAAAATAGTATCCTTCGACATTGTTGGGTATCAATATCATCATAATAGTATTCTCCGGTCTTGTTGGATGTCAATATCATCAAAATTACCATTACCAAATAAGATACACTAAAATACTCATAAACTTATGCATATCACCAGAAAATATCTATCTAGTCAACCCAACTACTCGTTATTAGTTAACCAACACTTATTATAAAAGAATCACTAGTTCACTACTCATCTCATAACCTCTAGTTATTAGCCTAAACACAATCTTTCACATAATCCTTACTCATGGGATAACAACTAACCATTATTTATTAATTAGCCAACATCTATCATCTAGTCAAAGTTCATCACTAGACCAAAACCATAATTATCACGTATTCACTATTCATCATTTATCAATTAATCATCCTATATCTGTTAATAATTACTAGAAAACACCTTACTACTTGTCACCTAACCATATTTTATTAACTAACACCATTCATTAACTTACCATCGTTAGCTACCATGTTTCAATTAAGTAAGATTCATTAATCAATACATTAGATTCCTAGTCATCATGTGCTATAGTCCCCTAATAGACAACTAGTTACCACATAGCTTAACCGTCTAACCAAAAGAGCAGTCATAAGATCATATTTAAGCTATAATCATATTATTTATAATGGTAAATAATCCTGAACACTCTAAATCAATGCATGTCATCACCAGTATTCAATCAGTGGAATAATAAGCATTATACCGCATCTTCCTCCATCCCATACTTGAGAGATATGTATACAAACATATACATATTCATATTCATAAATTGTAATAACATCATTTATAATGATAAACAGTTCTTGATGATTCAATCAATATCATAACATAACCCTTGGCCCATTAATTTATCCAAACTAATCACAACATCATAATCATGGCCTTAGGTCCATACATATATCCGGGACTCATATTAATAATCATAGTTATAATTAGTAGCATATCTCCAATCATCTTACATATAGGAGGCATAACATCAATAAGCTTGTAATCATCTATCAGACAAGATGCATCTCACATCTAGGAGGCATAATATATATAGACATGTAATCGTCTATGGGATATTTTATATCAATAGGTCATACATCATGATTATGAGGAATATCACTTCTCTAAGAAAATTTACATATCCAAGAGGAACATCGTCTCTATAGGTCCAACAATCACGACTAAAGAAAATAGAAACTATATAGGCCAATCATCAAATCTAAGAGGAAATAACATCTCTATAGGTCAATCATCAAGTCTAAGAGAAAATAACATCTCTGTAGGCCAATCATCAAGTCTAAGAGGAAATAACATCTCTAAAGGCCAATCATCAAGTCTAAGAGGAAATAAAATCTCTATAGGCCAATCATTAAGTCTAAGAGAAAATAGTATCTCTATAGGCCACATAACATATCTAGGAGGAATATCATCTTTAAATGCCCAATACCACTTCCACAAGGAGAATCATAACTATAAAACAAAAGCCATCATCCGAGAACATCAATACAAGTCACCAAGTTTTGAAGTAACCTCATTCTAATGTTTACTAGACTCGTCTATGTCTAACACCTACAACTAAGTCCACAAGACTTAACACAACCTTAGGCGTAAGTGGCCCGAACGATCCCATTTCTAATCCACAATTTCAATAATTAGGCACACTATGCCACAAACTATGCTAAGGTATCTAGTTCATCTTCTAGATATCAAGTAAGCCATATTCAAGCCTAAGATAACAACTTTGACTAGAAACAAGGGTACTTAAGTCAACTCTATCCAAATTATGGTTTCAAGACTACCACACAATTCTAAAACCACATTCCAGACATAGCATTATATCATATCCCTACTATAACTAATCTAAACTAAAGAGGGAAGGAAATAGGATGCAAAAGGGTCATAAACATGCTATCTTACAGGTCCAAAACCCTCATATATTCCCAAAAACATCAACAATCAAGGCCAAGTCATCCTACTCATAATCAAGCCTAATGTCCATATTCACATGCAATATATATCACACATCATCAATGAATAAAAGTAGATAGAAGCCTACCTCAAGTCCAAACCATAAACCCTCACTTCATGCACCAAATGCTCATCTTCACTTTACAATCCCCAAAATTCCATCACACTATCGAAACCATAATCTACTCATTATTACGAGTGTAATGATACCAATATTGCACCATTATGCTTCAGGTCCAGAAACGACACTAAAAACCCAAGTACGTACCACATATAAAAAATGAGTTTTCGAGACCAACCCAATGTTCACACATGAATAAGGAATCATAATCCTCAATGAATGGGTAAAAACTAAGCATACTTTAGGCTAAACTCAATCCCTGAGCTAAATTGGGGTTTTAGGTCCAAAATAAAAAATTCAAACATGAATTCAAGGAATTCTTACCTTAGTCTTGAAGATAATCATGATAGAAGATGATAATTAAGCTCTCAAGTCACCCCCATGACCAATTTTGAGTTATTACACTCATTTTGGGGATTCTAGATCTAAATAATGAAGGGGAAATGGCCCAAATGCATATTAGGACCTTTATATAGCCCCTACAAGTAAAAAGATGCTGCTATCATGGTCATACAATCCTTGATCGTGCTTCTGGAATTGTATACTCTTGGATGTGATTACGATTGCATCAGATGACAGCAAACTAAAAGATAAGTTTTTGACCCTTGGAACTCATCCGGAATACAAATAACATAATTCAATTGTAAATTGTTAGCATAAACCACATTTCAAATCCATTGGATTCATCAAAACTTTTATCAAAGATCGTTCAGGAAAAAAAGTGGGGCCCACACCTATAGTTTCATCACTTTTAATAAAATCCGCTCAATAGCCCAAAATAAGTCTGGGAGCCTTGGGACATGGCCCAAGGGTATCCCTAGCCTAAAATTGACTTTCCGAATGATATGAAAAATTCAAATTTTGAATTCGAGATTGTTTCAACCAAATATGGATCCCACACCCATTCTTTCCAATTTTCAACATTCCAACCAATTGGTCAAAATGAGCTCGGGTGCATTGGGACCCGAACCAACGGTTAACCTAGACTAAAATTGATATATCGAATAGTATGGCGCAGTCAGAATTTGCATCCGAGATTGTTTCACTAAAGTTCTTGCTTGGTGGCCATTTAGAACCAATGAAGACTACAAAATAGGAAATTGGCTCTAAAAACCAAACGAATTGCCCGATAACCAAACCATCGGTCCTAGCAAGTCATAAATGACTTGGGGAAACTATGGAGAAAGTCAAACGGTAAAGACAAGCATAAATATGGAAAAAGACCTGAAGGGTCATTACAATATCCACTACTAAAAGGACTTTCATCCCCAAAAGTCAATCGATAGAGAGAATCTCAAAAGCTCAAAAGTATGAGGAACTGGCCCACATTCTCCAAGCATGACTTCCTAAGTAACCTTAATGGAAAGAAAAGACTTTTAAGGGATTTCTCCACAGGTATCCCTTTTTCAACTAGCACTTTTATTATACTTCCAAAATAGCCAAAACTAAACTTGAACTGATAATTGGCCTCCAACTGAGCCGAAAAGGTAGAGGCATACAAGGCAAAAGAAAATAAAGATATGAGTCATAAAATTGACCTAAATACAAAAATAACCTTCCCTTACATTTTTGCATCTGTTATCTACTCCAAGCTGGGGGGAAATCACTTGAGTCTCATCTATGCAGTCTCATCATGGAGAACTCAAAGAACTAAAGTTTATCCGCTGAAAGTCCATAAAGAAAACATGAGAATAAGCTCATAAGGCATTATCAGGGCATAATAATGGAGATATTCACGAAATGGAAGCTATGCCAATGCCATAATCAATCCGAATAACAATCAAACTGAAATCTCAAAATTCAAGGTATAACTACTCATCGCTGAATATTCCACTCCAAGATGTTTCATCCATCGAGAATGAAGCCATACTGAATTCAACTCAAGAATATTACTCCCACTGAGTAAATCATCCAAAATTCCCAAAGAAAGCTGAAACTCGAGGTCAAAAATGAAATAACTAATACGAGGCCCATGGGCTATCATTTGAACACTAATCAACTATAATCTAGCCAAAGTCTGGAAGACTAAATTGGCAACCATAGAGTAGCTCAACCAGCCAATAAATGAAATCTGAACTGAAACATGTCTAAAACTAAAGCTACAGGAAAGCTCTACAACACCAAGGTAAAATCTCAATATCAAGGTTGGATGGCTCGGTCTCAAACATCTAAATCAAAACTAACAATAAGTAGGAATTAATGCTCCACATTTATCATACTTCCAAATCTCCATTCTAATGAGTCAAATCCAACATTGAGAGAATAAGGCTATATGAATGTCAACTATCTCAGATCGACTCTAGAATCCAAATCTAACATATTCGAGATAAATCATACCAAGCCACAGTTAAGATATATCCAGAAAGAAAATATTACCATAGGGATAACCATTGACTGATAATACAAGCAACCGACTCTATATCGATAGGAGGGAACTAAATATAGCCACAAAATAGGAGTCATGCCAAAGGAAAAATCACTGGTTGAAAATGCATATAACCCACTACATATCCTCTGGAGGGCACAAACTATCCAAACATACACAAAAACATCATAAGTCTAAAAACTATACCCGAAATAGCAAAAGCTATAACAACTAGGAAAAATATAATTTAGGCCAGAAACTACCAATCCAATACTCCATCTAAGGAAAGAAATAGTCACAAGTTCATATTATCAAGGAGAATCACTCCACCAAGACACACTAGGCCAAATAAATGCTAAAATAAGGATTACCTAAATTCACCAAAGAACCACATCATTGAAGAAGAAATACCAATCTCAAAACCAAGGTCAAAGTCAAGGCCACCACCAGAGTACCAATAACTCAAGTTAAAGTGTTTCTAATTTTCCAACTTAAGAAAGGATAGGAAAGGCCACCTGCCTCTAACTTTTCAACTCTAAAGACAAAACTATATCATAGTGACAAAGGAGTATCTAATCTTTGCACTAACAATAAGGCAAACCATCCCAAGGGAATGAACCCAAAATAACTATGAGATGAATCCATGACATCTCAACATTAAATATCATAATCACTATTAAATGATAAAATATCCACAAATAAAGAACGGACCTCAAACCTGTCCATCTCACAAATGGGTTATACCAGAAGGGATAGCCAAAATAAAATCCTTCACTACCTAAGATGCAAGTCTACGAATAGCAAAGTCAAAAATAGGCAACATAACTAAATTGACAACTAAAAAACCACAAAGTACTATGGAAGGTCAACATACTTTCGATTCCTTAACACATGCCTAAATCAATTTAATATAGCTAACCAAGAGGGAACACAGTCAACCTCGTGGTGATAGGGGAAAGAAATCACCAAATTGGGTTATATCTGCTCAATCACCAAATAATATCACAAGAAAATAAAAGTCTAACTAGATAACACTAGTCTATAAAGCTAGTCAAACTCATCATGTAACAACATTAAGTAATAATATCAGGTAATATCAATAATCTAACACAGTGGTGCAATAGAAACAAAAATATCCATATCAACATACTGAACAGGCGGTACCAAATTAAATATCAATATTATTTACCACTCAATGGCTATAATAGGGCTAATGTGCAAGATAAATGGCACTCAAACCCAAAACTACATCCATAGGGGAAAACATCAATATAGATCTATAATAATAAGAGATAAATGTGATAAATAAGAGCACACCAATTGTGGTGACATCTATAATCATATGCCAAACGAGCATAGGGAAAATAAATCTAAACAATTGTAAATCAGACCAACCGATTGAATCATCAACTGAGGCGCCAAGCAAACTATCTCTTACTAAAGATGTCACAATATCATAAGCTGATCTAACTAAGTTGAATGACCGGAGTCTCATGTCAGGGACACTGCCTAGACTAGTAGTCGGTCTCTCGGCAGCCATAGCAACTCCTAAAGCATCAATATGGAGAGAACAAAAATTAAGCCCAAATGGCTGGCCAACTAACATTGAGAGAAATTTGCAAAATTATGTCCAAACTTTAAAAAGTCACAGCCTGTCTTAGGAACTTTAGGCTAACAGGGAAAATAGGCTAACTCTAGCTGATCAACTATCTTTAACTCGAGCTAGATAATAAATGCAAACTTTAGATATCAACCTTCTGGCCTTAAGATAAGATATGAAATAACTCTTTGGAGATACTAAATTATCGAACCACTCAAATATTGGCTCATCTGGAAACTAAAACTTCACTACTCAGGTGTGATAATCTATAGAAGCATAACAAGAATGAAGCCAACCCGTACCAAGATTAAGATCAAAATTAACCATGTCTAACTCTATCAAGTCAGCTAACATGACACTATGAAGAACAGTGATAGGACACTTCTTGAAAATCCATTTAGCAACAACTGATTCACCTACTGGAGTAGAAACTAAGAAAGGCTCAGGAATCTTTTCAGAAGTTATATCAAAATTCATGGCAACTAACGGGGTCACATAAGAGAAACTCGCCCCAGGGTCTAATAATGCATACACATCAAAATGAAAAACACAAAGCATACCAGTAACAATATCTGGTGAATCTTCTTACTCCTGGCGGGATGGTAGAGTATAGAACTGATTCTGGTGCTGTCCGCCAGCGGTACTAGATGAAACACCCCGAGGAGGGGCTGGTACACTGGTAGCCTGAGTCTGGGGATGAACATCTCTATTTCTATGCTTAGCATATGGATACTCTCTAACTCTTTGTCCCAACTTACCACAACCAAACAACCGTTCTGCTCGGCCAAGCACTCACCGGGATATGTTCTACCTCACTTAGCATATGGAGGATAATTAAGATTACCACTCATACTATTCTGGGATCTAGACATAAAAAATTTACTCCACTACTCGTACCTACCTCTAGGAGCGGGAGCACTAGCTGAAAATAGTACTGGCATAGATGAATGGTTCTGAAACTGTGGGCGATTCCCCTCATGGGTTCTAGTCTTAGTATACTCAAACTGCTCTATTCTAACCCTCTTATATACTTCCTCTATTTTCTTTATCTTCTCTATCTCAATCTATTGAGCATGCATTATCAATCTAGAAAGATCTATGTCTCTATTGAGCATAATAGTTTTATACTCTTTAACTACCAATCCAGATACACCGGTCACAAACTTACTCATGCTTGACCTAGGATCAGCCATCTAATCTGGGGCATACTTAGACAACTGGTTAAACTTGAGGCAATGCTCCTTCACTGTCATGGAGCCCTACCTTAAGTTCATGAGCTCTTCTATCTTAGCTTCTCTCATCTTAAGTGGGAAAAATTTGTCAAAGAATATATCCTGAAATGTCTGCCAAGTCATGCGAGCTGCATTCTCCCCTCTACTCTTTTTCCACATCACTACCCAATCATAAGCAACATCCTTTAGCCTATTGGATACCAATTCTACACTCTTATCCTCAATAACATACATCACTTGGGTGATCTTCTCTACCTCATCAAGATACAACTGTGGGTCCTCACCTGCTTTTGACCCAAAGAATTCTGGTGGCTTTATTCTCATAAAGTCTCAAATTCTGACTGTGGCTAAAGCCCCATCTTGCCGAGGTAGGACTTTAGCCTAATGATTACCTTGAACATTAGTAGTCACACCTTGGGCTAGCGCTTGAAAAGCTGCCCAAAACTCTGCATGTGATATATTTTTATTCAAAGGATTTGCGGGCTAAGGCAGTTGTTTATCATTCTATAGACATTAGCTCTGCGAGAAGGCATATTCTGTAATAAAAGAGTACGAGTTAATAGCAGATAGAGACAGCTGTAAGCATAATAGATTATGAAAGAAAGAGAGGATTTTCCTAAAATTCTCCATAGCCTCTTGCTAATAGATGTGGTGTGCTTCACACCGATGATTAATAATCTATGTAACATGGCTTTTATGACTCCCTATGACTCTCTAAACCTTAGGCTTTTATAAAAAGTTTGTAATGCCCCAAAAGATGATCTCGGGATGTCACACGGTCCTTAAAGTTATGATTAGACTTAAGCTAACCCTTTGAGCCTGCTACTAAGTCTGAACCTTACTTCAAGATCATCTACTCAAGAAATAATACTGTATTATACCAATACTAAACTAAGTAAACTGTAGATAATATCTGAACAACAAATACTGAAAGTCTGTAAATAAACTCGTAGTCAGACAAACCTCTACTACTAATAAAGAACTAGAGAGCTATTAGGACAGACCCCAACTAACTTGGACTAAACTAAAAATGATAACTCAAATACTATAAAAGCTGGAAATCTGAAAAAGTAGACCCTCAAATCATGAGGAATCACCAACTATGCGAGCGTAGATAAAGATGCTCATACTACTCACGTTGTTAATATGGAGCACCTGAACCTACATTGTAAGATAATATAGCACATAGACATATATGTAGATCAGCACTTTGAGGATGTACTGAGTATATGGAGGTGCAATGCATAAGTAAACATCATCATAATTAGAAAGTAAATACATGTGGATGTATATGAATCACATAAGCTTGATTATCCAAAAATATCAAAATATAAAATCATGTATAACCAATCATACTTGTAAATCTAGTGAGTCATAACATATAGTCTTGTAAAAGCTTTTCTATCATTATTTTCTTTTAAAACTTAGAAGCTTTAGGACTTAGAGACTTTGGAACTCAGGGACTTTGGACTTGGGGACTTTGGACTTGGGAGTTTCTTTTAATCGATATAAACCATGTGAGCTGACATGGAGTCCAATGTCTTGCCCACATTAGGGAGAGTTGTTCTACCCTTGCCGATAAAATAGAACCTTAACTTAAGTGATCACTATCTTAGTCATTCATGTAGAAGTAGGAATAATCTTTGTCCTATAGTGGCACGTAGTTCTAGGGTATAAGACCTTGGAATCATACCCAACTCGGTGCTAAATACTACTCCCATACTTATTGCTCAGAACTTTTAGGAAATCCACCTTAAAATAGCATAAGAGTTTAAAATTAAAACTGATTATGCTTATCTTCTGTAAATCTCAAACTATGTGAAAAAAATATGGATTCCTTAGCTTAGCTTAAGATCAAAAGATCAGTTTTTACTTTTGAAAGCAATTATCAAACTTGTCAATAAAACTTGAGATCATAGTCTTTTATAAAATCATCAATGGTACTTAGGACTCAAAATATAAAGCTTTAATACATCAATAATCATACTTAAACTTCATGCTCAACAATCATCTTAAAAGATTTCAACAATCTCAATCAAGATAATGGAAAATAACTCATAATATGAATCTCATGATTTCAAACATAGATATATATAAATCTCTTGCAATTGAAGCCTTAAATAACATCATAATTTCATAATATAATAATAAGAATTGGGTAATAACCCTAACTTGAAAATTATGTAATCTTTAATAAAAATCAAGTTTTTTTGGGCACAAGGATGAAAGATTTATCCTTGTTCAAATCCCACATACCTTAATTGATGATCTTTGATGAAAGGCTTGAATTTTTGATTCCTATTGATGCTTTGGAGATAATTTCTTAGTGCTCTCGTATTGGGAAGTCTCAATCTTGAGTTATCTTGGATAGTTAATGGAGGAATTTTGGATTTCTTGGGGAGAAAGTTGATAAACTAGGGTTTTTGTTTTGAGGGGGAAGGATGAATAATGCATAATGTGCTCTAAAATATAAGTGATCCTGTGTTTTTGGATAGATTTAGGGGTTGGGGAAAAGTATAAAATACCCTCATCAAAAATACCCTCCTTTAACTCCTAAATGAAATTGGAAAAATGAATTGGGGTCCCAATTTTTGGCATTGGCACGACGCGCCACTATCACTCCAATCCACTGGAAAATGTCAACGGGGAAAATGCATAGTGGCACGATGCGGTGGTATCGCGTTTCCACCTTGGATGAGACCTTGAAACTTAGTGCAACCCGCCAATATCGCGGTCCTTCACTGAAATTGAACAATTAGGAATTTGGCTCTCTCTGCGATGCGCTAGTATCGCAGAGGGCAACTGGAAATTGAAAATTAGGAATTAACACTGCTCTGGGATGCACTAAGGGTCCAAATGATGGTGTTTTATGACTGGAACTTAAAGTAGCCATAACTTCTTACTCGGTTGTCGGATTTAAGCGAATCTTATATCGTTGGAAAGCTTATTAAATTTCCTACTTCATGGAAAGTTGAAATCTAAATAATTCCACACTAAATAAATATCACTCATTCTAGAAGCTACTCTCTATCATTCTTGGGATGAGTTTAAGCTAGGAAAAATCATTGGGCATTGCAGGACTCCTACAACTTCTCTTTTGGCTTTGTCTCTAAATCTAACTTATCCACCATCAATTTTTTTATGATGCTGAAATTTTCCTCTTTTTGGTCATATGTCTGAAACATCCACTGTCTATTACCCATATTCTCTTTCTGTTGTTTTTGTGGGCATGTTCCTGTAAAATAAGAAAATTAATTTCGTTTAGGTGCATAAGTGTTCTTTGTTCCTTTAGGGTTAGATGTATTTATTTCTTGTCTAAAAATCTATGTTCCTCAAAATTGTTGTTTTCATGATTTATTCCATTTTTTTGCACTGGTGTAGCAAATTGGTCCATAATGAGAGAAAGAGTTCATTTCTGAGGTAAAAGAGCTAGAGACATATATTGATAGCTTTCAAAATAATAGACATGATAGATCTATGACTTGGTGATTTTCTGGCATTGTTTAACTTTATCATAAGACCATTTTGTTCTTCTTGAAGCAAGTCAATATCTACTTGGGTTGCTTTAAGTTGGATTGACCATTTCTTTCTTTCTTTTTTAATTTTTCTTTTTAAAAGAGTTTTCTAATTTTTTGTTATTTGAGCAATTTTGTTGTATTCATCGATGACCTTTTGAAGTTATTCAATTATCATGTAAATATTTGATTATATTATATTGCATTTTTGTCAATTAAGGGGCCTTACATTACTTGATTCAACTATGGCCATGAAACACATATTGGCAATTTTTGCATCGCCCACAAATTATTAGAAATTACCCCTATGATGACGGTTCAAACACTATTGCAATATACATTAGAACCATCGTCATAGCTCTACCACAACGGTTAAGTATGTGTCCTATATGTGGCATTAGGATAGGGATTGGAAACTATTTAGTGATGGTTGGACGAAATCGTCGCCATAGTATACCAAAGATTATTTTTTCTATTACTAGAATGCCCCTTTCACCTATAACAACGGATCCTGACCGTTGTAATAAGTTTTATTGCAACGACGTTTAACCATTGCAATATCATCTATTTCCATAATTTTGTTATTCTATTGCCACGGTGTTTGCCTGTATATTGCAACAACTTTTAAAGTCTACTACAATAGTTTATTATATTATTGCAATATTTCTTAAATACCTATTACAAGTATGTCATTAAGCTATTGCAACAGTTTTCTAATCTTTTGTAATTGTTATTAATTGCATATTGCATTGGTTTTATTGATATTTTTCTATGATTATTAACTTGGAACCTACCTTCCAAACGTATGGTGACTAAGACAAACCCTTCAACACTTGGAACACACCTTTGTATTGATGGAAGAACAATCTAAAAACTTCTAATGGTGTACCTCAATAACCATTTTATCTCAATTCTTTATTCGATTTATCATATCCTTATATACATTTATCATGTAGCTCAATTTCCACTATGATAACCAACTTTTCAACACCTTTGGCAATACTCAGATACAAAATATTTCCTTAACATTCAACAACCAATAAGACTTTGTAGACGAACAAAAAATGAACTTTTATACCTGCAGAGAACACATATCTAAGAAAATTCAATTTGCTCCTAATCGTTGCTTTCTTAACGAGAGTGACATTTTGCAAAAAAAACAAACAATAATCTCAACCTATACCCAATAGTCATTTAACTAACTAGGACACCATCAACAACTATAAATTTTTCCATGACAACTTTACAGTATTCAATATTTATCTCTCAAATTCTCAAGTAGGGAACTAAAGGGCATAGCAAATAGGAATATGATTTTAACCACAGAAAGTAGTCAAGTATATTATAAACACAGCTACAAATGCATCTTTTAAAAGAAACTATTAGAAGTGTAATTATATTGATCTGGACTTCGCACTGAAAATGAGTTCACGTTCAGTCTTGAAGAATAATGTAAAACATAAATGAGAACAACGGAGGTGGTTGGAATTTATAACAAGTATTCCAACCATGAATTTAGAATGGTCCATCTTCCATTTTTAACAAAAATATTCTACTGGTCTTAGGTGGAAGATTCTTCTTGACAATCCAAACTTTCAAGGTTCCACATCATTAATAGCTGGAGTGAGACCTCTGGTAGTCTTCACATAAGTTACATATTCATTATACTACATAGTAAATAATATAATCTGGAATAGAATTTTTGGATTCATTTCCTCAGTGATTCTGATATAGGTCCATCGTAACCTACTTTGCATATCCATAAGTTAATTGTTTCTATAATGATCCACCCTAGAGACAAAATTCAATGAGTTCATCTTGCAGCTCAACTAGTTTGACAAGTTCTAGAAAATCTTAAACAGATAAGATTCACAATATTCTCTTTCAATGATAAGGAAAAGAGATGATAATTACCTTCTTGAGTAGTGACCTCAGGCAGGTATGTGGCATTTCTCCTTATGTTATAGTCAGGGTTAGTAAATTCAATAATTATCCCATGATTACCTACCTGAACAAACCATTTCATTCTTGAGAACAAAATACTAGTAAAGCAAGCAAATAAGAGAGAAATAGTCATTGCAAGAAACAGAATAGAATGTAAGGAGACAAAATCGCTCATATGATTATATCAATAATGATGACGTTTTACACACTAACAAATCATGACCACCTTACCCAAGTAAAAGAACATACTGAAGGTGAATCAACTAAAGACCAATAAAAGAGTTTTGAAAATGTAAAACTACTACTGGCATTTAATTTTAGTATCTAGATTTTTTTGAGGGAGCAAATGAAAGAAAGACGACTTCGATCTAAGCTTCACATTATATGTCTAGGGAGTTTATATAAGTCTAAAGGTATATCTAATTGTCATTCTTGTGTAACAAAAACTAATAGAATATTGCTCCAAATAAAACTAACTGCTACCATACCATCGATGTATAGTATAATGACTTAGAAGCAAAATAATGTGGTCAATGTTTTTGAAATACCCTGGGTTTTGACCCTTACAAAATTTTTTGAGTTTGAGCTTTTGGACATCATTAGACTTGAAGGTACTTGTCATATGATGTAGGTACGATTTAGGGTCCTCAACTCGTATGATAATCACTAGGGTTAGCTTGATTTCTGTCCATGGTACGAATGGACATCATAATAATCGTATCTTAGGGTACGAGAAATATAGTGCCAAATTGCATGATTTCCTATGTCTAGCCAAGATGATTCTGCCTAGGGTACACTTTAAGGGTTCTAATCCGTTGTTAAGGATACGAGTTGGCCCTTGTGGTCGTATGTTGTATAGTGTTGAAGTCCAAGTTTCTGCCAAGGGTACGAGTGATAGGTACCACTCGTACATTGTGGGTATGATTTGGGTGGTGTGGTCATACCCTATTACTACAACAACAACAACAAAACCAGTATATTCCCACAAAGTGAGGTCTGGGGAGGGTAAAATGTACACAGTCCATACCACTACCTTAGAGGAAGTAGAGAGGTTATTTTCGATAGACCCTCAGCTCAAGATAGAGAATAGTATACCAAGGTCGTAATGAGACATGAAACAGGATGTATAACATAACAGAAATAAGAGATAAAAAAATAAGAACACTAAGTCTCAGAGAAATGGGAAATAAGAGAAATACGAACAATACGGAATATGAAATAAGAACATAGATACCCATAGGGTAGTAACATGCCCTCACAATCCTAAAACACCCACCATACCCAAACTCCCCTATCACCTAGCGATTACCTACACACTCACCCTAGCCGTCTACCCTAATCCGTTACCTCCACACCTTTCTGTCTAGGGTCATCTCCTCAGTAATCTAAAGCAGTTCCATGTCATGCCTAATCATCTCCCTCCAGTATTTCTTAGGCCTACCTCTACTCC
The DNA here is from genome assembly GCF_002878395.1 of Capsicum annuum. NCBI lineage: Eukaryota > Viridiplantae > Streptophyta > Magnoliopsida > Solanales > Solanaceae > Capsicum > Capsicum annuum. Next base: position 126,890,832 of record NC_061117.1, read on the forward strand.
TCTTGAATCCATCCAAAGCTAGCCTCTCACACCTCCAAATAGGGGCATCCGTGCCCCTCCTCATCACATGATCAAACCATCTCAACCTTTCTTCTCGCATCTTTTCCTCCACCGAAGCAACTCCCACCTTCTCCCGGATAATCTCATTCCTAAATTTATCCTCTCTAGTTAGTCCACACATCCAACACAACATTCTTATTTTTGCCACCTTCTATCTTTGAATATGGGAGTTCTTGACTGGCTAACACTCTGCTCCATACAGCATGGCCGGATGGACTGCCACCCTGTAGAATTTGCCTTTAAGCTTAAGTCGCACCTTATTATCACAGAACACTTCTGAGGCGAGCCTCCACTCCATCCAAACTATTCCAATATGTTTAGTGACATCCTCATCAATCTCGCCATTCCCTTGAATCACAAACCCCAAATACTTAAAACTATCCTTCTTACTAACATCTTGAGAATCCAACAACACCACCACACCGTCCTCCTGACTCGAGTCACTAAACTTGCATTTCAAATACTCCATCCTGGACCTACTCAACTTGAACCCCTTAGATTCAAGAGTTTGCCTCCAAACCTCCAATTTCTCATTCACCCCCCCCCCCCATGTCTCATCAATCAGCACTATATCATCCGTAAATAACATACACCATGGTACCTCACCTTGAATACTCCACATCAACACATTCATCACCAATGCTAAAAGGAACGGGATAAGAGTCATGGTACCTCACCTTGAATAATCCACGTCAACGTGTTCATCACCAATGCTAAAAGGAACGGGATAAGAGTCGATCCCTGATGCAAACCTATCTCGACCAAAAAATGCCCTAAGTCCCCTCCCGCCGTCCTTACTCGAGTCTTTTCTCCATCGTATATGTGCTTAATTTCTCTGATGTACGCCACCAGAACTCCTCTCACCTCTAAGCATCTCCAAAAAACCTCTCTAGGGACTTTGTCATACACCTTCTCCAGATCGATGAACACCATATGAAAATCCCTCTTTCTTTCCTTAAACTGCTCCACCAATCTTCTCATCAAGTGGATTGCCTCTGTCATCGAGCGTCCAGGCATAAAACCAAATTTATTCTCCAAAATAGACACTACCCTCCTCAACCTCTGCTCAACCACCCTCTCCAAAATCTTTATAGTATGGTTCAACAGCTTAATACCCCTATAGTTATTGCAACTCTGAACATCACCCTTGTTTTTATATAATGAAATCAACATACTCCATCTCTAAGCCTCAGGCATTCTCCCTATCTTGAAAATGGCATTGAGCAAATCAGTCAACCACCTTAAGCCTACCCCACTAGCATACTTCCAAAATTCTACCAGAATCTCGTCAGCCCTCATCGCCCTACCTTTTCGCATCTTATGAATAGCCTCTCTGACCTCCTCTACCATAAAACGTCTACAGTAACTGAAATCATAGCTCTCCTCTGAGCTCTCCAATACCCCTAACATAATGCCTCTGTCCCCCTCCTTATTTAAAAGTCTATGAAAATACTCCTGCCATCTCTTCTTAATAAGCCCATGTTCCACCAAAACTCTACTGTCCTCCCCCATAATGCACTTTACTTGATCAAGGTCACGCCCCTTCCTCTCCCTAGCCTTAGCAAGCTTATACAACCTATTTCCCCCTTCTCCTCCAACCCCGTGTACAAGCTCTCAAACATCACTGCCTTCTAAAGCCTCCTAAAAACTCGCTTTCAACTCCTCTCCCAAGCCCACCTGCGGTGCATACACACTACATACATGCAGTTTAAACCCCCAATGATCAACTTAATTGTCATCATCCAATCAATAACCCTCTTAACCTCCACCACTTTCTCTCTTAGCTCCTCATCCACTAAGATACCCACTCCATTACAATGCTTCTTACTTCCTGAGTACCACAACTTGAAACCAACCACATCCCTAGCCTTAGTACCTACCCACTTAGTCTCCTGAACACATGCAATATTAATCTTTCTCTTCTTAATAATCTTCATCAACTCTACGGACTTACCCTGAAGGGTCCCTATATTCCAAGACCCTACCCTCAACCTATCTTCTCTCGCATGTCGCCTACCTCTACTACCACATACCACCCCAGCCCTAACACCCGCCCTGGACCCTACACCTGCACCAGCCCTTCTCTTTTTATCCCCACTCAAAGTCGCCCCCAACTCTAACCCTCTCGAACATAACCCCATTCCACCATCCTCCCCTACAGCCACAACTTAAGGACCAAAACCAATCCCCAAAAAAAGCCCAAATTGATACACAAGAATACACAAAAACAAAGAACCAAAATTAAAGCAGGAAAAGAGGAAAGCAGTAAAGAAAAAGTAGTCACTAAAAAAAACACGATCTGGCCTAGCAGACTAGAACAACATAACACATATCCACTAATTAGTTAAAGAAGACCATCATAATTATACTCACAGGAAATAAAACACTATAAAAAATAGTAAAATAATAACTAGTAAAAGTACGCAGACAACAACAAACTAAAACAAACTACTAGCAGGGAAATTAGAGCACACTAATGGCCTAGCACCAAGGAGAACAAAACCAATAGTAAAAAGCAGTGCAAACTACGACAACAAAAAGTCCGAACAGATTAAATGCAAGTCCAGATATGGGAAAGTAATAGTAGAATTAGTACCAAAAATGAAATAGCAAAAGGGTTGAAGTCACCGGGGTATGCTTGTAGCCAAGTCCTCTTTACTTGCGTGGTATGTTGGATCACAGTAAATTGATGCTGAAACTAGTCACCGAGATAGTCTCATCGGGGCTTAACTGGATATGCCTCCGGAGTCTGATCTGATACTAGCAGAATCAGATCCAGACAAAACTAGTCGAACCTTTAGATGGACCCATCAGAATCGATCACTTATGACTGGAGCAGTGCCTACCTATGTTGCTAGATTCTAGTGGCCGATGACCTTGACTACCGATGAAACACTGGTTGGTTTGAGCTACAGAGAGTGACAAGGAAAGAGAGAGATAAAAGGGTAGAGAGAACTGGGGAGAGAGAAAGAGGGAAGGAGAGAGAGTATGCTTGCCTATTACTGGTGCTCCAACGCTATTATTGGCGTCAGCCGATCAAGGGTGTCGTTGGGTTAGTGAACGTTAAAAAAGTGAGTGTTAGAGAAAATATTAGCTTTTCGTGTTTCAAATCTCCAAAGAGAAATTAACCTAAGTTCCAATCAGCTTAAACCAATTAGCCAAAAAATGGTGTGGTCGTACCCTCCTGCACTTATTTTTTAGCTTTTAAGATGATGATATTTTACATATTTCCCACCCGTAAAACCCTTTAGACCCACGTCCTATAACATTAATTGGTCATTTATTCTTCACTTTGACAGATCAAAACACTCCTAAAACTCTCTAAACTCTCTAAGGAATATTTGGCTAGGGTTTTCATTAATTATTCATCTAGAGGCTTAAAGACCAAATTTTATTCTTGAATCTTTATAAATAAGGGATGCTACTCCTCCCTCATTGTTAGTTCAACTAAATTTATGTTTTAATTAATGGTTTTCGTGATTTAATTGTGGGTATTGTTTGATTTTGAACTGTATGTTGGGGTTTTGATTGTTCATGAATAAATATTCTATTCCCATGTTTTACTAATGGTTTTTATTTTAAAATTATAGAATTGAACATGTGTTTTCATGTGAATGGTCCATTGATTCTTGGTTTTGGTTTTGGAAACTATATGCCCTCAACATGTTTGATAAAATTCCTATAAGAATGGTTTTGTCATATAGTCTGACTTTTATTTAAAATATTGCATTGCATAATATTGTTATGGAACATAATTTGGTTTAAATGGTTGAAGATCATGTGGGGTACATGGGAATTCCCTAAGTGTTGTCTAATGACATTGCTTACAAGCTATAGTCGGTATGACGATACCACTTTATAATGCCTTGGTAATTTACTCTAGAATTGGTGGTTTGGTTATGTGCTAAAGGTTTTAAATGGGTAATAATGGCAGGTTGTGATATCTAACTATGAAGGTGTAAGTCTAATGGATGAACACCAGAAACTGATGTTTTTTGACATGAGGGTTTGTCATGGTGACCATATACTTGTGGGCTACATGGGAGTACCCTAAGTTTATACTTGTATATACATATTATAGAGGGAAAAGAGTACATGGGAATGTCCTACCACTGTGATATCTTTGGTTCATGCGGCTACTCGTACAGAGGCCCATTCAGGGGGAAACACTGAACCCACGTAGCCTGTGGGTGGATTATGATGGTAATGATACATGGCACTGGTAATGGTTTCAAATGCATACTAAACCTAGTTCCCTTTCCTAGCATGATATATATTTATATGTATGAATGGGTAACACCCCAAGAGTACACCCTGGGCGTCATAAGGTGCTTACAGTCCTGAAGGACCACAAGCTAACCCATGAGATGGTACCTGTTATGACCACTAAATATCATAATCATAAATACGGAAGAATAAATGATATGCCATAACGTTTTCAATATTTGAGATCAAACTAAATCATAAAAAATGGAAAAAACAACTGCCTTAATCTGATAAGATACTGATAAATAGAATAAATAACTGACATGTTAACTGATGTCTAAATACTGAATAACTGATTGTAGTGTCTGAAATCCTCTAAACTGACTAACTAAGAGTTGATGAGACAGGCCACAACTAACTCCACTAGCTACTAGACTGAAAATATGAAATGAAATAATCTGTCCTCGAAATATGAGGACTTACCACTACCACTGCTCAGGATCTAAGAAGACTATTAGTAATTTGGTAACTGGTCGTCCGAACCTATGATATAATATAATATAGTGCAAAAGAAAGAGTATGTGATCAGTACTTTGAATGTACTGGTATGCTAAATAGGGTAGGCTAATATGCATGGTTTTATGAACAGGAATAATAACCATCTGAATGTACATATAAGACTGAAGTACTAACTATAGCGCATAAAATTTATAGATAGATGGGAATAAGTAAAATTTGTAAATACTGAGTATGCATGAAAGAACGTAAATATTGAAAATGCATGATCAAGCATATAACATATTCTGAATAAAGTTTGTAAATATTGAAATCTGATACTGAATCAGTGATATATGTATGCCATGGTCAAACAACTGAAACTAAATAACTGAACTAAGATTGTGACTGAGATTGTGGGAGGTATCATTTAACCGACATGCCTCAATTTGAGCTAATTGAGGTCCAACCTATAACCCCAGTTAGAAGTATGTTAGTATAGTGCTACGGGTACTAATACTGGCTGTGTGGATCCACTAAACTGGTATACTATCTTGTCCCGAAGGACTAAGCGTGCCAAGCCTAATCTGATTGGTGACCCCTGCAAAATAGTCAAGCCTATAATGATGGTTGACTTCTCATATCCTACGCAGTCTACGTAGTTCTAGAGTTTAGAGATTGCTACTAGCGACTCTGCATATCTGACAGGGAAGCCAACATCTCTACACTCACTCGGTGCTAAATCTTACTCCCAATTGAATGACACTGAGTTATTGATTATTCTGAGCTTAAATGACTATTATTGTAATTCTTATGATGTAATCTGAAGTTATTCTGATGATACTGTGACAAAACTAAGTAAAACAGCTATGGTTTTTGGGTATTCAATACCCCCAAGACTCAAAGAAAATATAGTAATACAATATTAAGCTTTGAGGACTTAGCCTCAAAACCTTTATCAACTAGTCATTCTTGTAGGCATTTTATCAAACACTTCTAGTTCATAGTTTAATCAAATCATGGGGATGTTATGAAACTTGTAGTAATAGCATGAATTTAACATGAATAGCACTAAATCATGATTTAATTCAAAGAATTATAACATCAAAACGTGGGGAGTCAAATCACAACAATAATTTCATTTATTCATGGTGTAGATCATAGTTCATAGAGATTCATGGTTAAAAACCAAATTTAAAGTCAAAATAAATTAAAAAGATTATAAATTTATAATTAAAATCAGATACTTGAACTCCATGGGTGAAAGGAATCCATGAATGAACATTTAACATATGCGAGTTAATGAATTTGAGAGGATTGATGGAGAGTTCTTGAGATTTGGCCTTGAATTTGGGAGCTAGGGTGTTTGTTCTTGAGAAAAGGATCTTATATTTTAAAGAGAAATTGAATAGTGATGATTATTTAGGTCACTAATGGGTTAAATATTGTGTTTTAGGCTGATTAAGAACGTAGAAAAAGACCCAAATTGTAATGCCCCAAAAAAGGATCCTGAGACGTCACACGGTGCTTAAGGCTACAAGTAGCCCCAAGCTAACCCTTTGAGCCATATTCACATCATTCAACACTTATCAATAGAATTACTATGATTAGTCATCAAAATATCCTCCATGATATCATAATTCAAAAAAAAATAAAAGAGATGCAGAAAGGTAACAAAATACGACACATCACGACAACTCCAACCATCTAGTCTAGTCTGACAAGCCTCTAAAAGTCAAAAACATCAGAGAGCCATTGGGACATACCCTAACTGACTCATTCTCAGTATCAAAAGTACTTCATTCAATGAAACAGAAATTTAGATGTCACGTCCTCAGATCATGAGAACTCACCACAACAGAGGATGTAGAATAGTGTGCTCAGAAAATCACTGTCGAGCCTGGGACTGAGCACCTGAACCTACATTTCAAGAAAATGTAGCCCACATCCAGAGACGTGGGTTAGTACCATAGAAATGGATCGAGCATATGGGGGTGTATGCAGTTTAAAATATCAACATCATAAGCATTTATAGGAAGTATGCATGATATAATGAAAGACTCACATAGCTTGAATAAGATCATTGTAATCATCAGAGAGTGAAATATATGTAATAAAACATGTGAGTCATCATATAAATTCTCAATCACTTTCTAATTCATTAAATGATCAAACCTCATAATAAAATCCCTCATTGATAATATAAAATTATTAAACTTTACAAAAATGATAGCTTTCACAACTCAACTTTCAGATCATTTCACTTTTCATCTAAGACATAAGAATACACACACACACACAGGAGTCTTTTACAACTGACATAAAACATGTGAGCTACATAGATTTCAACGTCCAACCCACATTGGGGAGAGATATCCTATCCTTGCCATCAGAGTAGGACCTTAATAATTCATCACTAGTGATCACTCTATCAAACAGCCTTAGGCTCATATCCTACGGGGGCACATAGTTCTATAGAAGTACCAATTATAGCTATACCTACCACTTGATGCTAAAATAATACTCCCGAACTTAGCTCGGATATTTTCAAAGACAATGCACAACAAAATTCAACAATTCATAACGGGAGCCATCATGCTACCCCTTTTTCATATTCAATCATAGTGTGGATTTCTTTTCTTGTTCGAGTTCAAAAATAACTCTTTCAAGACCAAAAGTTCAAATCAATTCCATTCTTAAAGTGTGTATAACACATAACTCATAACATAATAATCTCAATTCGGGTTCAAGACCCATAATTCAATACTTGGGCAAAACACTTCAAGATTCATACTTTATTTAGCAAACATGATAAAATTCATATAAAATCTTGAAATTCAACTTTTAAACATGATATCCATATCAAACTCATGAAATTCATTCTCAAAACATCTAAAATATCATAACTTCTTAATCAAGGATATAGAATGTAAGTTTTCATCTCGAATTCACAATAAGACATGTAAAATCATATATATTTGAAAATAATACAATTTGGGCACAAGACGAAAGAAGGCTCTTGTTGAAAAACCCCCCACATACCTCTATAGTAATGAAATTGTAGAAACATTGGACCTTCAAACCTTGATTGGGAAACCCTAGTTGTTTTTCTCCTTTAGTGCTCTTGGATGATGAACTTAAACTGATACTAGGGTTATGATGTGTTTAGGAGCAGTTAAATTCATAGGGTTATGCTTAGGGACGTGTAAGGAATGTTAAAAGGTTTATTTATCCTTGAAATAACGCAAAACGGAGTGTTTAAGTCACTTGAAACCAACACATAGGCGCCGCATATGCTATCGCCTATGCTTTCAAGTGACCATAGGCGATTGGTTAGGCGACGCCCTCTACTTCGCAAAGACATAACTCTTAGCTTAAGTGTCGGATTTTGATGAGATTAGTATTGTTGGAAAGCTAATTTGATTCTCTATGATTTTGTGGGTAGAAATATGCAGAAATACCACAAATTTATCAAGTTATGATCATTCAAAGATGACCCTTGCGAATTCAAATGCTAAAACTTGATGGATTTCGACACTCTTAGCTTGTATTACCTTAAGTGACTCATATAACCACACTTAACACATCATAAGCTCTCTTTTATCTAGGGTACTCTTGCTAATTTAGGTTCCCAAATATGGCTTAGAAAATTGGGATTTCACTTGTACGAACAACGGTTTGCTTTCTAGCCTAGGAAAGTGCGGGGTATTACACAAATATTCTTAAAGGAATTTAAAAACTCAGAATTGAAAGCTGGAAATCTCAATTTTTAGCTCCGGCGCGACGTGGTGCTATCGCGTCAGGCTACTGGAAATTGACAACTAGGACCTGGAAACTTGGATCTATGCGATGAAATTATGGTGCCTAACTCGATGGGAACTTCACCCTTGGCATGACGCGTCGTGATCGTAGAGTCACACTGGATAGTGACAATTAAAAAATTGACTGGTGGTACGACACAGTGGAATCGCGTTGGAACACTTGAAAATGACAATTATGAATATGAGTCTTGGCACAATGCGCCATTACCATGGAGGCTTACTATTTTTTCACAATTGCTATTTGGTCATGCTCCGCGATGTGCTGACAGCCAAATTAGTACACTATTACTCTAAAATGGCTCTAACTCTTTGCTCGGGCATCAGATTTGGGCGAATTTCATATCATTGGAAAGATGGCTGAATTTCCTACATAATGACAGACTCTAAAATGAAAAATACTTAGTATTTCAAAAAAAATTTGTATTGAATCATGAAAGGACTTATAGCTAAGTTAAGCTTAAGAAATACGGGGTAATACAATATATCCCCTTGAGAATATTCATCCTCGAATGAGAAAGATTAAGCTGAGAAACACTGATAGACTGAGCGTAGACACTGAACATGACTACCTAAATGAACTCCTGACAAGCTGAGTTCTAGTACTGCCCATACAAATCTGATGCATGGAATACACGACTGAAGCTATTGATAAGCTGAATTTTCATACTAAACATGCATATCTAATGCATGAGTACATGATTGAACTGATTCATGAATGCTTGACTGAATACACAACGGTAATGGATACCAAGTTTATAATTATATATAAAAATGGAACTAATTAAAGATAAGGAAGACTGTTACCTTACGCTGAGTTTGAGTTTATGGAGAAGAGGTGGGGATACTTGGATCGCATATCTACTTCTGCTTCCAAAGTATCTCCCTCAACGAATTGATTCTACCAAAGAACTTTGACTAAGGGAACTTCTTTGTTCCTCAGTATACGAATCTAATGATCGAGGATCTGGACTAGAACCTCTTTGAAAGAGAGATCATTCTGAATGTTTACATCCTCAAAAGAAACTATGACTGCTGGGTCTCTAATGTATTTCTTTAACAAGGAGATATGGAATACTGGGTGTACCGAAGATAGATCTTAATGCAACTTAAGCTCATACGCTACCTTTCTAAAATGACTAAGAATTCTATAGGGACCGGCATATTGGGGACTGCATTTCCTTTTTTTGCTGAGCCTCTTCACTCCCTTCATGGGAGAGATCCTTAGGTAAACAAAATCACCGACCTGAAACTCTAGATCTTTTCTCCTTACATCGGCGTACAATTTCTGTCAGTTCTGGGCTGCCTTAAGACTTTCTCTGATAAACTGAACCTTTTCTAATGCATTAAACACCAAGTCAGGCCCTACTACTGCGGCCTCACCTACTTCAAACCAACCAATCAGAAATCTATATCTCCTATAACAAAGATCCTCAAATGGAGCCATCTGAATACTGGAATTATAGCTATTATTATATACAAATTCAATCAAATAAAAGTGGTCATCCTAACTACTTTTAAAATCAACTACGCATGCTCTCAGCATATCTTTAAGAGTCTGAATGGTCCTTTCTACCTGACCATCTATCTGTGAGAGGAAGGTTGTACTGAGGTATACTTGGGTACCAAGACCCTTTCGAAATGCTTTCTAGAGATGAGAGGTAAACTATCTCTATCAGAGATGATAGATAAACACCATACAACCTAACCAACTCTCTGAGATAGAGTTGGGCATAGTCATCAGCTTAATAAGAGGTATGGACTGGCGAGAAATGATCTGATTTGGTCATCCTGTCTATAATAACCCAAAGAGAATTATGCTGATGATGGGTATGAGGCAAACCTGTCACAAAATCCATGTTCACTTCCTCTCACTTCCAAGTGGGAGTACTGAACTCCTGCATGAACCCATTTGGCTTCTGGTACTCAATCTTAACCTACTGTCATGTAGATCACTTAGCCACGAACTCTACAAGAATTCAGTAGCCCCTGGATGAATCGAGTAACATGGTAAGTCTTAGTAGCCCCTGGATGAATCGAGTAACATGCACCATGCACTTCTTCAAGAATTCATTGCCTCAAATTATCTACACCAGGCATACATAGCCAATCTTAACAACACAGCACACCATCTTCCACTTGGGAGAAAATCTCAACTTTCTTATCTCTGAGTGATTCTTTCAACTTAACTAGACTAGGATCTCTATCCTACTTTTCCTTTACTTCAAATCTAGGGATGATTCTGAACTACTCTATACACATACACTACCTTCTATTGAATTGACTAAGCAGACACCTAGCCGGGAAAGCTGATGAACTTCCTGAGCTAACTTCTTCTTACCATCCTTAATATGAGCAACACTACCCATAGATAGTCTATTGAAAGTATCAACCACTACATTGGACTTGCCCGAATGATACCAAGTACTCATGTCATAATCTTTCAATAACTCTAACCACCTTCTCTGATGAAAATTTTTAATCTTTTTGAGAGAACACATACAAAAAACTCTTGTGATCTGTGGATATATCAACATGCACCCCATATAACTAATGCCTCCAATTCTTTTAGGCAAATACTATAGCTGCTAGCTTGAGATCATACGTTGGATAATTCTTCTTATAGGGCTTAAACTGTCTAGAGGCATAGGCTATAACCTTACCAATATGTATAAGGACACAACTCAAACCTACTGTGGATACATCATAGTACACAACAAACCCATCTGAATGATCTAGCAAAGTAAGAACTGGGACTGAGGTGAGTCTAGTCTTCAACTCCTAAAAACTTTTTTGGCAGGTATCTGACCACAAAAACATGACTTTCTTCTGAGTCAATCTGGACATGAGGGATGCAATAGACAAAAACCCTTTAACAAGCTAACGGTAATAGCCATCCAAACCCAAGAAACTCCTGACGTGAGAGGGAGAAATAGTTTTGGGCTAGTTCCTCACCGCTTTGGTCTTTTGAGGATCAAATCTACTGCCATCACTAAAAATAATATGGACAAGGAAAGTTACTGATCTTATCTAGAATTCACACTTACTAAATTTAGCAAACAACTGATGGGCTCTAAAAGTCTGCAATACTATCCTAAGATGGTCTACATGAATATTTTTTCTACGGGAGTAAACAAGAATGTCATCAATGAAGACTATAGCGAACATGTCCAAGTACTGCTTGAACGCTCAGTTCATCAAGTCTATAAAGGTTGCTGGGGCATTTGTAAGACTAAAATACATGACTATAAATTCAAAGTGACCATACCGAATTCGGAAAGCTATTTTCAGAATGTCACATTTTCTGACTTTGACCTGATGATAGTCGGATCTAAGGTTTATCTTAGAAAAGTAGATGGCACCATGAAATTGGTCAAACAAGTCATCCATTCTTGGAAGTGGGTATTTATTCTTGATGGTAAATTTGTTTAACTGATGGTAGTCAATACACATCCTGAGAGAACCATCTTTCTTAAACACGAATAAAACTGCTGTGCACCATGGGGAGATGCTGGATCTGATAAATCCTTTATCTAGGAGATATTTCAACTATTTTTTTTAGTTCTTTGAGTTCAGCTGGAGCCATTTTATAGGGTAGAATAGATATGGGCTGAGTGTCTAGGAGAAGCTCTATTTCGAAGTCGATTTCCCTTTCGGGGGAACTCTGAGAAGATCATCGAGAACACCTGTGGAAATTTCCTGACTACTAAAACTGACTCAAGGGTTGGAGTTTCTGGTTTAAAGTCTTTGACTCGAACAAAATGGTAAATATACCCCATGGATATTATTTTTCTCTCTCTAAGGTACAAAACAAGTTGACCCCTGAGAACTGTAGTACTACCCCTCCATTCAAGGAACGATTTATTTAGGAACTGAAAATAAACTATTCTGTTTCTACAATCAACTGAGGCATAACATAATTAAAGCCAATCCATGCGGAGAATGACATCAAAATGCATCATCTGTAACTCCACAAGATCAACTGAAGTAACTTTCTAAGATATTATGACCGGACAGTTCCTGTATACCTGCATAGCTATAATGGAAATACATACTAGGGTGGACACTGAAAAAGGGTCTGTGAGAGTTTCGGGACTGACTCCAAAGTTGACGGCAATACATGAAGTTACAAAATAAAGAGAATCTCCAGGGTCTAGTAAAGAATAAACATGTAAATGAAAACCTGCAACGTACCAGTAACTATGTCAGGAGAATTTTCCTAATCTTAGCGGGATTGAAGAGCGTATAATCTATTCAAATGCTGACCACTGGTATCACTAGAAGAAGTACCCTGCTGAGCTGGCGACCGACTATAATTAACGACTGATTGGACTGGCCCTATTTGCACAACTCCCTACCTTTCTGAGAAACTACCCGACACTCCCGAATCTGATGGCTAAGATTTCCATATCCAAAGCACACATCACTACCAGCTTTACACTCACCCTGGTAGTTTCTTCCATATTTCTGACATAAAGGATTCATACATGCACTGTTAACACTTTCTTGGGACTTTGAGCCTGGTGCCCTGTCCCTATTATCCTTTCTAAATTTGGGCACTGGTTTACTGGCTAAAGAGGGTGCTGGGGATGAAAACCTCTGATGAAACTGAGGAAGATTACCACCTTTTGACCTTGGCTGACTAAAATTAAAACTACCCATTCTAGCCCTCTTACTCCCCCTCTCTCTTCTTAACCTTTTGCTCATCTATCTTGAGTATGGACCATCAGTCTAGATAAGTCCATCTCCCTAATCAGCATTGCAGTCCTACACTCCTTAACCATACTGTCAGATATACCATACACAAACTTACTTATCTTGGACCTCCTGTCAGCTACTACATGAGGAGCATATCTAGCTAACTGAGTAAATTTGAGGGAATAATCCTTCTCACTCATGCTGCCCTACCTTAAGTTAATGAATTCTAACACCTTGGCCTCCCTCAACTCCAATGGGAAAAATCTATCAAAGAAATTTGTAGCAAACTCTTCCCATTCTACAGGCCCTGCATCAACACCCCTATTACCTTTCATTTTTTAAACCATGTATGGGCTACAACCTACAAATGATATGCATTACAATCAGCACTCTCTCTAGATATCACCCCCATAATGCCTGTTATCTTCTGCACCATATCTAAGAATTCTTGTGGATCCTCTTCAGACTTGGATCCCATAAAGGAAGGAGGATTCATCTAGGTGGTCTCAAATTTTAGATGCAATAGTATTGGCTACTGATTTGGCATGAAGAATGGCTGGTCATTTATTCTGAGCTGCTATGGAGTTTTCTAGAGTGGTGAACGCAACTCTGAATTCTGCATGAGAGACATGCTCATCCAGAAAATCCGCCTTGATGGGCGAAGGTGTTCGCTGATTTCCTACTCCTCTTCTATTATTCTTTTTGGGATGCAGGTTTTGTAAACAGAAAGAAAAAATATATTAGACAAAGATTTTAACATAAGCTCATGCTCATTCGTATGGAATGAATACTAAAAGAAGGGAAAATTTTTCCTTAACGACTTGCAGCCTCATGCCCATAAGTGTGGCCGCTATACACCCATGCACAAGACTTTACTTGACGTGGCTTTCAGACTTCTTATGACACTTTAAAACCTTAGGCTCTGATACCAAGTTTGTAATGCCCCGAGAGTACACCTAGGCATCACACGGTGCTTACAGTACCGAAGGACCATAATCTAACCCATGAGCTGGTACTTGTTGTGATCACTGAATATCATAATCATAAATATGGAAGAAAAACTGATATGCCACAAGATTTTTAATATCTGAGATCAAACTAAATTGTAAAAACTGGAAAAAACAACTGTCTAAATCAGATAAGATACTGATAAACTGAATAACTAACTGATATGTCAACTAAAGTATGAATGCTGAATAACTGACTATAGTGTCTAAAAGCCTCTAAACTAACTAACTATGAGTTGATGGGACATGCCCCAACTAATTCCACTAGCTACTAGACTGAAAACATAAAATAAAATATTATGTCCTCAAAATATGAGGACTCACCACTGCCACTACTGAGGATATGATAAGACTATTAGCGATATGGGAACTAGACATCCAAACCTATGATATAATGCATCATAGCACAAAAGAAAGAGTATGTGATCAGTACTTTGAATGTATTAGTATGCTAAATGAGGTAGGCTAATATGCATGGTTTCATGAATAGTAATAATAACTATCTAAAGGTACATATAAGACATGAAGTACTAATTAGAGCACATGAAATCCATAGATATATGGGAATAAGTGAAATCTGTAAATACTGAGTATGCAGGAAAGATTGTAAATACTGAAAATACATGACCAAGCATTTAACATATTCTGAATATAGTCTGTAAATACAGAAATCTGATACTGAATCACTGATATTTATATGCTATGGTCAAACAACTAAAATTGAATAACTGAACTGAGACTGTGACTAAGACTATGGGAGGTATCATCTAACCGACATGCCCCAATCTGAGCTAATTGGGGTCTAACCTGTAACCCCAGTTGGAAGGGTATTAGTACCATGCCACGGGTACTAACACTGGCTGTGTAGATCTTTTAAATTAGTATAATGTGTTGTTCCAAAGGACTAAGGGTGCCAAGCCTAATCTGATAGGTGAACCCTTCAAGATAGTCAAGCCTATACTGACGGGTGACTTCTTATATCCTACGCTAGCTACATAGTTCTGGAGTTTAGGGATTACTACTAGTGACTCTTCCTATCTAATGGGGAAGCCATCATCCCTACACTCACTTAGTGCTAAATCCTACTCCCAACTAAATGACACTGAGTTATTGATTATTTCGAGCATAACTGACTGTTATTGTAATTCTCATGTGTAATTTAAAGTTATTATGATGATACTGAGACACTGATAACACTTAAACTACACCTCTTTAATTAGAATGTAAGAGATCATCTTCGATATGTATTTACCCAACTTTTGGGGTCGGGGTTGAATTCACAGGGAACAATATGAGTGGCGATAAAACTAATTTGAAACTATAGCTTCAAGTTAAAGTCAAACAAGTGATACAAAAATATAAAATAGGGTTTTTTGATGATCAAACAAATAATTGTTGGTCACTTTAGTTTCAGTGTTTGTAACCAAGAGTTTATGGAAAACCAGAAAGATGTTTACTAAGGATTTTGGTACTTGACAGATACTACTAGTGGTTCAAGATTCTCACGGTAGGTAGGACAATAAGTTATCTTTATCAAAGTTATGCTTAAATGTCTCTCGACCTACTTAAGCATTTAATTACCTAATCCTCTCGGTCTTAGGGAAGTTATATTCGCTGCCCAAATTTTACCTCAGGTTAACCAACCTTGTTACAACGCCGATTATTAAATAGAAGTTTAGTGTTTCCAAGTCCCTGTTGATAATTCACTTCCCACTTATTTGATTTCTTTCTTAAGAAAATCAAAGCAGGTGTTATCTAGAATTTGCAATTTCGAATCCTGAACACTCAGGACCTTATCAAGACCTAACCCTAGATCCCATAATTTAGGATAAAGGAATTTAGCCGCTCATGATGTAATAATCGAAGAAACTAGATGAATTCATGCTTTGAAAGATAAACTTACCATAAGATGAATAAAAACTAGAGATTCTCAGATTAAATCACAAAGGAAATCCCAAAATAATGATTAAATTCTCTTCAAAGTAATTGTTTTTTTAAGCCAAAAAGCTACAGAGAGAAATATCAAAGTATCTTGTCTCAAAACTCAAGGTTCGGTTCCTTAAGAAAATCCTAAACAAGGCTTTAAATAGTTCACCCTAATTTTGGAAACAAAATAATAAAAGTCAGAAAATCCTCGAATTAGGTGTCACCATTTGTCATAGCCTATCAGGAGGCTGACGACTTATCACAAATGTCATCAGCTTCCTTTATACTTTTGGTACTCGCTGCCTAACGCTGACGACAAAGGGTGATGCCCTATTAGCTCCTTGATGACCTATCACAAATATCGTCAAGGCTTTTCCTCAACTCTTATGTTCTGCCTTAGGCTGACGGTAATCTTGATGACTTATCAGCTCCTTGATGGCCTATCACAAAATGTCATCACAGTTTTCAAATTATGCCGATTCTCTATCTGTGACTGACGATAAAGCAAATAGCTTATCACAGGGCTGACGACTTATCACAAATGTCGTCAGCCACACTTTGCCTCTATTTACTTCAGGTTTTAGCCTGTTTTCTTCCATTCTTGTTAGTTCTCTAATATGTTAGCTTCTTATGCAAAATCAAACATAAAACAATCAAAAATGACAAAATTTTGCTTAAGACTTCACAATTATTCTTAGTTAAAAGCCTCAAATATGTTAGCATTAGCTCACACATCAACACCCTCAACTTAAAACAATTGTTTGTCCTCAAGCAACTTAGCAAAACTAAGAGAATACAAAGCACATTTGGCAGTCAATCATCCATATCATCTCAAAATACTTTCACCATCTCCAAGGTCAGTCAATTTAAGAACAACTATGTATATTATTGAAGAACACCAATGCAACACACAAAAATCAAGATACAACATTAATTCTGCTATAACAACCATGCATAGACCAGTATTACACTCTCCAAAAAAGTTAGCAACTAGTAACATATATGGTGTGCCCTCACAGCAAAGAAATCCCCCTCATCTCATATCAATAATCATATATGTAACCATAGGGACAATCAAAACACTCACTCTCAGAATGAAGTTCCAACCAATGTATGCCAAGTACCATAGGCTTGCCCTTATTTTCATTACCCAGATCTTCAGATAGGTCAGCTAGGATCACTATAGGTCTTCTCTTAGGCTTGTATTGTAGGCTAGGGGCTGGTATGATACTCGATGGTATTTAAAGTGACTAAGCCTTCTTGACATTATACTAGCTTTTTGGGATTTCACTCATTAGCCTTTTCCGCTCTTCTCTTTTCTTGATCACAATTATTTAGGATGGGTATAGTCTTTTCCATAATTTTTTATTCTTTTTTACAATTTTTCTTTTTCTTGCTCTGTTCCTTCACACCTAGCTTTTTATTCTTTTCTTTTATGCTACCTTTCTTCATACTTATTCTGTATTACGTACCCTTATGATAGCCACCTCAACTTAGGTTATTTGCCAAAGTCAAGGTGCACAGTATCCAAGGAGGACCAGGGCCAAAAAATATTCATGTTATCTAAATAGGAAGGTGACAGGTTTCATAAAAAAATAGGCTAATCAGGCTCAAAACAGGGATCAAGGGATATTATGCACATAGAGAAGGTCATTTAGGCTAAAGTGAGCTAATATCAAAACAGCCTATGATCCTTTCCTAACCCTTATCCTTTAACCTAGGTAAGACTAACTGGGCAAGTTCTGGCTTTAGCATATATAGAGAACCAAGTAACATTTCACACACACTTGGCACACAGGTATATCGCAATTTACTACACATTCAGTTCATGCAGCTATTTAGTAATGATCATTGTGTTACTATAACTAATGTCATACAAAGATGCACAGTGGTCACACTTAAATACAAATCACACTGTTAAAGAAGTAGACCACTTGAAGAGGTGTACCAAAATCACAAAACAATTTAACTGCCTCAAGTACAAGTATTTCTCCTAGTCAGCTACAAAATTTTACAAAAAATCCTAATACGTCTAAATATGCCGGCTCTAGTAGGAACAAGACTTTGGGGAAAAGAAGCACGGCAACAAAAACCCCAAGAGGACATCAACACCCACAAGTAGTCCCACCTTTAACTTAAAATCATGCAATGTCCCCAATGCATCAAACCAAAACAAGAGAGTTAAAAACATACATGTGGCACCATGGGTGCAAAGATCTAATGTCAATCACATAATATGAATACAAATAACAAAATACCTTGTGTTGTCTCCCAAGCAGCGCCTGATTTAATGTCGCAGCACAACTAGGTTATCTTGAATACTCAGAATTCATCAAGATACCTTGAAAGTGCTTCATCCTTTATCCCTTCACTTAAACGATTTAAATTGTCAGCCCATCTTTTGATCTTTACTTTTTTAAGGTTCGTTGGGCAAAGGTGAGGGCATGATAATGAATGTTCTATCACACCACTTTGAAAACTTGAACCACTTGCCTAATTTTGCATCAAACTTTCATATGGGCTCATTGGGAAGCAGTGAGGATCTTAAAAAGACACTAAATGGACATCGATCTTTAGGCTTCTGGGCTTTTATGATTGGGGTTGTGGTATACCCTTTTGGAAAGATAAACTCCAAAATATAAGAATTTTCCTCCTCATTTTCAAAATTCATCATTTTCTTGGGTGATTCAACTTTCAGCACATCCACCAGGCATAATGTTGAAAAATGGTTCGAATGAAGACTAAATCTTACTTCCAGAGTATAATCCCTATTAGTATCCTTACCCCAAAATGGACTAGAGTCTTCACAAGGTTTGTGCTTAATTTCTTCTTTTACCTCTAGCACCATTTCCCCAATCTTGGCATCATCCCTCATGGTTGGTTGGGTTGGTTGGGAAATCTCTAAGGGTTTATCAACATCAAGCTCATCATCAGAGTAGGATTCTTGCTCCTGATATTTACACTATCAATTAGTATAAATGATTCCACAGACAAGATATCATCTAAATATAATATAGAAGAGTGCTTTGGATGATTGACCTCGATATCCATCTCTCCTATCATTTCTCTTTCCTTGTTAAATGCCCTAATGTCTTGACGTATATCATATATGATATCATTCATTGTGTCTATACAATCCAACATTAGTTGAAGTATAGCTTTAATGCCACTCTTTCTGGTTCTTCGTCCTTCTTTTTCTTGACCATAAGATCTATCAAACTCATAAAAAGAACTAGAATTTAGGTTAGCACAATAGGGGGGCATTTGGGTAACAAATCTAATGTTCATATTGACCACCACATAAAGAACAATCATACTCCCAGTAGGATAGAGATGGTGCACACATATCTCTTCGGGGAGCATATCTACAATCTTGCCAAAAGTAAGGTCCATCACAATATAGATATAGATCATCAAGATAAGATTTTCAACCACTAAGATAATGTTCATACCATGATACCATAGTAATAAGTAAACTAAAATAAAAATCTACCTAACACAAGAAATAAATAAAACTAAAAACAAACATTTACAAGTTTGAATTCAAGCAAGTAGGCTAAAATTCCAAACCAACTCAATATGCTAAATTGTTCGCCGACAACGGTGCCATTTTTTGATAACGCTCAAACTAAACCTCTCTAATGAGAATATAAGCAATCGTTGTCAATATATTTACCCAACTTTTGGAGTCGGGGTTGAATCCATAGGGAACAATATGAGTGGCGATAAAACTAATTTGAAACTATAGCTACAAGTTAAATTCAAAAAAATGATACAAAAAGATAAAATAGGGTTTTTGATGATCAAACAAATAATTGTTGGTCACTTTAGTTTTAATGTTTATAACCAAGAGTTTATGAAAAACCAGAATTATGTTAACTAGGGATTTTCGTACTTCACATATGCTACTAGTGGTTCAAGATTCTCATGGTAAGTAGGACAACAAGTTATCTTTATCGAAGTTATGCGTAAATGTCTTTCAACCAACTTAAGCATTTAATTACCTAATCCTCTCGAACATAGGGAAGTTATATTCACTGCCCAGATTTTACCTCTGGTTAACCAACCTTGTTTCAACGCTGATTATTAAATAGAAGTTTAGTGTTTCCAAGTCCCTGTTGATAATTCACTTCCCACTATATTTAATTTATTTCTCAAGCAAATCAAAGTAGATGTTATCTAGCATTTTCAAGCAACAGATACTAATTAAAACATCAGAATTATCAAGAAGTCCTACCACCTTTTGACTCCTGAACACTCAATACCTTATCAAGACCTAACCCTAGATCGCATAATTTAGGTTATAGGAATTTTGCCTCTCAGGACGTAATAATCAAAGAAAATAGAGGAATTCATGCTTTGAAAGAGAAACTTTCCACAAGATGAATAGAAATGAGAGATTGTTCGATTAAATCACAAAGGAAATCCTAAAATAATGATTAAATTCTCTTCTAAGTAATTGCTTTTTCAAGCCAAGAAATTAGAGAGAGAAAATGTCAAAGTATCATGTCTCAAAATTCAAGGTTTGGTACCTTAAGAAAGCCCTAAACAAGGCTTTAAATAGTTTACCCTAATTATGGAAACAAAATAATAAAATTCAAAAATTCCTCGATTAGGTGAGGCCATTTGTGATAGCCTATCAGGAGGCTGACGACTTACTTCCTTTATGCTTTTGGTACTCACTACTTAACACTGACGACAAATGGTGATGCCCTATCAGCTCCTTGATTACCTATCACAAATGTCATCAAATATTTTCCTCAGCTCTCATGTTCTGCCTTATGCTGACGGCAATCTTGATGACTTATTATCTCCTTGATGACCTATCACAAAATGTTATCACAACTTCCAACTTAGGCCAATTCTCTATCTATGGCTAATGATGAAGCTGATAGCTTATCACAGGACTGATGACTTATCATAAATATCGTTAGCCACACTTTGCCTCTATTTACT
This sequence comes from Capsicum annuum, assembly GCF_002878395.1. Taxonomy (NCBI): domain Eukaryota; kingdom Viridiplantae; phylum Streptophyta; class Magnoliopsida; order Solanales; family Solanaceae; genus Capsicum; species Capsicum annuum. Next base: position 126,911,998 of record NC_061117.1, read on the forward strand.
TCAGATTTCAGCTCATTTGCTTCCATTCTTATTGGTTCTCTAACATATTAGCTTCTTTAGCAAAATCAAACATAAAACAATCAAAAACGACAAAAGTTGCTTAAGACTTCATAATTATTCTTAGTTAAAAGTTTCAAATATGTTAGCATTAGCTCACACATCAGACAAGACTAAGTAAAACAACTATGGTTTTTGGGTATTCAATACCCTCAGGACTCAAAGCAAAAATAGTAACACAATATTAAGCTTAGAGGACTTAGCCTGAAAACCTTTATCAACTACTCATTCTTGTAGGCATTTTATCAAACACTTGTAGTTCATAGTTTAATCAAATCATGGGAATATTATGGAACTTGTAGTAATAGCATGAATTTAACATGAATAGCACTAAATCGTTATATAATTTAAGGAATGGTAACATTAAAATGTGGGGAATTAAATCAGAATAACAATTTCATTTATTCATGGTGTAGGATCATAGTTCATGGAGATACATGGTTGAAAACCAAAGTTAAAATCAAAATAACTTAAAAAAATTATAAATTTGTAATTAAAATCAGATACTTGGAGTTCATGGGTGAAAGGAACCCATGAATAAATATTTAATATACCTGAGTTAATGAATTTGAGAGGATTGATATAGAGTTCCTGAGATTTGGTCTTGAATTTGAGAGCTAGGATTTTTGTTCTTGAGAAAAAGATCCTCAATTTTGAAAAGAAATTGAATAGTGATGATTATTTAAGTTGCTAATGGGTTAAATCTTATGTTTTAGGATGATTAGGTTCATGGTAAAAGACCCAAATACCCTTAAAGAAATTTAAAAACTAGGAACTGAAAGCTGGAAATCTCAATTTTTGGCTCCAGCACGATGCGGTGCTATCGCATCGGGCCACTAAAAATTGACAACTGGGTCCTGGAAGCTTGGAGCGATGCAGTAAAATTGTAGTGCCTCACTGGATGGGAATTTAACCCTTGGCATAACTCACCATGATCGTGGAGTCATACTAGATAGGACAATTGGGAAATTGACTGGTTTCGCGGTGTAGTCGAATTACATTGGAATACTGGAAAGGGACAATTGTGAATTTGATCCTTGGAGCGATGCACCATGATCATTAAGGCTTACTAGTTTTTGACAATTGCCATTTTGTCATGCTCTGCGACACGCTGATAGCCAAATTGGTACACTGTTACTCTAAAATGGCTCTAACTCTTCACTCGGGTATCGAATTTGGGAAAATTTTATATCATTAGAAAGATGGATGAATTTTATACATAATGGAAGGCTCTAAATTGAAAAATGCTTAGTATTTCAAAAAAAAATAATTAGATCACTCAAGGACTTGAGCTAAGTTATGGTTGAGAAATACAGGGTATTATAGAATATGATTGCATATAGTTATTAAATTTGGTTTTGAAAAATAGAATTATGTTTTCCTTACTCCTGAGTACATGCTAACGTTTTTCTACTAACCTCTCTTTAGGCGATGTATCCCAAGCGATGCAAGGATTAGCCATACTATTGTACCTTTTGCTTAGTGACTTAGTGATTTGATGGTATCTTGAGTTAGATAGAAGTAGTAAGCTTTCAATGTTTAGAAGGTCCATTTTATGTTATGGTTTCCCTTATTCTTTTACTACACTCTTGATATTTATGTTTGGCTATGGTCAGGGGCATGTCCCAACTAAATATTGTTTTAATTATTTAGAGGCTTTGTTTGGACAATTGTGGATTTGGGTATAAAATGGATATGGTTTTTGTTATTGTTGTGTTTGGGCTAATATGGGTTGATTTGACTTGGTTGGGTTGGTCTCAGTTATAGATCAATCTCAAAGTCATTAAATTTTGAAATATTCTATCTCATTATATGTTTGGAATTCATTTGATTTAGGATATATTTTGGTTGGTTGGTTTGGTATCGAGGGTTTTCTCTGGTCCTTATTGGAGTTGAGATTCCCATTACAACAAGGCCCTAGTTTGGGTCATGTCATATTGGTACAAAGCCTAGGTTTTGGTGTCATGGGGTATCCATAAAGCCATGTCGAGTAGTATCTCTTTTATGGGTACGTAGTGCACCACACTTATAAGGGAGAGGCTATGAGACATCTAGGAATGTTTAAATTTCTTGTTATCCTATTTTTGGGCTACAGAGTCTAGGGTTTTAAACTCTCCCCTAAATCTTCTTTTGTTTGCCTTTCAGATTATGCCTTCCCGATGATCTAAAGCTCGTGCAAACTCATCTGTCCCAATTAAGGATGACATAGAAGGATCTCATTCAACTCATGGGGTACATACCCAGTCAAGGGTCACTGCTTCTAATTTTTCCTGTGAAGTTCTACCAGTTTCCACTGACCCTTCTCTGAAAGGTGACACTCATGCTCAGTCACCTTAAGAAAATATTACTAGTTCCAAGTATTAATGTTTTATTCAATCGTTGACCCATATAATGGTATCTCTTTTATGCTAGTTTAGTTCTATTAGTGTGAGAAAGAATAAGGTAAGTTTGAGAAATAAGTAGAGCAAGAAGTCCCAATATTTTGCTCAGGGGAGGGGTTAGAGAAATAGTGGTTGAGATGGTGGACAGTGGTCTAATAAAGGGAATTTAGGGAGTTCCTATGTGGTTGTCAGTTTCCCCTTTCCTCAGTCTTTTGGTGAATATTATTTTGGGGCTAGTGGAGTTCGATCAGCCCCATCCCATCCTCCCTTCTGGTTTTATGGTATGTTGCACCACGGTTATTGCTATAAAGGGAGTAATTGGTGTTTTAGTTATGGTCAGTTAGGTCACATGCAGCAGGAGTTTCCCACAAGGATTTCCACTCGAGCAAATAGGATATCGGTTGTCACTTGTCTAACTTCTACCCCCTGGGGTGCGACTTTGAACCTCAACACTGGCCAGGATCATCCTAATGATCTCACTATCCTTAAAGAGTCTGAGAAATATCCTAATGTCATTACTAGCATTGCAACTCTTTTCTCGTGATATGTACTATTTACTTAATCTAGGGTCCACTCTCTCTTATGTGATCCCCTTTGAGCTTGTGCATTTTGGATTTGGTTCTGAGTGTATTTTGGACCCTTTTTCTATTTCTACCCTAGTAGGTGATTTTGTGACTACTAGAATAGTCTATAGGGGGTATGTGGTATCTATCGGTGGTAAAGAAACTATGGTGGATCTACTTGAATTAGATATGGTTGATTTTAATATCAGATTACAAATGGATTGGTTGTACTCGTTCTATGTATCTCTAAACTGTTAAACCCATAAGGTCATTTTTAAATTCCTTAGCAAGCCGGTTATTGAGTGGGAGGTGGTTCCCTATTTCCTAAGGGGGGTTCCTATTATATCTTAGAGCTCAGAGATTGATCTCCAAAGGGTGCCTCTATTATGTAGTCCAGGTTAAAGGGTATAACTCAGAGGGTCCTTCCTTACATTCTATTCCAGTGGTGAGTAGATTTCTTGAAGTCTTCCTTGATGACCTATCTAGTATCCCACCTAATAAGGAACTTGATTTTTGGATTGATCTCCCTTCGAACACTCATTCTGTCCCTTTCCTTCTTTATAGAATAACTCTAGCTGAGTTATAAGAACTTACAGAATATCCTAAGTATCCTTTAAAAAGGGTTTTTCCGCCCTAGTATTTCTCGATGGGGTGATTTTATTCTTTTATGCATAAAAGGGGGATGGTTCCTTCCAGGTATGTATAGGTTATGAATAGGTGAATAAGGAAATTAGGGTGACCTCCTTCTATTGTATGTTGTACTATATACCTACATTTTTCATGGGGTACTCGGTACGTAGTGCATGATGGTTGACAGACACTAAGTTTAAACTTTAGATGTTGATTTTGGTGAAGGAAGTATGTTAGTTTAAGGATTCTAGGTGAGAATTATGGGGGTAGATTGGTAGGCTTAGTGGGGTCTATGAAGGAGATAAGTTTGATGACTTAGGGGATATAGGAGTGGGAAAATTATGACATAAACATCGAAGGTCTAGGAAAAACTGATGTATTGGGGCTAAGTGATTAAATGGTTTAGAGCATGGGGTTTATGAGGCTATGCTGGATCTCAGGTAGAATCTGGATATATAAGGTTTTAGGTATAAAAGATCCAAGTGTCCCTAGTACATGACCATAGTAATACCCTTTAGGGCGGAGTATTGTTCTTGTAGGTATAATAAGATGGAGATCAAAGATCTAACCTTAAATTTTCTGCTAGCGATGTATTTCAAGAGAAAGTCGGGGTGAATTTACTCCTATTCTAGAGATTCCACCCTATTTCAATTAAGAGGTCACTTTTATAATATTGCACGCATTCTAATAGTGCTTATGCCTAAGGTCCATATTCTATGTACTGTGTATATCTATACACCAGCCCTTGAATCACAGGCAATAATGGTCCTTGGAAATCCGAGCTTCCAGGTGTTGAATCTCTATGCCATGATACTAATGATTCATCTATTCATGTGTTACGTTATTCCTGATTTCATGAAGCAATAGTTTTAAGAAGAAATCCTCGCTTTGTTCCCTGGACATTAATCTTGGCTTTATGTTACAGTACCTATGATATATGCAAGTATGTTTCTTCTGGTTCCTAGTCCTAAGGACTCGTATTATGGTGTATTTATGTTAGAGTAATCCTTCATCTATAACCTGGTTGACTTCTTTGGGGTACCTCATGCCTATTGTACCATATCTTGTTTTTGCAAGTCTCACCATGGGTAGTAAGATAGATAGAGTCATAATTAAGAAGAACCCCCCTCTACTTCTTAATTATTATACTCTAGATCCTTAGTGACCAATCTTATGTTAGGATAGTGTAACCTTGGGATCGTAGTGATGTTTTGGATGAGAGATTAAATTTCCTTTATTGTGAAATCTTAGGGTGACTACTAGAGCTAAGCTTATGAGTGTAGAAGGAAGAATGAGATGAATGTTGTTAAACAAAATAGTTACGGAGGGGTGGAATGGTGAAAACCCTTATGATAGTGATTAATGGAGTTAGTTTTGGTGAGAAAATCCATACATTAGGTATAGTAAAGATAGGCTGGAGCGTGGTGATTGGTAGGTACCCAACACTTGTGTTATCAAGCCAAAGCTCCATGATTATGACCTAATAATTCTAGATTTTAGTGATAGATGGGGTGGTATTATTGGAATGGTGTAAAGTCTAGGGTCCCATGGCTTCGACTAGCACCTTTAACTCCCAATTAGTCTTCAACATAGGATGGATATATAGTTATACTCAAGCCCTCTAGTTGTGTATTTTTGGGGGAGTTAGGAGGTTGAAAATGGAGGAGTGTTGTCTTCAAGTTAAAAATTTAGTAGAGGGTGTGGCAATATTAGGGGATATTAGATTAGATGCATGCGTTGTGCAGGAAGAGGCTACTTAGGAAGTGGAAAAGGAAATGAAGTCCAAGTATCCACATTTGCTCTCCATTTTAGAAATCAAGCTTCAAGTGTCTCTGTATTCTTAACATCTCTATTGTCTATATCGGTTTAAGAAAATAGGGATTCCTCAATGTCTTTGTTTTTATAACTTCGTTAAAGGGGATTTTGATGGGTAGTATTGTGTTGAAACCTTGCTTGTTCTTACCTTTACCCATTATTTGAGGATGAATAATCCTAGTTGGGGAGACTAAAACACCCTAGATTTTGACCCTTAGAAAATTTCTTGAGTTTGAGCTTTAGTATATCATATGACTTTAGGGTACTTATCGTGTGATGTGGGTATAATTTAGGGTCCTCAACAGGTACGATAATTAGTGTGGTTTGGTTGGTTTCTTTCCTAGGTATGAATGGACATTATATTAGTCGCATATTAGGTTACGAGAAGTATAGTGCCAAATTGTATGATATCCTATGTCTAACCTAGATGATTCTACCTAGGGCATGGTTTAAGGGTACCAATCATATGCTATGGATATAATTTGTCCCTTTTGGTCGTATGTTGGAAAGTATTGAAGTCCAACTTGCTGCCTCGGGTATGTGTGGTGGGTACCACTCGTGTGTTTTGGTATGGTTTGGGTGGTCTGGTCGTACCCACCTGTACTCATTTTTCACCTTTTAAGATGAGGTCGGTTTAGGCATTTCCAACCCCTAAAATCCTTAAGACCCACGTCCTATAACATTAATTGGTCCCTCATTCTTCACTTTGAAAGATCAAAAAACTCCTAAAACTCTCTCTAAACTCTCTCAAGAAGATTGGGCTAGGGTTTTCTTCAAGTGTTATCAAAAGGCTTAAAGACCAAATTCTCTTTGTGAATCTTCATAAATAAGGCATGTTACTCTTCCCTCATGGTTAGTTCAACTAAATTCATGTTTTAATAAACGTTTTTAAGGATTTAATTGTGGGTAATATTTGGTTATGAATTGTATATTGGGGCTTTTGGTTTTTAATGGATAAATATTGCTTTCCCATATTTTTCTTGTGGTTTTCATAGTAAAATTGTGGAATTTAACATGTGGTTTCATGGAAATGGTCAATTGATTCTAGGTTTTGGTTTTGGAAACTATAAGCCCTCAATATGTTTGTTAAATTGCCTATAAGAATGGTTTTGTCACATAGTCTGACTTTTATTGAAACTATTGCATAATATGGTTATGGAACCTAAGTAGGTTTAAATGGTTTTAAATAATGTGGTAAGGCTTTGGTTGCCATGCTTATGGTAAATTGAAAATAATATTGTGTACATAAGAATTCCCTAAGTGTGGGCTAATGATATTGCTTGCATGTTATAGTCGGTATGACGATACCAATTCATAATGACATAGAAATTAACTCTGGAATTAGTGGTTTGGTTGTGTGATAAAGGTTTTATATGGGAAATATTGGCGGGTTGTAATATCTAACCGTGAATATGTGAGTCCAATGGATGGGCACTGGAAACTCATGTTTGTTGATAGGAGGGTTGGTCATGGAGATCACTAACTTATGGGGTAAATGGTAATCCCCTAAATTTATAATTGTAGGTATGTATCATAGAGGGCGAAGGGTACACAGGAATCCCCTATCCCTGTGATATCTCTAGTTCATGTGGCTACACATATTGGGGACCATTCAGGGTGTAATAGTGGACCCATATAGCCCATAGGTAGATTATGATGGGAAAGCTATATGACCCAGGTAATGGTTTCAAATACATACTAAACCCGGTTGCCTTTTCCATCATAATATATATATATATATATATGTATGTGATTTCATATGGTTATTTACTTTGATTTTGAATAATGGCATTATTTTATCCTTACTCCTGAGTACATGCTAGCGTTCACGCGCTAATTCATCTTCGTCCATTGTATCCCCATGCGATGCAGGAACCAACCATACTATCAAACCTTCTGTACAATGACTTGGTGATTCGGGGACATCTTGAGCCAAACTGAAGTGGTGAGTAGGCCCATTTCATGTTATAGTTTACCTTAGGCTTTTACTATACTCTTGATATTTATTTTAAGCTATGGTCGGGGGCATGTCCCGACTAGATATTCTTGGTCATTGTTAAGAGACTTTGTATAGACAATAGTGGACTTGAGTATGGAATGGATATGGTTTTGGTTATTGATGGGTTTGGGTTGCTATTGGTTGATTTGATTTGGTTGGGTTGGTCTCGGTTATAGATCTATCCCAAAGTTATTACATTTTTAATTATTCTATCTTATTATATGTTCAGAATTCATTTGATATAGGGTATATGTTAGGTTGTTGGTTTGGATATCAGGGGTGGTCTTCTGTCCTTGTTGAACTTGAGATGCCCATTACGACAAGGCCATGGTTTGGGTCGTGTCAATTTCAACACCATTTTTATAAGTGAAATCTGGCGGCCTAAGTTATGGAGTGATTTTCTTTGTATTTGAATTCTTTTGGTGCTCATGAATTGGATCCACACATCTATGATGCAATCACAAAAAGATGCATGTCAAATATGTACATCTGCTCCATGATTTAAGACTCAGAAATTCAAAGCAAGTTCGAAAGCAGTACCTCCCAATCAAGGTAGTTAGTTGTAATCTCATAATTAGTGAGAACTAAAACTGTACATTATAAAGTATGTAACTCTTTAGCCTATATTGGGTGAAAATAATGGTCCCTGAGCGCAATAATGTAACTCTTTAGCCTATATTGGGTGAAAATAATGGTCCCTGAGCGCACTATAGATGAATCCAAATATGTATATACGTAGATACAGTGTCATAAGCTATAATAATTTTTATGTAGGTGGAAAAAAATTTAAGAAAACAAAAGCAGAAAGAACCTAAGAGAGTAACAAACTTAGGGTTTTAAAGCCAATCATCACAAGAAAAAAAGAAGCGTAAAATGTCATTTATACTCAAACAGTGAAATTTTAAGAGATTAAAGTGAAAAAATCTCATGCTTTAACCGTACAGAAATTATATATCTGCAAACTAACGTACTGAATCATGAATGAAGTATAATACCAATCTACTAAAGATTATCCCTCTTGAACCATGCCTGTCTTCCTCAACCTCCAATTGTAGATATCTTGATGCTTAGAGTTGCACAGACACACAGAGTTACAATCTATATGTATTCATAGTTATAGCACTATTGATCACATAAAAAAAAAAACATACATTATGTCAAGTTGTCCTTCTAAAGAAGGAAAAATAAGAAAAAAATGACAGTACTATTTTCATCAGCATTTTGGTCAATCTCTACTTTAAAGTAGTCTTTGACTTATTTTCTTGCACAAATCTGTTGATTTTCAATCCGATGTTCTACAAGAAAGTGAAGAAAACCAATTTATGTTGTACGATATTATAGATTATTTCAGAAGATGAAAGTGTGTTATTCAACCATTGTTGAGTTACTCATGTCTATGTTACATAAGAAGTATCAGGGAATTGTTTGTCTATATCATTTATGATATACTGTAAATTTGAATTCTTTTGGTTCTCTAGTTGTAATGTGGTCTCAGATGTTTACATAACTATTGTTTCTCTCTTGTTATATGAGTTTATTACATAAAGATTAGTTTGTATCTCTCGAATGTTTAGTTATTTTTCTTGTATCTGTCGAATGTTTAGTTAGTTTTCTTTTATCTCTCTTTACCTTGAGACTGTTACATAAGAATAATTTTGTAGCTCTTGTTATTTTTAGTTAGTTACAAGTGCATAATTATGTATTTGTTGGTATTTTTAGTCAAGTTAATATGCATAACTTTGTATCACTCGTTAATTTTACTTTATTAAATATACAAAATTATGTATATCTTGTTAATTTTAGTTTTGTTACGCATACTAAATGATGTATGGTACCTTTCAAGTCATTTTGGGCTGCAAGGGTTTTCTTAAGATTTTGACTTGAAATTTTAGTTACAACATAAATGGACAAGTCCTAGATCTAAACTTAACAATGTCCGGTTCTTGTGACACAACCTCAACTAGTATAACAAAGGACTGACTCTATATTTTTCAATTTGTAAAATGAGTAAACTAAAAGAATTACAAAGATTTATGAAGATTTAAATGATGAGACAAAATTGTAGTTCTAGTGAAGTTGCGTACTAATTTTTTGGACTTCAATGCATTTATATAATCTTCATCTTTTGCTACTGCCTTTCTCTAAAAGAAAAACCAAAGGGAGTTTCTTCAGTCAAGTATTTGTACTGATGTCTTGATTAAGGGTTTGCCACAACCCCAAATAGGGTCTGGACATGATGGGTAATCTCAAACCTACCATAGGCAGGAGACAACCCCCTTATCCTATCTCAAGAGCACACCAATGTAAACAGCGGAAGCCAACGAGACTATAAATTATAAATTAATCCAAAGAAGGATAAGATCCAAGAAAAGACATCCTTATTATCTCAAAACTGTCCTAAAAAACCTCTAAAACAAAAATACCAACTAAGTCGAGACATTCCCCCAACTTTGACAAAAGGAATACAAAAAGTACTAAGATAAGTGAGAAAGAACAATGAAAAGATCGTGCCTTTCGAAGGATGGAGGTTCACTACTTTACAAAAGATTAACAGACGTACCACACCACCTAACACTGCACAAAAGTAATAGAAAATCCCTCAGACCCTACATCATGAAATGATACAGCATCCAGGGATGGTCAGTGGGGCGAGCACTGGCATGCAAATCAAGGAAAATGGATAAAATAATGTCATTGATAAAAACCTATCAAAAACACTATACACAACATTTATATATACTTATATAGGATGTCGGGATAGGGACAAGGGTTATGAACTTTAGATTTTAAACAATTAGCCTGAACTATGTAGCTCGCTCCATCCTACATGCTCTATAGGCCTAGCTCCCCCTGCTGGAAGGGCCCTAGTGCATGTTAGCCACACGAACCGAGGAAAGTCTAAAAACACCACGGAGATAGCCATCCAACATAAAATGTGTATCTAGATACATAGTCATATAAATGCCCACATTGGTAAATGTGGTTTCCAATGTTGGTCCCCCTAGGACTACACCTTCACGGTGAGCTACTCAACTCTCTTTATGCCCAAATTAAAGCAGTTTGCATAAAAACGAAAACATTAACCAAGGAACCTTTGTTAAGTCATTTTCCATTATGGTATCTCTATACCAATATGATTGCAAGCTAATTCAATTTTTCCAAACCATTCTATATACCAATTAGACTCCTAAGTTCTATTTAAAATCCAAAACCATGGCCACCAAGGGCATTCCAAAACCATTATTATCTATTTATCCTCTAGTGTAACGCAATGTTTTCAGAGGACAAGTTAAACTATCTAAATAATCATATTTAAAACCAATATGGTAAAGTGGGTTGAGGTTAATACCATTATCAAGCTAAAATTTCATCAATTTGGGGAAACCCATGTCCCCCATTCCAATCAATATCATAATGAACCAATTCAGTCCTAAAAACCACTAATTAAAGCATGAATAATCAATTTAAATCATAAAAAAATAATTCGAGTAATAACAATCAAAACTCCTCAACCTAATTTCAAACCCATCAACTAAAACACATGAATGTTGATTAAATAAATGCCACAATGTAAAATTCAAAATAAGGAATGAGAAACATGCCTAAAATATAGAAGAAATTGAAGATAAATAGAATCTTGGAGCATGTATGATGAATTCTCTATAAAAACCTAGAGATTTCTTGGGTTAGGAGTTAAAGAAGAAAAGAATGAAGTTTGATCTTTTAAAACTAAAAAAAAGGGCAATTTAATGTTTATAAGTTGTTCAAGGGGTAAAAGGACCAAAATCCGCTCACCCAAGTGAAAAAAGACAAAAACTAAAGGAAACATGCTTAGCGCTGTGGCATGCCACTATCATAGAAGTTAGTCTCCATGCCACTCCCTTATCGCGGATATTAAGTGGTGTGGCACGCCATTATCATGGAGGCTTACTACCTTTGGGTCCAAAAATGGCCCCAAAATCCTTCTGAAAGTTCCAAGACTTTTTCAAAAAACACTTGTAACATCCCTAATAAAAATTCAAGTTAAAAATTGATATTACGCATGCACGAGGATCAAAAATAAATTTGTTGAAATATTATGGGGTCTTATATTATCCCCATTTTTTATCATTTGTCCCTGAATGAGGAGTCAGGGAATTTTTAGCATGATAATAGTAAGATTACATCAGAATCTAAGTACAATTTCAAAGTGCAATATGTGGAAGAAAAGTATGAAAATCGTACCTTAAGCACGATCTTCCAACGCGGGAAACAAGAATGGGTATTTTTTCTTCATATCTTTTTTATCTTTCCATGTAGCTTTTTCCACCTTTTCATGTCTCTGAAAAACCTTCATCGAAGCTAAATCTTTTGGCCTAAACCTAAGAATTCACCTATCCAATATCCAAACCAAAAATTCCTCATAACAAAAAGAATTTGTAATAGCAATATCCTTAACTAGCACTATCAAAGAATGATCATCCACATACTTTGTCAACATAAACAAATGGAAAATGGGATAAATCAAAGCCAAACTCGCTGGTAAATCTATCTCGTAAGTGACATTCCTAATTTTCCTTAAAATTTTATATGCACCAATGTAATAAGGACTGATCTTTCCCTTCTTTCAAAATCTCATGACTATTTTCATAGGAGAAACATTCAAAAATATCCAATCACTAACCTCAAACTCCAACTCTTTTTGCCTTACATCCATATAAGACCTTTGGCGACTTTGAGCATCCTTAAGCCTTTCTCTAATCACCTTTACCTTCTATGGCTTAGTGAACCATGTAAGGGCCAAATAACCTAGGCTCACCTACCTCAAACTACCCAATAGGAGACCAACATCTTCTTTCATTAAAATCCTTGGAAAGATCCCTTTGAATGCTAGAATGATAACTATTGTTATAAGTAAACTCAATAAAATTCAAATGGTCAAACAAACCACCTCTAAAATCAATCACACAATCCCTTAGCATGTTCTCCAAAATCCAAATAGTATGCTCTGCTTGTCCATCTATTTGAGGGTGGAAAGTAATATTATGGTTCACCTGAGTATCCAAACCTTTCTAAAATAAATGCCAGAAGTAAGAAGAGAACTGTGTACCTCGATCCAAAATGATGGACACCCTCATTTCATGGAACTTAACTATCTCCTGAATGGTTAATATAGCATAATCCTATCTTCAGTAGGTAGTCCTCACAGGCAAAAGTGAGCAAACTTTGTAATTCTATCCATAATAACCCAAACAGAATCATATTGATTGAGAGACCGAGCAAGACCCATAATGAAATCCATATTACTCATCTCTCACTTTCACATGGGCAATTCTATCAGTTAGGACATACCACCAGGCCTAAAATGTTCAACCTTGAGTAGCTGACAAATTTTACACTTAGCTATAAATTTTGTAGCATCTCTCTTCATATTATTCCATCAATAAATTTCCTTCAAGTCATGATACATTTTAGACAAATGCTAAACTATATATCTAGAATCATGATCCTTGTCCAAGATTCTTTCCCATAGCCCATCAACGTCAAGAATACACCACCTTCATTAATACCTCAAGATATCATCTCACCCAATATTGAAAGTTATAACCTTTTTGCTGACCAATATTAAACTTAATATACATATGTATGGGATCCAAATCCTACTTCTCTTTTACCTCAGTACCAACATATGATTTAAACATTTACTAAGCAATCACTTTTTCCTTCTTAGAGTATAAAAGATGAACTCCCATGATAGCCATCCTATGAATATCCTTTACCAACCTTCTTTTCTCCTTATAAATATGAGATAAGCTCCCCATAGACAATTTGTTAAAGGTATCAGCAATGGTATTAACATTAACTGGATGATAGTACAAAATCATGTCATAATCCTTAAGTAGCTCGAGCCACCGTCTCTACCTAAGGTTTAATTTCTTTAACATAACTACATATTATAAGGTCTTTTAATCTGAATAAATATCCACATACACCCCATACAGATAATGGCGCCAGATCTTCAAGGCAAATACCATAGCTTCCAACTCTAGATCATGAGTTGTGTAATTCCTCTCGTGAACCTTAAACTGCCTGGAAGGATAGCTATGACCATACCATGCTACATCAAGACACAACCCATTCCCATAAGTGACATATCACAGTATATAACAAATCCATTAGTGCCCTCAGGTAGAGTCAAAATAGGCACAAAATTTAACTTATCCTTCAACTTCTCAAAACTATCCTCACAAGCATCGGACTACAAAACTTATGCTTTTTCTGTGTCAATCTTGTCAACAGAGCATCAATGGATGAGAAACTCTCTACAAACCTCCTATAATACCTAGCCAAGCCCATGAAGCTCCTAATGTCGATTAGATTCATGGGTCTAGGCTATTTCTTAATTTCCTCAACTTTCTGTCGATCTAACTTGATCCCCTCACTAGAAACAACATGTCCAAGAAAGGTCACAACACTTAGACAAACTCCACACTTAGAAAATTTTGCATACAATTTCTGGTTCGTAAGAGTTTGCAACATAATTTTAAGGTGATTGGCATGATTCTCCTTACTTTATTGTACACCAAGATTCCATCAATGAATATTATAATGAAAAAATCTAGAAACTGCCTAAACAACCAATTCATAGGATCCATAAAAGCAGTTAGAGCATTGATCAACCCTAATAACATAACCAAAAACTCATAATGGCAATACAAATTTTGGAAAGTATTCTTGTGAACATAAACCTCCCTAATTTTTAATTAGTGATAGCTCGAATAGAGATCAATCTTAGCTCGAATAGAGGTCAATCTTAGATAAATACTTAGCACCCTAAAGTTGATAGAATATGTCATCAATCCTAGGGTGAGGATACTTATTTTTCACTATAACCTTGTTCAGCTAACAATAATCTATACACATATGATGAGACCCATCTTTCTTTTACACGAAAAGAACAGGAGCACCACACAGAGAAATGCTAGGAAAGATGAAATCCTTATTAAGAAGATCATTTAATTTCTCCTTTGATTCAGCCAAATCCATCCTGTAATAAGGAATGGAAATAGGATGGATATATGAAAGAAGATCAATCCCAAGATCTATTTCACAATTGGGCGAAATTCTAGGATGATCATCGGAAAAAACATCAAAAAAATCATTAACCAAGGGGACTAATTGCAAAAAGGGAACCTCGGAGTTAAATCCTTGACCCAAACTATAAGATACAAACACCCTTTAGATATCATGTTCTGAGCTCTCAGATAGGACATAAACTTCCTTTGGGTGCTAAGGAACTCTCGCCCCATTCAATCAAAGGTTCATTAGGAAAATAGCACCTACAATCTAGAGAATCAAGGCATGAATTTGGCCAATCCATCCCAAAGATTACATCAAAATCCACCATATCATGTTTTATCAAATCTACCAATGTCTCTTAATGAAAGATAAACACCACACAACCCCAATAGATTTTTCTAGAAAAAATAGAATCACCCACCAGAATAGATAATGAAAAGGGGTTGGAAATATTTTTAAGACCAAAACCAAAGTGTACAGCCATATAAGGGTCACATAAGATAAGGTAGAATCGGATCAAGCAAACAATAAACATCATGAGTGAAGAGTTGTAACATACTAGTGATAATATCTTGTGATGCCTTAGATTCCTGGTGAGTATCAAGTGCATAGAGATAATTTTGGCCACTACCAGTACCTGAAGTTGCACCCTTAGGTGTAAGATCCTAAGAAGTGGCGACCAAAACTGTAATACCCCGAGAACTCTAACTAATAGTGCCAATATGACTCAAGATCATGGGAAATAAATTATAGTAATTTGGTTTTTTTAATCAATGATGATGTGTATTAAGGCCTCTAATATGGCCTAGTGATTAGGTGAATTAAAACATCCCTTACCGATTGAATTCTTAAGAAAGATTTTGGCATAGTCAACTTCAAACGAGCATATATCTTGTTACACTAATAAATTTTGAGCACATGAACAACCAAAATATATATAATTCAATTATCTTTCCAACGGTACTAATTTCACCCAAATACGGTTTCGAAGCGAAAAGTTATGCCTATTTTACTTCAGCGTGTCATCCTGAAAACTGTGTGACGACTTGTCACAAGTCTGACGGCTTGTCACAAAATGTCATCACCTTTAAGAATAAAGTCATAAATTCCACCCTTTTGTGATGACATTTCATGACGACTTATCACAAATGTCATCAGCTATTTTTTTCAGCAATTAAAGGACATTTTTGCAAGGGTATTTTGGTCTTTTCTCATCTTTTGGAGGCCCCTTTATATATGAGAATCCCCATTCAAACTCTAATTTCTTGATTTTCTCTTCCAATTCTCTTAATAAAATATATCTAGGGTTTCATTCAAGAACATTAATCTTCCAAAAATTATCCATAAATCTTCAAGATTTCTTCAAGAACTAAGTTTCTCATAGTGTGGGCTTCGAGAATCATTTATTACAAGTGCGGATAGAGTCTCAAGCACTAGAATTAATCCAATTTCATAGATTAAGGTATATGGGATTTTGAACAAGAGCAATTCTTTCGTTCTTGTGCCCAAAGCTTTGATTTCTATTATGGATTTATATGATTTTGCAAGTAGGATTGTACTCAAATTAATTCATCATGAGACTATGAGAATATAAATTGTTCAATCTTTGTTATACATGATTATTTTACTATTCCCAAGTTATGACTTGATATTTAATATTGTGAATTTCATATTTCTACCATGAGTTGATATTTCAAGTGCTTTCAAGATATGTGTCAATCTTTAAGCTTCCTTATGACAAATTAGATTATTGAGTATATTGATTCATGAGATTGAGTTGTTACAATGAGTCTTGATATTTCCTCAAAGTTATTGATATTGTCATGATTTAATGAATTGATACATTTTGATATTGAGAAAGATTGATTTGATTAGAGTTGAGTTAGGAATCCACAAATTTATTATAATTTGATAAATAAGAAAGAGATTTTATTTGATCTTCATGATAGACCCTTGTGATATTTGTGGTGGATTTCCTAACGCGTTCTGAGCTTGTGTCTGGAAGTAGTATTTAGCACCGAGCAGAAAATGTGGTATTTCTCCCAAAACTACGTGCCACTGTAGGATTGGTATTGATATTTGTGGGCCAGAGGCCGAGTATGATATTATGATATTTGTGGGTTCTTATGCATAGCCCTAAGCACCATGTGACATCTCGGGATGGAAATTTTGGTGCATTACAAAAACTCTATATCACAATCTAAACCATTGGCTGAGATGGGTATCTCAAGCCCACCATGGACCAGATACCACCCCTTAACCTAACCTCAAGAGATCAATAATAATAGTAAAAGTGGAGGCCAAATCAAATAGTAATAAGAAAATGAAAAGATAACTCAAAAGAAGACTAAGAGTCAAAACCAACAATCCAACTCACACATGTCCATGAAAGCCTCAAAAGTCAGAATAACATCTAAGTTGGGACATTCCCCCGATTATGAACAAAAATAACCTAAAGCACTATATTGTTACTGGTATGGTACAACTCGTTTTCATGATGTTTATTGTTTGCTTGATCTGGATTTTACCCTTTTTTATATGACCCCTTATCTGGCTGTGCATTTTAGTTTGGGCC
Source organism: Capsicum annuum (assembly GCF_002878395.1). Classification (NCBI taxonomy): domain Eukaryota; kingdom Viridiplantae; phylum Streptophyta; class Magnoliopsida; order Solanales; family Solanaceae; genus Capsicum; species Capsicum annuum. The sequence continues at coordinate 126,929,077 of NC_061117.1, forward strand.
TTGAAAATATTTTTGACCCATTTTTTGTGTCAACTTCAGTGAGTGAGTCTATTATAGCTAGAAAAAAATATAGGGGTTGTGTGGTTTCTATCTTTCATAGAGAGACATTAATGGATTTGATAAAGTTAGATATGGTAGATTTTGATATTATCTTGGGGATGGATTGACTTTATTTGTGCTATGCTTCTCTAGATTGTAGGACCCAAAAGTTCAGTTTCTAACTTCCTAATGAACATGTGATTAAGTGGGAAGGGAGTTCCTTATTGCCTAAAGAGAGGTTCATTTCCTATTGTAAAGCACGAAAATTGACTTCAAAGGGATGTCTATATTATTTAGTTCAGGTTAAGGATTCTAATTTTGAATGTCCTTTATAATTTGTCCCTATGGTTAATGAATTTCCTAAAGTGTTTCCTAGTGACCTTCTTGGGATTCCTCATGATAGGGAAATAGAATTTGGGATTGATCTTCTGCTAGATACTCATCCTATTTCCATTCCTCTTTTTAGAATGGTTTCAGCTTAATTGAAGGAGCTAAAGGAGTAATAAAAGTATCTTCTTGATAAGGTCGTTATTCATCCCAGTGTCTCTTCATTAAGTACCTTTTTACTTTTTGTGCAAAAAAGAGATGGGTCTCTAGTGATGAATAATACCCTTTTCCTAGGATTGATGACCTTTTTTATCAGCTTCAGGTTGCTAGATGTTTCCCTAAGATTGATCATCATTCAGGCTACCATTAGTTTAAAATTAGGGATGTTGATATGCTTAAGACTGCTTTTCAAACCCAGTATTGTCACTATGAGTTTTTGGTTTTTCATTTGGGTTGACCAATGCTCCAAATGTGTTTATGGATCTTATGAATCAAGTTTTTAGGAAATTTCTAGATTTATTTGTTATAGTTTTCATTGATGATATCTTGGTGTACTTTAAGAGTGAGGAGGATCAAGTAAATCACCTTCAAATTATGTTACAGACTCTTAAGGACCAAAAATTGTATCCAAAGTTTTCTAAGTGTGAATTTTGGCTAAGTTTTGTGACCTTTCTTGGGAATGTTATTTCTAGCGAGAGGATCAAGGTGGACCCATAGAAAATTAAGCCAGTTAAGAAATGGCCTAGGCCTATGACTCCAACCAACATTAGAAGCTTCTTGGGATTGGTTGGGTATTATAGGAGATTCATGGAGAGTTTTTCATCTATTTATACTCCATTGATAAAGTTAACTCAAAAAAGGTTATGTTTTTCTGGCCCGATCTTGTGAGGTTAGTCTTGAGAAGTTGAAGGATAAGTTGACTTCTATGCTAGTTTTAACCCTACCTAAGGGTACTGATGGTTTTGTTGTGTTTTGTGATGCGTCCTAGATTGGAATGGGTTGCATTTTGATATATCATAGTAAGGTCATAGACTATGCTTCCAAGAAGCTTAAGGTTCATAAAATATCTAAACCGACATATGATTTAGAGTTGGCGGTTGTGGTCTTTGCATTGAAAATTTGGCACCATTATCTATGTAGGTTGCATGAGGATATCTATTAAGACTATAAGATCTTACAGTTTATGTTTACTCAGAAGGAATTGAATCTCAGGCATAGGCGGTAACTCAAATTACTTAGGGATTATGACATGAGTTTGCACTACTATCTAGGTAAAGCTAATATTATTGTTGATGCTCTTAATAGGTTTTCTATGGGGAGCTTATCCTATGTTGATGAGGAGAAAGGAGTATCGGTGAAGTACATGCATGGGTTGGTTTACTTAGGAGTTCACCTTTTAAACTTTTAGGATGGGGGGCTGATTATTCTCGAAGTGGCTAAATAATCTCTTATTGTGGAGGTGAAGGAGAAAGTCTTTGGATCGCATACTGATGCATATTAAGGATGATGAGGGTCAGCAAAAGGTTATGGATTTTTATATTAGGGGAGATGGCATCTTAAGGTATCAAGATTGGTTATGTGTTCCTGATGTTGATTGGCTATGAGAAAGAATCTTGGTTGAGGCTCATAAATCTAGATATGCAGTTCATCTGAGTACGACAAAGATATATCATGACTTGAAGAAAATCTATTGGCGGAATAATAAGAAGTGAGATATGGCAAATTATTTTACGAAGTGTATAGGTTTTTAGCACTTTAAGTTTGAACACTTGAGGCCTGGTGGCATGTCTCAAGAGATAAATTTGTCCATTTGGAAGAAGGAGATGATAAATATGGATTTAATTACTCGTCTTTCTTAATCTCGGAGTCAATATAATACCATTTGTGTCATTATGGATAGAATGACTAAGTCTGTTCACTTCTTGCCTATGAAGATGAATTACTCAAGAGAGGATTATGCTAAGTTTTTCATTTAGGAGATAGTCAAATTTCATTAGAGTGCCTATGTCGATTATTTCAGACCGAGGTACATGGTTCTCTTCTCATTTTTGGAATTTTTTTCTAAAAGGTTTGGGTACTCCGATGAACATTAGCACCATTTTCCATCCTCAAATGGATGGACAAGCAAAACAAACTATTCAGACTTTGAAGGATATGCTAAGGGCTTATGTGGTTTATTTTACAGGTAGTTGGGTTGATTATTTCCCTCTTATTGAGGTCGCTTACAATATTAGTTACCACTCTAGCCTTTAGATGGCTCCTTTTGAGGCTCTTTATGATAGGAGGTGTAGGTCTCCTATTGGATGGTTTAAGGTTGGTGGGACTAGGTTGTATAGTCTTGAATTGATTCACCAAGCCATGAAGAAGGTGAAGGTTATTACGAAAAGACTTAGGACTTCTCAAAGTTGCCAAAAAACTTATGTGGATATGAGGCAAAGAAAATTGGAGTTTGAAGTAAGTGATTGGGTTTCTTGAAGGTGTTTCTTATGAAAGAAGTCACGAGGTTTTGAAATAAGGGAAAACTCAGTCCCTATTATATTGGTCCATATCAGATTTTGAGGAGAATTGGGAATGTTTATTATGAATTGGATTTTCCTGTAAGTTTGGGCTCTATTAATCCTATTTTTCACGTGTCTATGCTAAAAAAGTATGTGGGTGACCCCTTTTTGATAGTAATTGTTGAAGATATTGGTGTTACATACTATTTGTCTTATGAGAAAGTCCCAATTGAAATATTAGATAAATAAGTTCGTAGATTAAGGACAAAGGACGCAGCTTTGGTGAAGGTTCTTTGGAGAAATCAAAAGGTAGAGGTAGCTACATGGGAAACCGAGGAAGATGTGAAGGATAAATACCTATTATTGTTCCCTGGGTTGGATGAAAGAGCTTAAGGTATAAGTTTTGTTTTCCTCTTGTAACTTTCTAAGTTTGTCATTTGATTCTGGTGTATTCTTGCTATTCTCGTGCTAAAGGTGTCCTAACTCATCATTCAAGGATGAATGATCCTATGGGGGGGATAATGTGAGACCTCTTAAAATTTAGGTCATTTTATTTTTGTCTCTCCCACGTGCGTAATGTCTACTTTTGACTTGAATTTTCTTAGGGATGTTAAAAAGGTAATTTAGCAAAGTTTCAAATTTTTTGGAAAGGGTTTGGGGGTAATTTTGGGACCCCGAGGAGGTGAGGGTCTGCAATAAGTCCTAGTCATGGAGGTTAGCCTCCACGATATTTTGCTTGGAACGGAGGCTAACCTCAGTCATATTGGCATGCCAAGGTGATATTTTCATTTCATCCAATTTTTTGTTCTTTCACTTAGGCCGAGTGGTATATGGTCTTTTTACCCCTTGTACGACCTTGTAGCATAAAATAACCCCATCTCTTTCAGTTATCAAAGATCAAATCATTTTCTTTCTCTCTTTAACTCAAAACTTAAGAACATTCAAGGGTTTTACAAACAATTCATCATTCGGTCTCCAAACTTCAAATTATGTTAAATTCCTTATGTATTTCTGGAATGTTTCTCTTCCCTAAACTTGAATTTTACATTGTACCATTAATTGAATAGATTTTCATGTGATTTAAATTGTGGGTATTGAAATTGGGCTGAGGGGTTTTGGTTGTTACTGATTGAATTACTTGTCCCATGTTTTAAATTGATTATCCATGCTATAAATTGATATTTGTGGGAATGAATTGGTGCATTGTTTAAATGGTTGGAATTGGGGACATGGGTTTACCCAAATTAGATGAATTTTGACTTGGAATTGGCAATAACTTTAACCCATTTTATAATCTTGATTTTAAATATTGATAATTGCATTGTTTGAATTATTTTAAAACCATTGCTTTGCATTAAAGGATAAATGGATATGAATATGGTCTTGGATGGCCTTGGTTTTAAATTTTGATGGAACATGGAAGTTCACTACGGTTGTGTGAATTGGTTAGTCATAAATATATTATCTTGCAAGCATCTTCGTATAATGATACCAAGTTGTAAATGCCTTAATGAATGACTCCTAGGTGACTGGTTGGCTTTATGTATAAATTGTTTTAATTTGGGCTTAAAGGGAGTTGTGTAGATCACCGTGAAGGTATAAGTCCTCAAGAGCATAATAATAACCATAAATCAAAAGCTAAATCACACAGTAATAAGAAGATGAAAAGATAAATCTAAATAAAACTAAGAGTCTAAAGCAATAATCCAACCCACACTTGTCCATGAAATCCTCTAGAACCAGAATAATATCTAAGTCGGTACATGCCCCCAACTATGACCAATAAGAATCCAAAGTACTATAAGAATAAAGAGATAATAATGAGATGACAAAGCCTTCCAAAGCTTGGAGTCTCATAATATCACAACAACTCAACAGACATGCTCAACCACCTAACACTGCACAGGAGGAACAAAAAATTCTTCAAACAATACATCATGAAATGATGTAGCATCCTAGGATGATTAGTTGGATATGCACTGATATGTAACTCAGGGAAAGTGATAACATAATATTATGTCCAAAATTAGTCAAAACCACATGCACATTTTCATATATCCATATATAGGATGTTGGAAGAGGGTAAAGGGTCATGGACATAAAAGTTTAAAGATTTAATCTAAACTCTATAGCTCGATCCATCCTAAAAAAAACCTGTGGTCTATATGGGTCTAGTTTGCCCTGCTGAAAGGGACAGTGTATGTTAGTCGCACTAACTTAGGAAAACCCATGGGAAAACTAAAGCCACCAGGCAATATCCATCCCTAAAAATATATATATCAAGTGTGCACCAAGCACACAGTCATATAGACCCCCAATGCCAGCAAACATTGTTTCAAGTGTTCACCCCCCTTGGACTTACACCTTTATGATAAGATACACAACTCTCTTTAAGTCCAAATTAAAATAATTTGCACATAAAGCCAACCAGTAACCTAGGAGTCATTTATTAAGGTATTTACCACTCGGTATCGCCATACCTATTTATTAAGGTTTAAAATATTTATACCAAACCAACTCACACAACCATATTGGATTCCCAGTTCCATTAAAATCCAAAACTAAGGCCACCAAAGTCATTCAAAACCATATTCAAATCCATTTATACTTTAATAGAATGGAATGGCTTCAAAACAAGTTATATTGTCCAATTATCCATATTTAAAATCAAGATTATAAAGTGGATTGAAGTTGATACCAATTCCAAGCCAAAATTCATCCAATATGGGAAAATCTATGTCCCTCATTCCAACCATTTAAATAATGCACAAATTCAATCCTAAAATCATCAATTTAAAGCATCAATGATCAATTAAAACATGGAATAAGTAATTCAATTAGTAACAACCAAAACCCCTCAAAACAATTTCTAAACCCACAATTTAAATCATATGAAAATCCATCCAATTAATGGAACAATGTAAAATTCAAGTTTAGGGAAGAGAAAACATGCCTGAAATACAGAAGGACTGAATACAATTTGATATTTGAGACTTGGATGATGAATTCTATGTAAAACCCTTGAATGTTCTTGGTTTTTTGGTTTAAGAGAGAAATAAAATCATTTGATCTTTGAAACTGGAGGGACTAGGGTTGTTTTATGTTATAAGGTTGTACAAGTTAAGAAAATCAAAAGCCCCTCACCCAAAGTGAAAAATCAAAAAATAATTAAAATTAACACATCACTTTAGCACGCCAATATTATGGAGGTTAACCTCTATGCCACGCCAATATTAAGGAGGTTAACCTCTATGACACAGCCTTATCATGAACCCTTACTACCTCAGGGTCCCAAACTGACCTCGAACCCCTTTTGAAAAATTTGAAACTTTCCCAAATTATCTTTTTAACATCCCTAAACATAATTTAAATCAAAAATTGACATTGCGCACATGGGAGGGTAAAAAATGAAATGATCAAAATTTTAAGGGGTCTCGCACTTTAATACCTCTAATGGCACTTTAGATATTGGACAATTTCTCCTTAGATGAACATGTCGAGCATAATTAAAACACAAAAAGGGGAAATATTCCCAAAGGCCTTGTAGACTCCCTCTTATAAGTGTGGTAGACTACACACCCATAAAAGGGAATCTACTCGACATGGATTTTTGGACACCCAGTGACCCTGAACCATTCTTTGATACCAACCTTGTCATGACCTGAACTTGGTCCTGGACGTGATGGGCAATCTTAATACAACCCCTTTATCCTACCTTGAGAGGACATCAATATAAAAAGTAGAAGACAATAAGTCAATAAAAGATAAATGAATCCAAATAAAGATAAGAACCTAGATAAGACATCCATGTCATCCCAAAGCTATCCACAATAGCCTCTAAAATAGAAATATCAACTAATTTTGTATATGCCCCAACAATGACAACAAGAATCCAAAAAGTACTAAGACAAATAAGAAAGAACAATGAAATGACTGGACCGTCCATAAGATGTAGGCTCACCACTTCACAGCAGATCAACAGACATACCACACCACTTAACGCTGCACAAGAGTAATAAAAAAAACCTTAAACCCTATATCATGAAATTATGCAATGTCCAAGGATGGCCAGTAAGGAATATACTGGCATGTAAATCAGGAGATAGGGATAAAATAATGCCATTTCCAAAATCAAGTCAAAAACCACATGCACAGTATTTATATATACATATATAGGATTACATGATAGGATCAAGGGTCATTAACATAAGAGTTTAAACCATTTTCCTAAATTGTGTAGCTCGCTACATTTAAAATGAACCCACGGGATATAAGGGTCTAGCTCTCATTATTTGAAAGTCCCTAGTATGTGTTATCTGCACGAACCGAGGAAAGGATAAAGACACCAAGGTGATATCTATATAAAATATAATATGTATCCACACACATATTAATATAGACCCATACATCAAAAATGTGGTTTCAAGTGTTGGTTCCCCCGAGATTACACCTTCACGGTAAGCTACATAACTCTCTTTATGACCAAATTAAAATAGTTTGTGCATAAACCAAACCATAAACCAAGGACTCTTTATTAAGGTATTTTCCAACATGGTATCGTCATACCAATATGCTTGCAAGAAAATTCAATTATACCAAACTAGTTCATATAACCATTAGACTCAAGTTTTTCTTAAAATCCAAAACCATGGATACCAAGGGCATCCTAGAACTATTGTTATTCATTTATCCTTTAATGTAATGCAATGTTTTCATAATACAAGTTAAACTATATAAATATTCATATTTAAAACCAAAATTGTAAAGTAGGTTGAGTTTAATACCATTATTAAGAAAAAATTTCATCAATTTGGGGAAATTCATGTCACCCATTCCAATCAATATCGTAATTCACCAATTCAATCCCAAAACCCATAAATTAAAGTATGAATAATCCATTTAAGATATGGGAAAAGCAATTTATGTAATAATAATAAAAAATCCTCAACCTAATTCCAAACCCATCAATTAAAACATATGAATATTCATTAAATAAATACCACAATGTAAAATTCAAGTTAAGAAATGAGAAACATGCCTGAAATATAGAAGAAATTGAACAGAAATCAAAGTTTGGATTTGGAATGATGAATTCTCTGTAAAACCCAAGAGTTTTCTTGTGTTTGTAGTTAAAGAAGGAAAAAATAAAGTTTGATCTTTTAAAACTGAAGGAAAAGGGTTAATTTTATATTTATAAGTTGTTTAAGGTGGTAAAAGGACCAAAAGCCCCTCACTCAAAAAAAACTAAAATTTAATAACAAATGTATAGTGTCATAGCACACCTCTATCGTGGAGGTTAGCCTTAGTGCCACCCCCTTATCATGGAAATTAAATGGCGTGGTACGCTACTATCATGGTGGCTTACTGCCTCGAGGTCTAAAAATGGCCCCAAACCCTTTTTAAAAGTCTGAAATTTTCCGAAATTCCATTTTAACATTCCAAATCACTATTCAAGTCAAAAATTAATATTACGCATGTGGGTGGGCCAAAAAGAAATTTTTTAAAACTTCACAGGGTCTTACAAGGTTCACATTATTAGCACATCAATATCAGATATGTCCGTGTGTGATGATATTTCTTTTATGGATTGATTATTCATATCCATACACATCCATATCAAATATGTCACTGTAGAGAATATAATCTCCTTCCTTGCTTGATCTTCATGAGATCCTGCCTAGTATTGATTTGCTCCTTTTTATAGTTAGTGCTAAATTAGTATTGATTTGTTGATTATCAAAATCTTTGATTGCTCTTCTTGTAAAGATCTTCTGAGTTATTAATTGAGTTTTTTCTAAACTTTGTCCAAGATCTTCATTGATTGCTCATTTTGTGAATATTTTTTTATTCTTACTTTGATTTCCTCCAAGATAGGTCCTGCATGTTTATTTTTTTAGGTTGTTATTATTAAAATATATTAGGCAATAATAGAAAGCTAATAGATATGTCATACGTATCAAAAATGGTATTGATATTTAATTTAACATGATTTCAACTCAACTTTTTTTGAAAATTAATCTTGAATTCGCATGTTGTACATGTATAATTCAATGCTAATTAGTGCAAACTTCTAAAAAATTAGAAGTTATATTTTGTCAACTCCTAACCCCTAGAGGTCCAAATAGCGACACTATAATTATAGGAACATTTGTTTATCTCCTACTTTGTCTTCTTGTGAAGGTAAGCAAACAACTTTATGTGTTATTTAGGGTTTAGAAAAGTGGGCTTGTGATTTTTTTTAAAATTTCAATAATATTAGGCAGAACTTTAAGCTTATTAAAATATACTTAGGCCCTTTTCTCTACTCTTAAAATATACACGTCCTCATGCCCTCTTGGTCTTATAGGGTATCCTCCTTTGCTTCTTTACTTTCTTTCGTCTTCCTAATTCCTCAAGTAAGCTTCTTGTGAGTATGGCTAAGGTAATGGGGGAGACCTCCTTTTATCATTCATATCTACTTATATTAGTATTCTTTTAAAATACACAAGCTCTATTTTCTCCCTGACCCATTCCTATTCTCTTCCCTTTCAAGCAAGCTCTCAGATAATTTCCCCGTGTTTGAAGTGCTCCATCATCTTCCTCTGGTAGTTATACTCTATTTATATACATTTTGAGCTCCATATTAATCTTGTGTTATTTTGTACAAAAGTTCTTGTATTTTTATCTCTTGATAAACCTGATTGTTCATAATGTTTGGGTTTAAAAAAGAAAAACAAAATTGAAACTTTAGCCTTTTTTCTTATTAAAATTTGTGCTATTATAGTTTTTTTCTTACTTCAATAATGATTTTTTTGTTAATATATTTATCTATACACATAGGAGTTTACTAGTAGACTTGAGACTTTAACCTATTTTTGTTGAAAAATGTAGAATTTCTACTTATTTTGCATAATTCAATAGACTTCTATTTCTATTTTGAAAAATCATCATTGCCTATTACTAGACTTGAAATTGATTATTATTAATTTCATATCGTGGTTGATTAACTAACTATACAATAAATGTTAGTCATGTATGAATGGTTAAGTGGAAAGGGAAGAGATGGTGTAGATTTAATATTGGGAGCCACCAAACTTCCTATAATGACACTTATCTTGTTTGGCCAAACTTATTTTTCTTCAAATATGTTTATTCTAAAACGTGAGGTGTTTGGTCAAGTATTTGGGAGAAAATAGTATTTTCAGGGAGTAGGAGAAGTTATTTTTAATAAGCTAAAAAAGTAGTTTCTTCCTAGAAGTACTTATTTGAAAATCACATTTGAAAAAAATACACTTAAAAGTACTTTTAAAAAGTTTGACCAAATAGTAATTGTTGTTCAACAATGATTTTTAAATTTATTGGCCAAACACAAATTGATTCTCACCGAAGTACTTATTTTAAAAGCATTTTTGAAATAAGAACATTTCAAAATAAACTAATTTTAGAAGTTTGTTCAAATAGTCTAACATCTGTTAGAATTTTCCATGAATTTACATGACTTTCCTTTTCATGATTTTCTACCATAACTAAAATTAACTTTTCTAATGAAAAAGGTTTCTTTGTCAGAAAAGATATCTTCCATATTTATTTTATTCTTACTTGGTGGAAATGTTTTAGAATTCTACAAATTGAGGATCCAATTTTCTAATCAAAACACAACATATTCCAGCATGTAGTCATTAGAGAGTCAATAAATTTTTAAGCTTTTTGATTTAGTTTACAATATGTAGCTCTGCTTAATAATAATATCAAATAGTATATTTTTAGTATAGTTTTTCTTTTCGTCTTATTTATCATTGCCTTAGTTTACAACTATTAGCTTTTGCATAACACCTAGTCGATTTTGAATCCACCAGGTGGAATCAACACCAATGATATAATCGTTCAATGGTTAAATGATCCAATGATTCTTCCAAATTGAAGATATATCCTATATAGTTCAAATCAAGTTGTAACCAATGTAATTGGATGAGAAAAAGGAGTTTTTAGGTCAAAAAGGTCCATATACTAAGATTAGGGAAGAAGTTACAAACAAATTTTTAATAATCTTGTTTCTCCATCTTTAGAACAAAATAATTTTTCAAAGCATTCTTACTTTTTAAATTTAGGCTCCAACTTTTCACTCGTGCTAACTTTTAATGATTGGGCTCCTTTCAACTCATGCATATATACTTTTAACACGTGAGCTCTACTTTTAACTTATGCTCACTTTTAATGTACAAGACTTTGATTTTCAACTATTGATTCCCAGGTACAAATATGTATTAATCTACAAGAACTTCAAACACAAGTTCAAACAACTTATAAAGTTTCAATAACTTCAAACAAAATTTGAAATAATTTATGAACTAGAAAAATCAAGTTCAAACTATTTTCTGAAGAAATAGTAAAATCAATGTTTTAAAAAAGATGAAGACAAAAACAATCAAGTCCACCAAATTTACAGTGTGTTATTACGAATTTATTCTCCTCAAGTACTAGAGTTTAATGGAATATAACCTCCCAGGATAAAATGATTACTTCAGCAAATAGTGATACCTCAAATTTGCTGAACATCAAACTTACTCAATGATTTGTTAATCACACTTGTGTTTTTAGGAAGAAGGAGATGTTTTTTAATAATACCCCGTACTTTTTCCTATCTAATTTTATCTCAAGAATGTCATGTATTAGCTTCTAAATTGAATGATGGTTATTTCAAGAGTAATTCTCAAGATTTTCTCTTTTTATTCATGTGGGAAATTCAATAAGTTTTCCATCAATATAATATTCGCCGAAATTCGATAACTGGGTCAGAAGTTATGACTATTTCAAGTTCTCGTCGTAAAACACCGCCATATTAGTCAGTGCTCCATGATTAGTTTTGACTTATTTTCTGGCACAAATCTGTTGATTTTCAATCCGATGTTCTACAAGAAAGTGAAGAAAACCAATTTATGTTGTACGATATTATAGATGATTTCAGAAGATGAAAGTGTGTTATTCAACCATTGTTGAGTTACTCATGTCTATGTTACATAAGAAGTATCAGGGAATTGTTTGTCTATATCATTTATGATATACTGTAAATTTGAATTCTTTTGGTTCTCTAGTTGTAATGTGGTCTCAGATGTTTACATAACTATTGTTTCTCTCTTGTTATATGAGTTTATTACATAAAGATTAGTTTGTATCTCTCGAATGTTTAGTTATTTTTCTTGTATCTGTCGAATGTTTAGTTAGTTTTCTTTTATCTCTCTTTACCTTGAGACTGTTACATAAGAATAATTTTGTAGCTCTTGTTATTTTTAGTTAGTTACAAGTGCATAATTATGTATTTGTTGGTATTTTTAGTCAAGTTAATATGCATAACTTTGTATCACTCGTTAATTTTACTTTATTAAATATACAAAATTATGTATATCTTGTTAATTTTAGTTTTGTTACGCATACTAAATGATGTATGGTACCTTTCAAGTCATTTTGGGCTGCAAGGGTTTTCTTAAGATTTTGACTTGAAATTTTAGTTACAACATAAATGGACAAGTCCTAGATCTAAACTTAACAATGTCCGGTTCTTGTGACACAACCTCAACTAGTATAACAAAGGACTGACTCTATATTTTTCAATTTGTAAAATGAGTAAACTAAAAGAATTACAAAGATTTATGAAGATTTAAATGATGAGACAAAATTGTAGTTCTAGTGAAGTTGCGTACTAATTTTTTGGACTTCAATGCATTTATATAATCTTCATCTTTTGCTACTGCCTTTCTCTAAAAGAAAAACCAAAGGGAGTTTCTTCAGTCAAGTATTTGTACTGATGTCTTGATTAAGGGTTTGCCACAACCCCAAATAGGGTCTGGACATGATGGGTAATCTCAAACCTACCATAGGCAGGAGACAACCCCCTTATCCTATCTCAAGAGCACACCAATGTAAACAGCGGAAGCCAACGAGACTATAAATTATAAATTAATCCAAAGAAGGATAAGATCCAAGAAAAGACATCCTTATTATCTCAAAACTGTCCTAAAAAACCTCTAAAACAAAAATACCAACTAAGTCGAGACATTCCCCCAACTTTGACAAAAGGAATACAAAATGTACTAAGATAAGTGAGAAAGAACAATGAAAAGATCGTGCCTTTCGAAGGATGGAGGTTCACTACTTTACAAAAGATCAACAGACGTACCACACCACCTAACACTGCACAAAAGTAATAGAAAATCCCTCAGACCCTACATCATGAAATGATACAGCATCCAGGGATGGTCAGTGGGGCGAGCACTGGCATGCAAATCAAAAACACTATACACAACATTTATATATACTTATATAGGATGTCGGGATAGGGACAAGGGTTATGAACATTAGATTTTAAACAATTAGCCTGAACTATGTAGCTCGCTCCATCCTACATGCTCTATAGGCCCAGCTCCCCCTGCTGGAAGGGGGTCAAATTCCTATAGGGGTCCGCGATTATGGTGCATCGCGCCAGGGCCCAAATTTAGAATTTTCCTTTTCCAGTGTCTTAGCATGATTTCCTCCGCGTCGCGCCAAAGTTGTAGGTCACAAAAGAAGGGGCAATATGATGGCTCCACATAGCGCCATCCCTCAGTTTCCCAATTGTCAAATTCCAGTGACACGGCTTGATAGCACCGTGTTGCACCAGGGGTTTAGTTTGGGAAAATTTTACTGAAATTAAATGATGCATTCAGGGTTAAAAGGGTCAACTTTCCACCCCTATTTAAGACCTTTAACACATGATTCAGCCACTTTTCACCCAAAACGTACTAGTTTCTCTCAAGTTTCTCTCAAGAACAAGCTAGGGTTTTCATAGAATATCTAATTTCAGGAAGGTTTCACCGTCAATCTTCACGAAATCATGAACTGAGGTATGCATAGTGCTCATTCATGGACTCCTTTCATCCATGAAGATGAAGAATCCCTTTTCTAAATTCAAGTTTATGGATTTTCTTTATGATTTCATGATTGGGCTGTTCTTGTTCATGTGGATAAATGAGAAATTGAATTCTGTTCCATGTTGGGTGATAATTTCTATGTGGGTTTAATTATTATAGATATAGATTCATGCAAACCTATGACTAAACCCCTGAATGATGAAATTAGAATGTGACCATGATGTTGAATTGTTGTACAGTGATGTTTACATGTACCATGCCTACAATATGTTTGATTTAATACCTAAATATAGGAAAAGTGCCTAACTAGCATGTTGTTATGAAATTCTCATGTATGTACAAGCTTATGACTATCACATATTTGATGAAATGCTTCAGTAAATGCATTATGGTGATTATTATGTATTCAAGCAAGTCATGCTTTGTCAGTTTCCTTCTATTGAGTCCTGGGAGTACTTGTACTTGAAATATTTGTTATGTGCCTAGAGTCATGTCATGTTTTTATGAAACTCTCAGTCAAGTTATGATCCTTATACTTCAGACAGTCTTATGACTTAAAAAAAACTCCATAATCTCATGAACTCAGTCAGTTGTCAGATATTAGTAGTATTCCATCAGTCAACAGAATTCAGTAACTAAGTCCATGTTCAGTTTAGTAAATCATGTTCATAGTCTAATCATATGGGAGTAGGAATTAGCACCGAGTGAACCTAAGGATAGGAACACACACAATCAGATGAGGGTGTGATTCTTAGAAGTCATCCTTGCATTTAAGAACTATGTAGCCAGCATAGATTGAGACAATAACACTGTCCGATGAGGGTTGATGAGGTGGATAAGCACAGTCAGATAAGGGCCCTACCATTTTCGTATAGGGGACACTATCAGATATCGGTTAGATAACTACTTCTCATAGTTTCTTGTTACAGAATTAGGACTGTCAGACACAGTCAATCAGTCTCAATAATAGAACTCAGATAGTTCTTCAGATTTTAGGACTATCAGATATAGTCAACTCAAATACAGTACGAGACTCGGCTAGTTCCACCAGATTCAAGACTGTCAGATACAGTCACTCGTGTTATCAGTTATATCAGCTATCAGTATGTCATGTTATTAGTATTCAGATTCAGTAATTATTTTATCATGGTATCAGTGTCAGTTATTATGTCTCATGCATGTATTCTCACAATCATGATAGTCAGTATACTATTGTTATTGTTCATGTATATGAAACCCATGCATTCATCCTATTTCACATGTATACCAGTACATTCAAAGTACTGACGTATTTGAGCTATGGTGTCTTATACCATAGGTTCAGAGACACGAGCTCCAAAGTAATAGTAGATTCCAGATATCCACAGACAGAGTTAGAAGTGAGTCCTCATCTTTTGAGGACATGATTATTTCCCTATTATCTCATTAATCAATTTATTAGTTGGAGTTAGTTAGGGACATATCCCATCAACTCCTTACTCAGACAGTTCAGTCAGTTAGCATCTTTCTAGACTATCATGTTTTAGACTTCAGTATGTTCAATTTTGTTTTGGGTATTCTATTACCCAACACAGATGTTATATCATTCAGATCATGTTCAGTATTGAACCTTATGGCCTTTTAGTTTATGTTTCCACATTATAAAGTATTATATACAGTATACAGGTACAGATATCAGTCATGGGTTAGCTTATGGTCTTTCGAGGTCATGAGCATTGTGTAGCATTCCGAGTACCCAATTTGGGGTTTTACAAACTTGGTATCAAAGACTAAGGTTCAATAGAGTCCTAGGAAGTCTGAAAGACGCATCTAGTAGAGTCTTGTACATGGATGTGTTGCGTGTCACATTTATGTACAGGAGGCTATAAGATGTTTTAGGAATAGTTTCCCCTCTTTCAGTATTCATGTTGTGCCAGTGGGCATAATCTTAAGCCAATCTCCTAGTCTAATTCATTTTTCCTTTTCTTCTACAGAACATGCCTCATAAAAGAAGAAACAGAAATCAGTCAGTCCCTCAGCCCAAAAATCCTCTGGGCATTCATGTTTATCATGCAGAGTTTAGGGCCACATTCACTACTCTTGCTCAATCAGTTACTGCTCAAAATGAATGGCTAGAAGTCATTCCATCCAACCTAGTGGCCAACTCAGCCGTAGCTAGGATTTGGGACTTTACCCAAATGAATCCTCTGTCCTTCCTCAGGTCTAAGGTAGATGAGGACCCTCAGGAATTCATTGATTAGGTTTAGAAAGAGAAAGAAAAATCATGGGGATGACTACTGTTGAGAGTGTTGAGCTAGCTACATATCAGTTGCAGGATGAAGTCAGAGAGGTCAGATGATGCAGGTCCCATATAGTTGGAGGAGTTTGTCACTGGATTCTTAGATGGATTATTTCCCTAAGAGCTTAGAGAGGCTAAGGTGCTATAATTTATCAACCTCAGGCAGGTCAATATGACGGTGAAACAATATTCTCTTAAGTTTAATCAATTAGCCAGATATGCCCCTCATGTGGTTGTAGACAGCAGAGCCAAGATGAGCAAGTTCGCTTCAGGGGTAAATAATAGTGTGGTAAATAATTGTAGACCTGCCATGCTAAAAATTAACATGAATTTAGCCAGGCTTATGACCTATGCTCAATAGATAGAGGAGCAGAAGATTAAGTAGAGAGAGAAGCAGAATAAAAGAGTGAAGACGGGTAGTTTTAACTTCGCTCAGCCTAGATTAGAAGGAGGAAACCGTTTCTAGTTTTATCCTAAGTCATTAGTTCCATCCCCTTCTTTAGCCAGTTATCCAGCTCCTAAGTTCAGGAAGGGTAACAGAGATACAGCGCCAGGCTCTAAGTCTCAGGGCAGTGTTAGCAATGCCCAAACTAATCCCCTTTGTTAGACTTGTGGTGAGAACCATAAGGGTGCTTGTAGAGCTAGTAGTAATGTATATTTTAGTTGTGGAAAGTCAGGCCATAGAGTTAGAGACTGCCCTCAGTCAGGTTATCAGAGATCTTCGCTCCTCAGCTCAGTCCGATCACCCAAATCAACAAGGTGCCACCACCAGTGCTACTAGTGGGTAATGCCCAAATTGTCTCTATGCTCTTCAGTCCCAAAAGGATCAAGAAAAATTCTCGTAATGTAGTTACTGGTATGTTACAGATCTTTCATATGCATGTTTACACTTTTCTAGATTTAGGAGCTTCTTTGTCTTTTATTACTCCCTATATAGCAGGCGATTTCAGAATCAGTTCCAAAATCCTAGCAGAGCCTTTTTCAGTCTCTTCCCTAGTGGGTAAAACTATCAAAGTCTGGCGGGTATACAGGAACTGCCCGGTTATGATATTTTAGAGAATTACTTCAGCAGACTTAGTTGAATTAGAGATGACTAATTTTAATATCATTCTCGACATAGATTGGCTTCATTCCTGCTATGCCATAATTGACTGCAGAAATAGAATAGTTCAGTTTTAATTTTTGAAAGAACCTGTCCTTGAGTGGAAGGGTAGTACTTCAGCGTTTATAGGTCAGCTTATTTCCTACCTTTGGGCACGGAAAATAATATCTAAAGGATGTGTCTATCATCTTGATCGAGTTAAGGACACTAGTTTTGAAACTCCCAGCATTGAATTAGTTCCCGTTGTAGGTGAATATTTAGATGTCTTTCCCGAAAATCTTCCAGGAATTCCTCCCAAAATGGAAATAGACTTTGGCATTGATCTTCTTCCAGATACTCAGCCTATATCTATTCCTCCATACAGAATGGCAACAGTAGAACTCAAAGAACTAAAAGAACAATTGAAGGATCACTTAGATAAGGGATTCATCAGGCCCAGCATTTCCCCGTGGGGTGCTCCAGTATTATTCGTGTGCAATAAAGACTGTTCTCTTAGGATGTGTGTAAACTACCCTCAACTCAATAAGGTCACAATCAAGAACAAGTATCCTCTTCCCAGAATCGATGACTTATTTGATCAACTTTAGGGTGTCAGTTATTTTTCTAAGATAAACCTCAGATCTGGCTATCATTAGCTCAGAGTTAGAGAATGTGACATTCCAAAAATAGTTTTGAATGTGACATTCCAAAAATAGTTTTCCGTACTCAGTATGGTCATTTTGAATTCTTTGTTATGTCCTTTAGACTTACCAATGCCCCAACCATTTTTATGGACTTAATGAACCATGTGTTCAAGCAGTACTTGGACATGTTCATCATAGTCTTCATACATGATATCCTATTCTATTGTCGCAGTGAGTGGGATTATGTAGACCATCTCAAAATAGTACTTCAGACTCTCAAAAATCATCAGTTGTTTGCCAAATTCAGTATGTGCGAGTTTTGGCTAAATTCAGTGGCATTGCTAGGTTACATTGCCTTCGATGATAGCATTAGAGTAGATCCTCAAAGACCAAAGAAGTAAGAAACTGGCCTCACCCTATCTCTTCATTAGATATTAGGAGTTTCTTGGGTTTGGTTGGCTATTACAAATGGTTTGTTGAGGGATTTTCTTCTATTGCATGCCCTATGTCTAGATTGACTTAGAAGAAAGTCAAGTTTCAGTGGTCAGATCCTTGCGAGAAGAGTTTTCAGGAGTTGAAGACTCGACTTACCTCAGCTTCAATCTTAGCTCTCCCAGATGGTTTAGATGGGTTTATAGTATATTGTGATGCATTCATAATGGGTCTAGGTTTTATCCTTATGCAGCATGGTAAGGTCATAGCCTATGCCTCCAGACAGCTTAATCCTCATGAGAGGAATTATCCTACTCATGATCTTGAGTTAGCCGCCGTAGTATTTGCCTTGAAGATTTGGAGGCATTATCTATACGGTGTTTATGTAGACGTCTTCATAGAACATAAGAGTCTTTAGTATATCTATTCTCAAAAAGATCTCAATCTTCATCAGAGAAGGTGGTTAGAGCTCTTGAAAGATTATGACATGAGTGTTCTTTATCATCTGGGCAAGGCCAACATAGTGGATGACGCTCTCAGTAAACTATCCATGGGTAGTATTTCTCATGTTGAGGAAAATAATAATAAGTTAGCTCAGGAAGTCCATCAGCTTTCTAGACTAGGCGTTCGCTTAGTCGATATAGATGAGGGTGATGTATGGGTTCAGAGTATTTCAAAATCATCTCTAGTTTCCGAGGTGAAAGAAAAGCAAGATAGAGCTCCCAGCATTGTCAAGTTGAAAGAGTCAGTTCAGGATCAAAAAATAGAGGTTTTCTCCTAAGGGGGAGATAGTGTTCTTCGTTGTCAGGGTCGTCTCTATGTTCTAAGTGTAGATGTCTTAAGGTAGCAAATTCTTGAAGAAATGCATGGTGCGTGCCATTCTATTCATCTAGGGGCCACAAAGATATACCGTGACTTACGAGAAATCTATTGGTAGACCAGGGTGAAGAGAGACATTGCAGAGTTTGTGGCTAAGCGCTCTACATGTTAGCAAGTTAAGATAGAGCATCAAAAACCTAGTGGGTCCATCCAGGAGTTTAGTATTCCTACTTGGAAGTGGGAAGTTGTGAACATGGACTTCGTGATGGGTTTTCCTCGAACTCATCATCAGCATGATTCAGTCTGGGTTATTGTAGATAGAATGACCAAAGTAGCTCATTTCTTTCCAGTTCATACCTCTTATTTAGCCAAGGATTATGCCAAACTCTACATCAGGGATTTGGTTAGATTGCACGGTATTCCACTATCTATTATCTCAGAAAAAGTACCCTATTCACCTCTTATTTCTGGAAAGCATTCCAAAAGGGTCTTGGTAACCAAGTTTATCTTAGTACATTCTTTCATCCTCAGATAGATAGTCAAGCATAAAGGACCATTCAAACGTTAGAAGATATGCTAAGGGTGTGTGCAATCGATTTCAAGGAAAGTTAGGATGACCACTTACCTTTGATTGAGTTTGCATACAACAACAAATATCATTACAATATTTAGATGGCTCCGTTCGAAGCTTTATATGATAGGAGATGTAGGTCTCTAATTTGTTGGTTTGGAGTTAGTAAGGCCTCAGTCATAGGTCCTGACTTAGTATTCGACACCTTAGAAAAAGTCTAGTTGGTTAGAGAAAGACTCCGGGCTTCTCAAAGCTGACAGAAGTCTTATGCAGATATTCATAGAAAAGATCTCAAATTTGATATTGGTGATTATGTATACCTAAAGATCTCTCCCATGAAGGGAGTGAAGTGGTTCAGAAAGAAAGAAAAACTCAGTCCCTGATATGTCGGTCCCTTCAATATTCTCAGTCAATTCGGCAAGGTAGCTTATGAGTTCGAATTGCCTTCAGATCTAGCCTTAGTTTATCCAGTCTTTCATGTTTCTTTGCTCACGAAGTGCATAGGTAACCCATCAGTTGTAGTCCCTACTCAGAGCATTGATGTTTGGAACACTCCCTCTTATGAAAAGATTCCATTTGAAATCTTAGACTATCAGACTCGTAGATTGAGGAACAAAGAAGTCCCTCTAGTTAAAGTCCTTTGGAAAAATTAGTTCATCGAGGGAGCTACTTGCGAAGCATAGGTAGACATACGTACCATGTATCCTCACATCTTCTTCGCCAACTCAGATCAAGCTCAAGGTAACAGTTCTTCTTAGGCTTACTCAGTTTCATGTTCAGTGTTCATCACAAACTTGGTATAAAGTTTCATGCTCATGTTCCCATTATAAACTTGGTATCAAGTACCATTGCATATTCATTCATGCACTCATGTATCAGTTCAGCTATGTAATTATATATCAGACATGCATTCTCATTGTGAGAAACTTAGTTCTTCAGAACACTCAGTCATGCATTCATGAATCAGTTACACATGCATCAAATATGCTTGTTCAGTATTATGTGTTTAGCTTTTCAGTCATGTCAGTCATGAGATCATGTTTCAGTTATTCATGTTCAGTATATACGTCAATTGTCTTTTCTCCCTTCTCAGTCAACTCATTTGAGGACGAATGTTCTTAAGGGAAAGATATTGTAATACCTCATACTTTTTCCTAGCTAATTTCATCTCAAGAATATGTAGTATTAGCTTCTAAATTGAATTATGGTTATTCCATGAGGAATTCTCAAGATTTTCCTTTTTTATGTGGGAAATTCAATAATCTTTCCATCAATACAAGATTCGCCCAAATCTGATAACCGGGTCAGAAGTTACGGCTATTTCATGTTTTCATGGTAAAACAGTGCCATATTAGTCAGCGGCGCACCGCGCCACAAGAGGAAATGGCATTTGGCAAATTCCAGTAGGGGTCTGCAATTATGGCGTGTCGTGCCAGGGCCCAAATTCAGAATTGTCCTTTTCCAGTGTCATAGTGGATTTCCTCTACATCGCACCAAAGTTCCAGGTCACAAAAGAAGGGGAAACGCGATGGATCCACGTCGCGCCATCCCTTGGTTTCCCAATTGTCAAATTCCAGTGACACGGCGCAATAGCACCGCATCACGCTAGGGGTTCAATTCGGGAAAGTTTTACTGAAATTAAATAATGCGTCCAGGGTTAAAAGGGTCAACTTCCCACCCCTATTTAATCCCTTTAACACATGATTCAGCCACTTTTCACCTAAAATATACTAGTTTTCTCAAGTTTCTCTCAAGAACAAGCTAGGATTTTCATAGAATATCTAATTTCAGGAAGGTTTCACCATCAATCTTCACGAAATCACGAACTGAGGTATGCATAGTGTTCATTTATGGACTCCTTTCATCCATGAAGATGAAGAATCCCTTTTCTAAATTCAAGTTTATGGATTTTCTTTATGATTTCGTGATTGGGTTGTTCTTATTCATGTGGATAAATGAGAAATTGAATTCTGTTCCATGTTGGGTGATAATTTCTATGTGGGTTTAATTATTATAGATATAGATTCATGCAAACCTATGACTAAACCCCTGAATAATGAAATTAGAATGTGACCATGATGTTGAATTGTTGTACAGTGATGTTTACATGTACCATGCCTACAATATGTTTGATTTAATGCCTAAATGTGGGAAAAGTGCCTAACTAGCATGTTGTCATGAAATACCCATATATGTACAAGCTATGCCTATCACATGTTTGATGAAATGCTTCAGTAAATGCATTATGGTGATTATTATATATTCAAGGAAGTCATGCTTTGTCAGTTTGCTTCTATCGAGTCTTGGGGGTACTTGTACCCAAAATATTAGTTGTGTTCTGAGAGCGATGTCATGTTTTCTCGATACTCTCAGTCAAGATATGATCCTTAGACTTCAGACAGTCTTATGACTTGGGAAATCTCTATGATCTCATAAACTCAGTCAGTTGTCAGTTATCAGTAGTATTCCATCAGTCAACGAAATCTAGTAACTCGGTCCATGTTCAGTTCAGTAAATCATATACAAAGTCTATTCAGATGGGAGTAGGAATTAGCACTGAGTGAACTCAAGGATGGGAATACACACTGTTAGATAAGGGTGTGATTCTTAGAAGTCATCCTTGCATTCCAAAACTATGTAGCCAACATAGGTTAAGACATCAACACTGTCTGATATGGGTTGATGAGATGGATAAGCACTGTCAGATAAGGGGCCCATCATTCTTGTATAAGGGATACTATTAGATGAGTGTCGTCCACAGCTTGTCCTTACCGGTGGTGCGGTATTGACACTCTTCTAATTGGGGTTACAAATTAGACCCCAACTCAGCCATAATGGTGTATCAGAGGCATGTCGGTTAGATAACTATTTTCTATAGTTTCATGTTATAGAATCAGGACTGTCAGACATAGTCAATCAGTCACAGTAATAGAACTCAGATAGTTCTTCAAATTTTAGGAATGTATGATACAGTCAACTCAGATACAGTATAGGACTTAGCTAGTTACATCAGATTCAGGACTGTCAGATACAGTCACTCATATTATCAGTTATATCAGTTATTAGTATGTCATGTTACCAGTATTTAGATTCAGTAATCATGTTATGATGGTATCAATGTCCATTATTATGTCTCATACATGTATTCTCACGATCATAATAGTCAGTCTGCTATTGTTATTGTTCATGCATATAAACCCCACGCATTCATCCTACCTCACATGCATACCATTACATTCAAACTACTGACACACTTGCTCTATGGTTTCTTATACCATAGGTTCAGAGACGAGCTCCAGAGCAACAGTAGATTCCAGATATCTACAGATAAAGTTAGAAGTAAGTCCTTATATTTCGAGGACCTGATTATTTCCCTATTATCTCATTAGTCAGTTTATTAGTTGGAGTTAATTGGGGACATGTCCCATCAACTTCTTACTCAGATAGTTCAGTCAGTTAGAGTCTTTCTAGACTATCAGGTTTCAGACTTCAGTATGTTCAGTTTTGTTTTGGGTATTCTATTACCCCACATAGATATTATATCATTCAGATCATGTTCAGTATTAAACCTTATGGACTTTCAGTTTATATTTCCACATTATAAAGTATTTTATGCAGTATACAGGTACAGATATCAGTCATGGGTTATCTTATGATCCTTTGGAGTCATGAGCACCGTGTATCATTTTGGGTACCAGATTCGAGGCGTTACATTTTCACTTCAAAATTTTAGGCCTTTATCTCTGGAAAAATTTATTTACTTATAGTCAAAAGATGGTTCTTCAAAGAAAAAGTAATGGTTCTTGAAAAGAAACATTATTTTCTACTGACATATCACCTACAAACCCACCTGTGTGGGCTAGTGGCCTATATTGTGGCGCATGTTGCTCTTTTGCACAAACCAGAATTTTATGGGCTTTACATAGGTTGGTATTTGTATCCGCAAGTCTTCGGGTGTGCATGCAGGTCTTCTTTTATTTTATGAAATAGTTCCTCAAAGGGTTGTGTTCCATCTAGGTACATTGGGACATGTGTCTGCACATGCTTGGGTGCGTCTGCAAATGGAGAAAAATTTTCTATCATATTTTGGATTAAAACATCACTAATTATAAAGCTTCAATTGAATTTTTCTTAAATTATAATCTCCTGATCATTTGACAAATGCAAATTAAAATTTAAATCCAAATCTAAAAGCGATGACAATGACAGCATGAGGCATGTCTTCTTCTTGCCTCACTACCCATTGGAAGTAGTTCTTCTACACCTAATCACGAGGATTTTACTTTCTCCCACCAATATGGGAGAAGATTTTCTTTATAAAGTGAATACACACTTCACTTTTCCCTTCGTTTTTTCATTCACTTTCACTTAGAACCCAACAATTCCCCACATAATAGGTATTGACTATTTTATCAAAAGTTATATGTAGAAGTGTGTGATATACAAGCAAAGACTAATTACATCTAGATAAGCAGTCTTTCCTTTGAACTCTTCAAAGTGAACTTGCATTAGATGCACTCGGTCAATAGGTAGATGTGATATCTTTGAACCATCAAAATTTAATGTATGCCAAGACAACCCAAATTACACAACCAACCTTTTATCATTTATGGCTCGCATGGTTTTGTTTCTTTCATCCAAACACAACCTAATTTTATGAGAGCATAGAGAATAGACCTTTACTATCACTATCCCTGAAGCTTCTTAAACTTCACTCTATCATAGGTGATTCCTAAATGTTTAATTTTATAGATCAACTATTGGCTAAATCTGTCAAATTTAGAAATCATTAGAAAGCTTCAAACCATAAGTCTTATCTTTGTTTCCTGGACATTTTCTTTATTATGAGAATAGCTTGACTATACTGATAATGTTTAACCATCAGTCATAACTATATTTGATCTACTTGAACCTAGATCTTAGGATCTCTATTCTTCTAGGTAAATTGACCACTTTAATGACTTGTCCTAGGTCGTAAACACATTTCCTTCAATGATCTCTCAACTATCTCTCTTGCTAGGATTTTTATAAGTGGATCTGACATATTATCCTTTGACTTTACATAGTCAATTGTGATAATTGAACTAGAGAGTAGTTCTCTAATAGTATTATATCTCCATCTTATATGATGAAATTTACCATTATACATCATACTCTCTTCCATACCTATTATTTTTTTACTATCACAGTGTATGCATATAGGTTCCAAAGGCTTAGGCTAATAAGAAATTTCCTCTAAGAAATTAGGAAATTTTAAAGCCACTTTACTTTTTCACCATTTTTATCTAATGTGATAAATTTAGGTTCTATTTTATAGCGAGCAATACATATTTGTTTAGATAATTTCTAAGAGATAGATACTCCACCTAGAATAAATACATATTCACTCATAAAGTTTACTTCATTTGATTTAGTGATCGAACTTGCATCACTTTTTCATTCAATTACCATAGAATTTTTGTTATAATGCAAAGTATAGTCTTGAGTATGATTTAGATACCCTGAAACTCTTTTTATTTTTATGTAATGAGTTTGATTGGGATTACTCATCTGCCAACTCAATTTACTAACAAAATATGCTATGTGTAGTTTCATACAATTCATAATATACATCAAACTTTTTAACACTCTTGCAAAGTCCAACTGTGATTCACTTTTATCTTTATTCTTTTAAAGTATAAAGATCACGTCTAATGGAGTTTTTGCAATATTGAAATCCAAATACTTGAACTTTTAAAGTACCTTTTCAATGTAATGGGACCATGACAATGCCAACCATTGTGGATTTACATGAATTCTTATCCCTAAATCACATCAGCAACCCCAAGGTCTTCCATATCAAACATGCTCCCAGGCATTCATTTCATAGCATTTATGTTAGAAATGTCTTTATTGATGATCAAAACATCATTCACATACAAATAAACAATGACTTTATTATTTGGAGTGTCTTTAATGTAAATACATTTATCATGTTCATTTATCTTGAATCTTTTTACCAACATAATTTGGTTAAACTTTACATGCCACTCTTTGGGTTCTTTTTTTAGTCCCATAAAGTGACTAAATAAGTTGGAACTCTTTCCTTTCCTTACTAGGAACAACATAACCCTCAGGTTGTTACATGAAAATTTATTTCTTCAATTATCCATTCAAAAAAATTATTTTCATATCCATTTGAGAGATTTCATGACCATATACCATCACTAATGCAACCAATATCTTAATGGACGTTCTCCTTGTTACATGCGAGTATGTGTCAAAAAAATCATGACCTTACTTTTGTTTAAAATCTTTCACAAAAAGTCTTACCTGTATTTGCCAATAGTACCATCAGTTTTCATTTATCTTTTGAAGTTTTATTTAGATCCTAAAGGTTTATTTTCTCGAGGAAGATTAACCAACACCCAAATATGGTTACTCAAAATTAATCAATCTCATTATTGATTGCCTCTTTCCAAAAGGACAAGTCCAAAGATGACATCACTTCTTCAAATGTTTGAGGCTCATTTTCAAGAAGAAATGTTAAAAAAATTGATCTAAAAGAATAGACGTTCATTAACGTGTACTATCCCTTGGATTCTAATTATTAAGTACATTCTTCTTTGGTTCATCTCGAGGTAATTTAGATTCTCCACTAGTCAGCTCTTGTTTAGTTTTATACGGTTAAATGTGTTCAAAGAACTCAGCCTTATCTGATATAATTATTGTATTATCATAAATATCTGAATGTTCAGATTTATGAACCAACAATTGACATATATTACTACTTGTAACATATCTGATGAAAACACAGTCCTCAATCTTTGGTCCTATTTTTACCCTTTTTGGTATAGAAACTTGGACTTTGGTTGGAAACCCCCATACTTTGAAATATTTCAAGTTAGGTTTTCTTTCTTTTTATTTTTTATATGAAATAGATTGTGTCTTCCGATGTACCACTCTATTGAGTATTTGATTTGTTGTAAGAAAAGATCCCCTACTCATGTTTTGTGATAAACTTTAAATTATAAGTAAAACATTCATCATTTCCTTTAATGTTTGATTTTTTCTTTCTACAGTCTAATTTGATTGAGGTGAATATGGGGAAAAAGTTTGATGGACAATTTCATTTTCCAAATATATCTCTTTAAAAGGAGATTCATACTCCTCAACCCTATCATTTCTTATTATTTTAATTTTTTTATCTAACTAATTTAAACTTCATTTTATATTGCCTAAATATGTATACTTCTTTGTCCTTACCATTTAGAAAATAAACATAAAAATATCTAGTGCAATCATTAATAAAAGTTATGAAATACTTTTTCCCATCACGAAATGGTGTTTACTTCATATCAGAAATGTATGTGTGAATTAAGTCTACGGGATTGGAATTCCTTTCAATAGACTTATATGGATGCTTAGCATATTTAGATTACACACATGATTGACACTTTGATTTATTACACTAAAAGTTAGGTAAAACTTCTAAACTAATCAGTTTTTGCAAGGTTTTAGATTGACATGTCCTAAACATTCATGGTATAATTCATTTGACTCAAGTAAGAAGAACCAAAAATTTTATCCATATAAATATTCATTACTTTGATCTTAAAAATGCCCTTGGGGAGGTAACCTTTATCTACACACACTTCACCCTTACTAATTACAACTTTGTCAGAAACAAATACATATTTAAATCCATTCTTAGTCAGAAGTCAAGAAATAATTAAGTTTTTTTTAAACTCTAGAACATAAAGGACATTATTTAGTGTCACCACCTTGCTCGATGTCATCTTCATCTTCAACCATTGTCGTAGCAGAGTTTATCATAAATATCTTCTCACCAACTTGAATAGTAGCATATGATGCAAATAGTTCTTTATTGGCACACAGATGTCGGGTGGCACCTAAATCGATCCACCACTCTATAGAATTTCTAACCAAATTACATCTAAAAGCATAGCACATAGATCGACCACGTCATCTTTAGATTCAACCATGTTTGCTAGATCCTTTTAATTACATTTCTTTGAAGTTCAATAATCTGTACACTTGTGACCAACTATGTCACAATTAAAGCAACTTTCTTTGAACTTTTTATTAGAAGAATTGCCTAGTTATCCTAATGTTTTCTTTCTCTTGTTTTTAAATTTAGTGGGTTCATCTTCCACCATGTTTGCTCTACTTATTCTAGAATTTCCATGAGACCTATTTTCGCTGACTTACTGTCTACTTCAATCCTTAAACTCACAATGAGGTATTCAACAAATATCTATTTGTGCTTATTCATTAAGTAGTTTTTGAAGTATTTCCACAAAGGCGGAAGCTTCTTGATTATTATAGTCACTTGAAAATTATCATTTATGATCAAACCTACATTAAAGGTTATGTGAGTATCAAGAACAAACTTAATGTATTCAATAAAGTTGTAATCCAAGTTTATACCTTCAGCAAGGAGATCATGGAATATGACTTGCAACTCTTGGACTTGAGAAGCTACAGCTTTACTGTCTACCATCTTAAAGTCCAAAAATTTGGGAACAATGAATTTCTTCATTACGGCACCCTCTATTTTGTAATTCTTTTCTAAAGCATCCCAGGGTTCCTTTGAGGTCTTCATATTACTGTAAACATTATACAAGTCGCCTTTAGGCCATGCAGTATATAATTCTTAAAGAAAAATTTTGAGTGCTTCCAACCTTCTATTACCATGAAGCATTGTATTCTGGAGTTTTCTTAGGTAATTTATAAATATTTTTTGTGATGAACCTTTGCAAACTCAAAGTAGTTAAATAAAAGAACATCTTTTTAGCCAATGCTTGAAATCACTATTAGAAAATTTTTTGAATACTTCTGTCGGTGTCATGGTAGGAGCACAGTGCCATGGTAAGAGCAACATTCGTAAGACTTGAAGTAGCAATGTTAGTTGTTGCAACATTCATCATTCCATCATTTACTTAATTATCAATAGTCATTTTTCAGTCACAAATAGACAAACACTTCATATTTCAGAATACTAATAATTAAAGTCGTAAACTTTAAACAACTTGTTTCTAGTTTAACGAAGAAGTTTTCGTATTCTTCAAATCTTCAAATGAATGAATATTTGACCTATAAAGAAGTTTTTATATCTTTAAATCACTATCAATTTCAAACAAAGTAGAAATCCAAATGATTTTAATCTCCAAAATTCAAAATAAATATTAAAATAAACTCCTTAAGATTGTTGTTTTTAGGTAAAAATTTGCATTAATCCACAAAATCTTCCAACACAAGTTCATACAACTTATGAACTATAAAAATAAAGTTTTAAGAACTTCAGAAATAAGTTCAAATAATTTATGAACTATCAAAATAAAGTTCAAATTATTTTCTGAAAAACAGTAAAACCAATATTTAGAAAAAGATGAAGACAGAAAGAATTCAGTCCACTGAATTCACAGTGTTTCATTAAGGAAATTATTTCCCTCAAGTACCCCGGGATAGTGGAATATATTCTTCCAAGATAAAATGATTCACCTTAACAAATAGTAGTGCATCAAATTTTCCAATCAACGAACTCACTCAATGATTTGTTAATCATATTTGTGTTTTTAATAAGAAGAGGATATTTTTCACTTCAGAACTTTGTGCCTTTACTTGAGAAAAAAAATTAGGTATTTATGCCCAAAAGGTGGTGCGGCAGAAAGGAAGCAATGATTCTTGAAAAGACATACTATTTTTTATCATAACCTATGAACCCACATGCACATAAAAGTGGCCCACATGCGGCCGCAGGTCATTTTTTGGAACAAATAAAAATGCTTTGGCGTTGACCTACATTGGCACCTACATCTACAGGTCTCTAAGTGCGCATGCAGGTCTATTTTTCATTATGAAACAAAGCCTCAAAGGGTCACTGAAACATCCTGGGTTTGGACCCTTAGAAAATTTCTTGGAATTCCATTCTCCATACCTAATACGGCTTGAATGGGTCAGTCCTATCCCTGTGATGATATTTTTAAGGGACTTAAGTGGGGGTATTCTGGATATTTTCCTACTTACCCTAATAAGGATCAACGACTTCTAATACCTTAGGAAGTTATTTACCCTATTATTCTATTCATTAACACTTAGAAACTATTCAAAATATCTCATAATTCTCTCAAGAGCAGAGGATTGCTTTGGGGCTTGCATTGGTGATTTATTTCCATCAATTCTTCAGTATAAGGCATAATTCTATTCCCTCATTGTAATTTTAACTAAAATGCATGGTATATATGATTGATTTCATGGTTTACTATTTCGTGATTATGTCTTTCAACTATTATTTGGGGGTTTTGATATTAATTGCTTTATTATGGTTTCCTATGGTTTTACATATGCTTTTATATGTATTAATAGTTCTTTTGTACAATTGGATTGCATGGTAATGGTTTAATGGTCTTTGAAATTGCTTTTGGTTATATTATGTCCCCAAGGTGTTTGATAAAATACTTATAAAGTTTTCTTCATTGCATTGACTTCTTTCAATGGAACTTTTGCATATTTTAAACTTGTTAAAGGAACTTTGCATAGTTTAAATGGTTTATAAAGGCTAAATATCTATGCTTGTATAGAACATAGAAGTGTCCCAAGTGGTTTAATACGGTATATGGAAGGGCACTTGAAAGTCTCCTTAACCTAAAATGGTTTGGCTATGAATATTACTTGCAAGTAAGGGGTGGTATGAAGATACCACTACTATTATCCTTGATTAATAAAATGGTAAATGAATTTGGTTGGTTATTTGGAAACAATTTTAATTAGGCATTAATGGTGGGGTATGTAGCAAAGCCGTGGAAGGTGGCGGTCCCGGTTGGACCAAAATTGGAAACTCATATTTACCAATAAGAGGATTTGTCTTAGTGGACCGTGTGAATGATATCACACTATTAGGGGATACACTAGTCATCCTATGGGATACTTTCCTGATCATATGGCTACACACACTGGGCCCTTTCAGCAGGGATGTTGAACCTATATCGCCCATGGGTGGTTTAGGACGGCCAAGCCACACAGCCCAAGTAATGATTTTTAATGCATTCTAAACCCGATTCCCTTTCTCGACACTTATATATATTTATGTTAGTATGAATTATGGATAGTTTTACTTGGTTTTATAATTGGAACTATTTTATCCTTATTTTGAGATTCATACTAGTTGCCACTCGCTAACCCCATCTACTGGTGGCTGTATACCCATGCTATGCAGTAACTGGCTATTCTACTTCTCTTGTTTAGCACGCAGATTTAGTATCAGCATTTGGACTGAAGTGGTAAGCTTCCATCCTTTCGGAAGACACCATTTAATGTTATGGATTCTTTTAGACACTTTTTTTACTATTGATATTGGATTTGTCCATAGTTGGGGGCATGTCCTAACCAAAAATGTTTACACTTTTGGATAGAGGCTTGTGGTACTTCTGGGGGCTGGTATAGGCTAGATCAGTATTGGTGTCAGCCTTGACATTGGAATAGGCTGGTGGGCTGACACAACAAAATAGGATTTCTCACTATTCCATCATATTACATTTTAGGATAGATTATTATATTATATTTTGGTATTCTCTTTGGTTATGGCCTGGTTTATGGCCTATAATTTGGTTTGGTGTGGTTAGTGTGATACGATTGGACTCAATTAGGTCGTTCATGGTTGTGACCCTATCGTAGAGTCTTTATGAGAACATTTACGTTATCTTGTTATATGTTCAAAATTTAGCCTAACAAAGGCTAGATAAAGGCGAATGGGTTGGGTAACTGAGGGTAGTCCCTGATCCTGGTTAAACTTGGAATGCCTATTACGACAAGGATTGGGGCCGAGTCGTGTCAAGTTGGTATCAGAGCCTAGGTTTATGGTAACTTGGGAGTCCATAAATATGTTTCAAGTAAACTTTATTTTAGGTGTTTTAAGCGCACCATACTCATAAGAGAGATGCTACAAAGCATTTAGGAATGTTTCACTTTCTTGGTATTCTATGTTTAAGCTTAAGTTCTCAATCCTGGAATCCTCTCTAATCCTTGCTTGTTTTTCTTTTATATCATGCCTTCTAGATCTACAACACAAGGAAATTCTTTCATCCCATTTGGGGATAATGCTGAAGGGGTACGTCCTATATCTAGAGTACATCTTTGATATTATGGTCCTATTCCTAATGGTGCTGGAGTTTCTCCTATTTTGGTTAGTCTCCTCAGGTCCCTCAGGGCAAGATGATGAACACATAATTTCGTCAGTCTATTTATATTATTGCCCAACTAGTTGTTGCTCAGGCTAAGCGGGGTGCGACTGGTGGTTTTTCTGTTGAGGTTATAAGGGTTGGTCAATTTATAAAGATGGGTCCTCCAACATTTACTGGATTAAATGTGGAGAAGGATCTATAAGTCTTCTTGGATGAGATGTGAAAGATCTTTTGAGTGATGTAGGCTACTAATGTAAAAAAGGTTAACTTTGTTGCTTATCAACTTAAAGATTTTTCTTATCAGTGATATGAGGAGTGGGATAGAGATTGATACGAGAATAATCATAAAAATAAACTTATGCGGGTGTGCATTGAAAGCAACCGAGTGTATGTGCAAGAGAAGTGTAATTAAAGGCCCAAATACACACCAAAACAGCCCACTCCATACACTAGAGGGGCAACCTATTCTTGAAGGGCCTTTTTGGTCATTTTAACTTCTATTTTTTTTGTAATATATAAGGAACACATAGGGTTTTATTTACTTAGTTTATGAATGAAATTGTAAGTCTTACAAGACAAAGAAAGACAAGTCATCTTTCCTTGAGGCATCCAAAACCAAAATTAGGGCTTAGACAAGTAGAATCACTTATGTTTACATTTGCTTAGAAACATTTATGCTTGGGACGTGGATTCCGATCTTGTGTATTTATAAGAGATAGGTTTGTTGTTGTGTGAAGTGTTAAGGGTCCAATAGTTACCATTATTGGGTTCTTAACATTATACCTTCATGTGGTCTATCAATCTATCCTTTTTCTTTTGTAATCTTGTATCCATTTTGTATCTTGTACTGTGAACCCATTTTTGTTGTTGTTGTTGTTCCTCTCATTGTTGTTTCATATTTTATTGTTAACTTAGTTTGTTATTGGCTGCAAAAGGTGTCAAACACCTAGTTATATTGTCCTTCTTATATTTCATTCTTGAATCCGAGAGTGGTCTTCAAAAGGGTCCTCGATTCTTTGAATTAGTGGACTGTTTTTGGAGTGTATTTGGATTATTTTGAGCCAATTCCGTGTGTTCCTTGGTTTTCTTGTATCATTTGGTATCAAATCCATCTTTGGTGTTGTTCTTACAATACCAATATTGGGATTTCTTTCTAAGAAAATTAAAGAAAAAACAAATTTGGTGTTCTTGTTGTTCTTGGCCTTGAAAGTGTTGTTCTTGTTGTTCATCTTGGCTGAGGTTTATTGTAGCATAAAGATCTAGTAGTCCTTTGGTGTGTATTGTTGTTTCTTGTGTTAGTTTCGTGATTTACTAACACTGAAAGGTGTCTTGATCTATACTTGAGCTTGAACTTATTAATGTTGTGTTGTGAACAAGGACCTAGTGTGAGAATTTGTGACTTGTTGGGTCTTGAATTCATGAATATTGTTATTGTTCTTGAAGGATTGTTGTGGTATTCATCTTATTATTCATCTCATCTTACAACTTAAGACAGCTAAAAGTGTAATATATATTCAAAAAGGTGAACCTACAAGTTGTAAAGTTGTTTGTGAGAAGACTTGAGCCATCACTTGACTTGACATCTACTTTTCAACCATTTTTCCTTATTTCAAGGGACCTTGTTTTGTGATAATTGTACAAATTCAAGTGTTGCCTTTTGAAGATTAGACTTAAAGGAGATCCAAGACATATACTTTCCCTCCAAAACCAATTGTTTCCATTAAATAGTAACTAAAGTTTGTAAACTTCAACTAGTGACTAATTGTAGGGCCGTGACCAATGGTGTGCTGCCACATCACCCAAGTTACTGTTCACATGAAAATTTTAAGCTCAAATTGTGATCTTTTAATTTCATTTTGTTGTCTCATTAGTTTCGTTTGTTGATTCTAATACTAACTTACAAACTAATGACAATTTACTAGATTGTGAGTTGGTTTTGAAACCATTTTTTCCATATTTACGTTTCTTTGTATGTTTTTATTATTTTGAGTCATTGTACACACTCGGTTCATTTCTCAACGTCTCACGGATTACAAGCAAACTTACTATAATTATGAGATCAAAAGTGAGAAAATCTGAGGCACAAAGGATTAAAGTGATAGTGTGAGGACCATTCTTTGAACAACTAACTTGTTTATTGTTTTGTAGGTAACTTCTTGGCTAGAATGGACAATAATTCTCTGAGTTCTATCCTGTAAAGACTTGAAACTATCAACCAAGGAATGGAAAGTATGCTCACGACTATATCCTCAATCCGAGGAGAGATGTCTACTATGAATGAGAGGTTGGATCGAATGGAGAGTCGAAGGAACTCTCATGCTTCTACTCCTAACTCCATGTTTCCTTAAGTGTTCATGACCAAAACCCTTCCATCACCATTGCCCCTGAGACTTTACATACAAAATTCAACCCTTCAAGTTCACCACAAAATTCCATGAGCCAAGTTACTAATTACCCTCAAAATTGAGAACAAGGTAGATCACTTCTCCAGCAAATTGATCAAGTCCCACAAGAAGGACTTGGAGGCCCATTCCCTCCCATCCAAGATCCACAACTGAAGCTCCATATTACCAAAATAGCCTTCTCAACCAAAACTCCAATTCCACAAAATCGATATGTCCATATAGAAAAGTATGGAAGAAAGAGACATGAAGTATATAGAGTCTACGATGATGCTTATATAATGAAAGAAGACTTGAGTCGGATAATATTAAAGCCAATTCTTAAGATGGAGAGGAAGCCGAGGTTCAAAATAAAAATGTTGGCCGAGACTTGTTCATACTGAGCTCTTAGGTTCTTCATGTTTTGCGAACTATTTTAAGTTCTTGTTTTTAAAGTGGCCAGTTAAACGAAGTGAAGCCGTGAATTTGTGGGCAAATTATTCTCAATATAGAGAGGATGATACGAGAATAATCACAAAAATAAACTTATGTGGGTGTGGATTAAAAGCAACCAAGTATATGTGCAAGAAAAGTGTAATTAAAGGATCAAATACACACCAAAACAGCCCACTCCATACACTAGAGTGGGAGCTCATTATTGAAGGACATTTTTGGTTATTTAACTTCTATTTGTTTTGTAATATATAAGGAACATGTAGAGTTTTATTTACTTAGTTTATGAATGAAATTTTAAGTCTTACAAGACAAAGAAACACAAGTCCTCTTTCCTTGAGGCATCCAAAATCAAAATTAGGGCTTAAACAAGTGTAGAATCACTTGTGTTTGCATTTGCTTGGAAACATTGATGCTTGGAAGGTGGATTCCAATCTTGTGTCTTTGTAAGAGATAGGTTTATTGTTGTGTGTAGTGTTAAGGGTCCAAGAGTTACCATTATTGGGTTCTTAATATTATACCTTCATATGGTCTATCTATCTATCCTTTTTCTTTTGTAATCTTGTATCCATTTTGTATCTTGTATTGTGAAGCCATTTTTGTTATTGTTGTTGTTGTTGTTGTTCTCATTGTTGTTTCATCTTGTGTTGTTAACTTAGTTTGTTATTGGCTGCAAAAGGTGTCAAATACCTAGTTATATTATCCTTCTTGTATTTCATTCTTAAAATTGAGAGTGGTCTTCAAAAGAGTCCTCGATTCTTTAAATTAGTGGACTATTTTTGGAGTATGTTTAGATTGTTTTGATCCAATTCTGTGCGTTCCTTGGTTTTCTTATATCAGAGATAGAGGTGATATAGAAGAGGATGGGTTATGGGAGGATTTTTGTAATGCCTTCTTGAATCAGTTCTTTCCTCATAATTTAAGGGAAGCTAAGATGGAGTAGTTTGTAAACCTCATACAAGGAAGGATATCAGTAATAGAATATCATTTGAAGTTCTATTAGCTATCATGGTATGCTCCTAACTTAGTGGCTAATATAAGGTCAAGAATGTAGAAGTTTTTTTTTGGATTGAATAGAGATTTGATTCTGGAAAGCAAGACTACTTTGTTGATTAAAGATATGGATATCTCGAGGTTGAAAATTCATATGCAACAGGTTGAGGATGAGAAGAGGATGTAGGCAGAGTTTGGGGACAGGCGGGAAAAAAGGATCAGGTTTTCTGATCAGGAAGGTGTTCAGTCTCAGAGTGGTAAAGATGGTGGCATGTGGCAGAAAAAGAAGTAGGGGAGTTCTGTCTCCTTTTTTGCTAGTGCTCCTTATAAGTCGGGAGACAGGCATCATCAAAGTGGTAACAATTCTCAGGCACAAGTTGCATAATCTTAGGCAAGTGAAGGTCAGTCAGTTTCTTTGTGTCTTGCTTGTCAATTTTATGGCCGTACTCATTGGGGTTATTTCAAGGAAGGAAGGGGCAAATATTGTAAGTATTACCAGGTAGGCCATCAACTCAAGGATAATCCAGTTAACAAAGTTGCTACGGGTACGAGTAAGATTCATGTGGCTTCATATTCTACTCTTACACCTAGTGGTAGGACATATACTTCTGTTATTGCTCCTGTTTCTAGTGGTGATTGGAATAGGTTGTATGCTTTGGCTTCTCGATAGGAATCTGAGGCATCACCTGATGTATTTATCAGTACGTTATAGCTTTTCTCTCATAACGTATATTGTTTGCCTAATCTAAGATCTACTCTTTCTTATGTGACTCCATATGTGGCCGTGTTATTAGGTTTTGATCCAAAAGTTATTTCGGATCATTTTTCTATTTCTACCCTAGTAGGTGACTCATTTATTGCTAAGAGAGTTTATAGGGGGGTGTGGTATCTATTGTTAGCAAGAAGACCTTAGCAGATCTATTTGAGTTGGATATGGTAGATTTTGATATAATTTTAGTTATGGATTGATTGCATTCTTCTTATGCATATTTGAATTATCGAACCTGGAAGGTTATCTTTAAGTTTCCTGGTGAACCGGATATAGAATGGGAAGGTAGTTCCTTAGCTCCTAGGGGGAGGTTTATTTCTTATCTTAGATCTCCAAGGGTTGTCTTTATCACTTGGTCTGAGTTAAGGATTCTAACTCAGAAAGTCCTTCTTTGTCTTCGATCCCTGTGGTTAATGAGTTTCCAGAGGTTTTTTTGAATGATTTTCTTGGTATTTCTCGGGATAGGGAAATTGAGTTTGGTATTGATTTATTTCCAGACACTCATCTGATTTCTATTCCTCCGTATAGAATGGCTATGGATGAGTTAAGAGAACTCAAGGAGCAACTTAAGGATCTTCTGGATAAGGGGTTTATTCATCCTAGTATTTCTCTATGGGGTGCACCGGTGTTATTTGAATAGGGCGACGGTTAAGAACAAGTATCCTCTTCCCTAGATAGATGACTTATTTGACTAGTTTCAAGGTGTCAAGTTCTTATCTAAGATAGATCTTTGGTCTGGGTACCATCAGCTTAAGATTAGGGAGGTTGATATCCCTAAAAAGGGTTTTCATACTCGGTATAGGCATTTTAAGTTCTTGGTGATGCCATTTGGGTTGACTAATGCTTCGACCGTATTTATGGACTTGATGAACAAAGAGTTCAGTATTTGGATCTCTTCTTCATTGTGTTTATTGATGACATTCTGGTTTATTTAAAGAGTAGGGTGGATTATACTAATCACCTCCATATAGTGTTGTAGACCTTAAAGATATAATATTTGCATGCCAAGTTCTCTATGTGTTTGTTTTGGTTGAACGCTGTGACTTTCTTGGTAATTTCTAGTGAAGGAATCATGGTGGATCCAAAAAAAGTTATTGTGGTGAAAAGGTGGCCTAGGCCCACGGCTCCATTTGATATTTGGAGCTTCTTAAGTTTAGCCGGGTAATATAGGTGGTTTGTGGAAAGATTATTTTAGATAGCTGCTCCTTTGACTAAGTTAACTCAGAAAAAGATTAAGTTTTCTTGGTCGGATGCTTTTGAAGGGAGTTTTGAGAAGTTAAAGGACAAGTTGACTTTGGCTATAATTCTGACCTTGCTGAAAGGGAATGGTGGGTTTGTAGTTTATTGTGATATATCTCAGGTAGGGCTTGATTATGTTTTGATGCAGCATGGAAAGGTGATTGCCTATGCTTCTAGTCAATTAAAGGTACATGAGAGGAATTATCCTACTCATTATTTAAACTTGTTGGCAATTATGTTTACTTTAAAAATATGGTGGCATTATCTGTATAGTGTTCGCATGGATATCATTTCCAATCACTAGAGTCTTCAGTGCGTGTTCACTCAAAAAGAGCTAAATCTCATACAGAGAAAATGGCTTAACTTCTCAAGGATTATAATATTAGTCTTCGCTATAACCCAGGTAAGGATAATATGGTTGTTGATGCTCTAAGCAGGTTATCCATGAGTAGTTTGGCTCATGTGGAGGAGAGAAAGTGGGAATTAGTGAAGGATATTCACCGTTTGGTTAATTTTGGGGTTCATCTCTTGGACTCTAAAGATGGTAGTATGATAGTGCAAGAAGTGGTTCAATCATCTCTTGTTGTAGAGATTAAGGAGAAGCAAGCGCTAGATCCTATCTTGATGAAAATCAAGAGTGATATTGATAAAAAAAAAGGTGGCGGCGTTTGAGATTTGTGGTGATGGTACTTTACAATACCAAGGGAGGTTGTGTGTTCCTGATGTCGGCAAGTTATGGTAAAGGGTTTTGGCTGAGGCATATGAGTCACACTCTGGTGTTCATCCTGGCTCGACAAAGATGTATCATGATCTCAAAGAGATTTATTGGTGGAATGGTATGAAGTAGGTTGTGGTTGATTTTATAGCCAAGTGCATGGTGTGTCAATAGGTTAAGGTAGAGCACCTAAGGCCTGGTGGGTTGTATCAAGAAGTAGATTTTCTTGAATAGAAGTGGAAGATAATTAATATGGATTTTGTTACTGGTCTTCCTTGATCTTGAAACCAATTTGATTTGATTTAGGTTATCCTAGATAGGATGACTAAGTCTGTAC
Organism: Capsicum annuum; assembly: GCF_002878395.1. NCBI lineage: Eukaryota > Viridiplantae > Streptophyta > Magnoliopsida > Solanales > Solanaceae > Capsicum > Capsicum annuum. Next base: position 126,967,718 of record NC_061117.1, read on the forward strand.
ACTTCTGGCCTGTGCAGACTACCTTTTTGGTGGAGAATTATACGAAGCTATATTTTCAGGAGATCGTAAAGCTGTATGGGGTACCTGTCTCAATTATTTCTTATTGTGATGTATAGTTTACATCTCACTTCTGGCGGTCTTTCCAGAAAGGATTGGGGACTAAGGTTAGTTTGAGTATTGTTTTTTATCCACAGCCAGATAGGCAAGCAGAGAGAACTATTCAGACATTAGAGGATATGCTTTGGGCCTGTGTGATTGACTATGGTAGCAATTGGGTTAAGCATCTACCTTTGGTGGAGTTTGAATACAACAATAGCTACCATTCTAGTATTATGGCTCTTTTGGAGGTGTTATATGGTAGGATATATAGATATCCTATTGGTTAGTTTGAGCTTGGGGAGGCGAACATATTTGGCCTAGATTAAGTTTATCAAGCGATGGAGAAGGTGAAGGTGATTTGGGATAGGCTTAAATCTGCCCAAAGTTGGCAAAAGTCCTATGTGGATGTTAAGCATAGAGACATAGAGCTTGAGGTTGGGGATATGGTGCTCCTTAAAGTGTCTCCCATGAAAGAAGTGGTGCAGTTTAGAAAGAAGGGGAAACTCAATCCTCGGTTTTTTGGTCCTTATGTAATTTTTTGAAGGGTTGAGAATATTGCTTATGAGTTGGAGTTGCCATCCAACTTGAGTTTGGTTCGTCCGATCTTTCATGTTTTTATGTTAAGAAAGTGCATTAGTGATCCTTCTGCGGTTGTTCCTTTAGAAAGATTAGGGATTTTGAATTCTTTGTCTTATTAAGATGTCTCGATTGAGATATTAGATAGGCAAGTTCATCGATTACGAACCAAAGATATGGCTTCAGTTATGGTTCTATGGTGAAACCATAAAGTGGAAGAAGCTCTTTGGGAAGTGGAAAAGGACATGAAGTCCAAGTATCCGTCTTTGTTTTCTTCTCCTAGGATTCATTCAAAAGGTATTTATTCTTCAACACATCTTTATTTTCTGAGTTTGTTAAAGGAAAGATTAATAACTCTGCCTCTTTTTTTCAAACTTTGTTAAAGGGATGTTTGATAATGCAAGTGACTCTATGTGTGGTTACCCATACCTTGTCTGTCATTCGGGGACAATATACCTAGTGAGGGAGACTGAAACATGCTAGGTTTTGACCATTAGAAAAATTCCTGGAATTCCATTCTCCAGACCCAGTACAACTTATAGATGAGTCATAAATTGGCGTATGAGTGGTATAGTCCAGTTGTATGCTGACCAATGTTAGTTGGTGGGATGGTTTAGGTCACTTGGATGGGAACGACTTAGGGTTATTAGTCGTAAGGGCTTGGTACAAGTCGTACCAGGGACTCGTATAGTGGGCAGTGTTTGATCCTCCTGGTATTGCATTCTGCCAAGGATACAGGTTATGGGTATGGATTATATATTGTAGTTACTACTTGGATGGATGATTCGTATACTAAACAATGTTTGATCTAAGGTTGAGGCTTGGATATGAATGGTGGGTACTGATCGTATAGGAGGATATGACTCATATGGGTCAGTCGTATCCCTCTAATGGGATTTTTAAGGGACTTAAGTCGGCGTATCCTGGGAAGTCCCTACTTTTCCTTATTAAGACCCACGACATCTAATACACTTAGAAGTTTATTGTCTATATTATTCTATTCATTAACACTTAGAAACTATTCCAAAATATCTCATAATTCTATCAAAAGCTTTTTCGGTAAGAATGCTAGGGTTTCATCTTGAGGATTGCTTTGGAATTTGCTTTGGTGATTTCTTTCCGTCAATTCTTTGATATAAGGCATGATTCTCTTTCCTCATTGTAATTTCAACTAAAGGCATGGTTTATATGATTGATTTCATGGTTTTACTATTTCATGATTATGGCTTTCAACTATTATTTGGGGGTTTTGATATTAATTGTTTGGTTATGATTTCCTATTATTTTAACTATACTTTTATATGCATTAATGGTGGTTTAGGACAATTGAATTTCATGGTAATGGTTTGATTGTCTTTGAAATTGGTTTTGGTTATATTATTCCCCCAAGGTGTTTGATAAAATGCTTATAAAGATATATTCATTGCACTAACTCCATTCAATGAAACTCTTGCATGTTTTAAACTTTGTAAAGGAACTTTGCATGGTTTAACTAGCTTGAAAAGGCTAAGGATGAATGGTTATACTTGTGGAGAACATGAAAGGCTCCCAAGTGGTTTATTATGGTATATGTAAAGGTACTTCAAAGTACCTTTAACCTAAAATGGTTTGGCTACGGATATTACTTGCAAGTAAGGGGTGGTATGATGATACCACTAATATTGTCCTTGATTAATAAAATGGTAAATGGATTTGGTTGGTTATTTAGAAATGGTTTTAATTGGGCATTAATGGCGGATTTTGTAGCAAATCCATGGAAGGTAGAGGTCCCGGGGGAACCAAAACTAGAAACTCATATTTACCGATATGAGGATTAGTCTTAGTGGACCGTGTGCATGATGTCACACTATTGCGGGATGTACTATTTATCCCATGGGATAATTCCCTGGTCGTGTGGCTATATGTACGGGGGCCCTTTCAGTAGGGGGAGTTGAACCCATATCGCCTGTGGGTGGTTTAGGACGGCCAAGATACACAGCCCAGGTAAAGGTTTTTAATGCATGCTAAACCTGGTTCCCTTTCCTGACACTTATATATGTGTGGTTGTATGCATTATGGATGGTTTTGCTTGGTTTTATAACTGGCACTATTTTATCCTTATCATGAGATTTATGCTAGCGGTTACTCACTAACCCCGTCTACTGGCGGTTGTATACCTAAGCTATGAAGAAACTAACCATTTTACTCCTCCTGTTTAGCACGCGGAATTGGTATCAGCATTTGGACTAAAGTAGTGAGCTTCCATTCTTTCGGAATACATCATTTTATGTTATGGATTCCTTTAGACACTTTTCTTTAATTATGGATATTGATTCTGGAAATGGTTGGGGGCACATCCCAACCAGATTTGTGGTACTTCTTGGGATTGTGTAATATCCTGTATTTCTACCTGGCTTGAAATCATCCTAAGAATGTTAGAAACTTACTTTGGAAGATGAATCCACTTTTGTACACGTAAAATTTTTAAGATTTTCACTTTATTTCATGTGGGAAATTCAATAAGCTTTCCATCGATATAAGATTGGCCTAAATCCGATAACCGGGTAAGAAGTTATGACTATTTCAAGATCCCATCGTAAAACTGCGCCATATTAGTCGGTGGCGCGCCGCGCCACAAAAGAAAATGCCATTTGTTAAATTCCAGTAGGGGTCCGCGATAGTGGTGCATTGCGCCACACTTTCAGGTCGTAAGCGAAGTGGCAACGCGATGGCTCTGTATCGCGCCATCCCCCAATTTCCCAGTTTTTAAATTCTAGTGACACAGCGCGATAGCGCCATGTCGCACCAGGGGTCCATGTCGGGAAATTTTCACCAATTTTAAATGATGCATCTAGGGTTAAAAGGGTCAATTTTCCACCCCTATTTAAACCCAATAACAAGTGATTTAGACATTCTTCACCCAAAATATACTAGTTTCTCTCAATTTTCTCTCAAGAACAAACTAGGGTTTCAATTGGGGATTCAATTTTAAGAAAATCTCTCCATCAATTTTTGCTAAATCAAGAACTAAGGTATATGTTGTGTTGATTTATGGATTCCTTTCATCCATAAAGATCAAGAACCCTATTTCAAATTATGAATCATGATTATTATGTTGTGGGTTGCGCAAGTTATGCGATGGTTGTTGTTTGATTCCCATGTTGGGATCCTTATGTGAAATTATGAAAACTACGTTAGCATATAAATTGAAATCCATGAATTTGATGGATTATGATTAGTGAAATTTGATGATTTCACCTATGCCTTAAGTTGTGCATGTAAGGTGTTTGATAAAATGCCTAAAGGGATAGAAATTATGAACTATAGCTAAATTGTGACCCAAATGACAATGTATGCTTTAACCTTATGTTCAAAATAACTTCCATGTTATTCTCATGTATTGAAATTGTTGTTATATTGCTCATGAGTTAGCCTTACGAAATTATGCTATGTATATATGCTATCTTATTCACATACCAAGCTATAATAATCAAATGCCCATGAAATATCTCTGATTATTGTGTTATGGATTGTTGATGTTGGTCACGTATTCAAGAATGTCATGCCTTGTCAATTTCCCTCTATCGATTCCTAAGGGTACTTTTACCCTACAAGTTAGTTGTATGCCTAAATCCAGTGTCATGTTTTCACGAAATCCTCAGTCAAGTCATGGTTCATAGAACTCAGTCAGTCATGTAACTCAGGAAAGCTCAGTAATTCAGTAATCTCAATAGTATTCCGTCAGTTAACAGAACTCCATGAATTCAGTCTTGTCCAGTTTAGTTAATCATATTCAGTGTCTATTCAGATGGGAGTAGGAATTAGTAACGAGTGAACCCAAGGATGGGAACTCACCTATTATATGAGGGTGTGATTCTTAGAAGCAGTCCTTACGTTCCAGAACTATGTAGCCAGCATAGGTTGAGACATCATAGCCTTCTATATAAGGGTAGATGAGGTGGATTAACCTGTTATATGAGGGTTCCCACCTTTCTCACTAGATTTACCTGTTATATAAGGGTTGCTCATAGATTGTCCTTACCAGTGGCGCGGTATTGACATCCTTCTAATTGGGGTTACATATTGGACCCCAACTCAGCCATAATGGCGTATTAAGGGTATGTTGGTTAGATGACTACTTCCCACAGTTTTGATTACAGAATCAGAACTATCAGATATAGTCATTCAGTTTCAGTAATAGAACTTAGATAGTTCTACAGAATTCAGTGCTGTCAGATACAGTCAACTCAGAATAGTGTGAAATTCAGCTAGTTCCATCAGAAACTAGATTGTCAGATACAGTCGCTCAGTATCAGTTATTTCAGTTATACAGTTATCAGTATCTCATGTTATCAGTACTCTGACTCAGTAATCATGTTATCACGACCTTAGTTACAATTATTATGTATTCATGCATGTATTCTCACATTCATATTATTCAGTCAGTTAGTATAGATCATGCAAGTAAACCCTTTGCATTCACCCTACCTCACATACATACCAGTACATTCAAAGTACTGATGCATTTGCCCTATGGTGTCTTATACCATAGGTTCAGAAGCATGAGCTCCAGAGCATCAGTAGCATTCCAGTCTCTGCAGTCAGAGTTAGCAGTGAGTCCTCATCTTTCGAGGACATGATCATTTCTTTATTATCTCATTAATTAGTTTATTAGTTGGAGTTAGTTGGGGACATGTCCCATCATCTCCTTATTCAGATAGTTATATTTTAGAGGTTTTTCAGACTATAGTATGTTTAGACAGTTTTGTTTTAGGCATTTATACCCCATCCCAGATGTTATATTTTATTGGATATTATGTTACAGTTTGAACCTTATGGCCTTTCAGTTTATGTTTTCGTATTATACAATATATCATGTAGTATACAAGGACAAATATCAGTCATGGGTAAGCTTGTGGTCCTTCGGGGTCATGAGCACCGTGTAGCATTTTGGATACCAAATTTAGGGCGTTACAGGTTGGTATTGGTAGTATCGGTATTGGTGTCGGCCTTGGCATTAGAATAGGCTGGTGGGCTGACACCACATCACATGATTTTTCACTATTTCATCAAATTATATTTTAGGATTGATTATTATTTTATATTTTGGTATTCTCTTTGGTTATGGCCTATGGTTTGGTTTGGTGTGGTTGGGCAGTTGGTGTGATACGGTTGAACTCGATTGAGGCATTCACGGTTGTGACCCTATCCCAGAGTCTTGATGAGAATATTTACACTATCTTGTTATATGTTCGAAATTCAGCCTAACAAAGGCTGGATAAAGGCGGATGGGTTGGGTAACAAGGAGCGTTCCCTGATCCTGAATGGACTTGGGATGCCTATTAAGATAAGACCCAGAGTCGGGTCGGGTCAGTCACCTCCCTTCAAGGTACTTTGTGACATATGTCCACACATGCTCAGGTCCTATCCACAAATGGAGAAAAAATTTCAATTGGATTAAAACATCACCAATTATCAAGTTTCAAGTGCAATTTGTTCAGAAAGCGATGAAGTCGAGGTCGAAGCCTAAGCCGAGCGAGCGTAGTATTTTGTTCAAAAAGAGATGAAGTCGAAACCAAGCCAGCGATGACGAGGTCGCAAGGGTTGTTTTAGTCTGGCCTCATTATTCACATGAAGGAGAACTTCTATACTTTAGCTCAAGGATTTTCCTTTCCCCCATTAATGTGGGAGAACATTTCCTTTATAAAGTGAATACACACTTCACTTTTTCCTCTATTTTTCGTTCACTTTCACTTAGAACCCAACATCAACCCAGCTTAATTTTCATGCAAAGTTCCAATATTATTAATTTGTTCTTAGTTTTGCGCACAAGACTTCAAATTTTAACCTTTTTTCTTATCATGGTAGGAAACAATGATGTATGAAGATTGTATGAAGAAGGAAGATCGAGATTATTTTGTCAGAATATTCAGGGAGTCAATTCCTCATACTGTCACTCAGCTTAGGAAAATATCCCACCAAAGTCATTTTTTTCTTTATTTCAATGATGTCATTCAACTTTGTAAATTTTTCTTACAAACTAATAATTGCTAAAATAATCCTTATTCTTTGAGAGAAAAATAACTAAAATAGTCCTTTAAGTTAAGTTTTGAATTGGAAAATACTAATAACTTTTAACTATAGAAAATAGTGCGCACAATTTTAATTCAACTTCTAATTGCAATATTAAAATAATATAGTCCACCAAAAATGTGATTGATATTATTAGAAAAGCTTATATGCAATTTAAAAACTTAGAAGTTCAACGATAAAATAATGTTTTATTTTTATTCATTTTATGATTAATCTTTATTTTTTGATAAAATAGTTCAAATTTAGTTGTTAGTTTCTTCTACTTCAAAAACTATTATTAGAAAATTCATAATTCATATCGAAGATGGTGAATTCCTTCAACACCCCCCCCCCCCCCCCCAAAAAAAAAATATAGGGTCTTTAGCTAGTAGAAAAATATATAAATATTTTAAAGGATTTAAGGACATCATGATAATATCATAAATCATTCAACATCAAATAAAATTAGAAAATTTCATGTAACCATTATGTGATTTAAAAAATCTAAAGTTTTTAAATATTATTCTTGTCAATCTTGTGATATTATTTGGGCAAAAATTATATTACCTCTTCAACTTGACTTTAAAAAATAAATACATCTCTCAATTTTATCTTTTTTTGCTTTCTAATATTATGATATGTCTTTTTAAATTACATTACTCCCTCCGTTTTATTTTAGTTGGTTCTTATTAAAAATAAATATCTCATATTAGTTGACCACTTACTAAATTAGAATAGAATTAATTTTTTTTTCTCATGATACTCCTACAATTCATAGTATACATTAATTGTGAACAATTTCAATTTCCTATGCCAAATGAATATAATTGATATTGCTAAAGGGTGAAATAATAAAATTTATCATTCAATTTTTGATTTTTTAATTACCGTGTAAAATGAAATGTGTCCAACTAAAATGGGACAGAAGGAGTATGTAATGAAGTAAAAAACTAAAATGTATTTGGGGGCATATTACTGTTTCATATAAAAAAGTAAAGACTATTTAAATTCACGGTTTAACTTAAGGGGCTATTTTTGTCATTTTTCTCTCAAAGAACAAAGACTATTTTAACAATTATTTGTTTGTAAGGAAAATGTACAAAGTTGAATGACATTATTGAAGCAACAAAAAGATAAGTGACTTTAGTGGATATTTCCTTAAATTGAGTGACAATATGAGGAATTGACTCAATATTCAGGTCAATGTGAGATTTGTTAGGATTTGCCATAAATTAACCTTATTTCCTACTTTATATAATATTATATCATAATTAGAATTACCTTTTTTTGATAAAAAAAATATTTTATTGTTGGAAAAGTTCTTTTCCATATTTGGTACTCCCTCCATTTCAAAAAGAATGATCTACTTTCCTTTTTAGCCCGTTTAAAAAAGAAGACCCCTTTCCTTTTTAGCAACTTTTTAATTTTAACTTTCCACATGGCATGTTTAAGATCATAAGATTGAAGGACATTTTGGTACATTTGACATATCTTTAATTTAACATCATAAGATTCAAAAGTATTCTTTATTTTCTTAAACTCCGTGTCATGTCAAACTAGATCATTCTTTTTTAAACGAAGGGAGTAATTCTTATTTGGTGGAAAAGGTTTGAACTTATATAAATTGAAGATCCATTTTTTCCAATAAGAACACAATAACATCCATCATGTAATCATTAGAAAATTTTATTTAGGGGGAGATATTCTTCCAGATACATTTTAGAACCTTTTGATTTAGTTTTCAATATGTAGGTTTGTCGACCAATAATATCAAATAATATGCTTTTTAGAATGATTTTTTTCTTGAAATCTTATTTATCGACGCCTTATTTTATTTTGATTTGCATCTACTATTTTTTACATTGCGTCCAATCTATTTCGAATCCGAAAAATATCTTTGTGCAGGTTCTTCTGAAAGTGCGATAACCGTTGGGAAATTGTTTTCACGGTTAAGGCAATTGGCCAAGCGTCTCCACACTTCAATCAGCGTATATTTAATTTGCAAGTGGTTGTCGTTATTTGTCCTTAAAGTTCACTCAGGTTTCAATAACCTGTAAATGCATAATTCAAATGCAATTTCAGCCACGTAATCTCATTCTGGCTATATATATCCTATACCAATTTTTTGACTGTTTTATACGTATTGCTACTAGAAACCGTTCAATTCTTTGCAACTAATTGTTTTCAAAAAATTGGAATTTTCGAGTGGAAGTCCATTAGGAACAATTGCAATGAGTACATTTCTAACAGTGCATTTAGACTGCTAAGATGAGCGTTGCTAATATAAGATGTGTTGCATCTAGCCTATTCTTTTTTGACTTATTTTTAACTCGCAAATATCCCGAAAAAGAGATGTAATATGGATTATAATTTAAAATTATAATATATAATTTAGGAAAAATTTCAGAAATAGCAACTATAGAGCCTTAATTGCAACTTTTATAGCAACAGTTTCATAATTACGAAAAATAATAAATTGTATTTTGTATTTAAGTAAACTGTTGCTATAGAAATACATATACAACAAGATTTATTGTCCTTACTTTGCTCAAATTAGTTGAGTTAAATAAGGAATAATTATTCATCTAATTAAATTCTCATAAATTACTCTTATTTATATTAGTAGATTCTTTTTCCAAATCAAACTCAAATATGAAGTTTATTATTTCCATGATCTTCAAAATTTCAAAATATCATTCTCTTATATCTCTAATTTTTCATTTTTTTTATTTTTTTAATTTTTTTTTCATTTCTTTCTTTTCACTTGATTTTCTCTCTCCTACTTCTCTTTTTTTTTCCTTTTTCGTTTTTTTTTTTTTTTTTCTTTTTTTTTCCTTTCCTCATATTTTTTTTCGTTTTCTTCTTTTTCTTTTTTTTCAATTTTTTTTCGCTTTTATTTTTACACTTCTATTGCTAGTTTCTATTTCTCTTTCTTTTTTTTTTCCTTTTTCACTTCTTTTTTTTTGAATTTTTATTTTTCGTTTTTATTTTTTTCTATTTTTTTTTACCCTTCTATCTCTATCTTTTATTTTTAAAAGACAAATATCTATATCATATATACATATTTAAAAAATATACAAAATAAATAGACATACAGATCTGCATATGTATTTACGGTAAAAAACATACATATATATCTGCATATGTATTTACAAAAATACATATCTGACTCACATGTATATATAAACATATAAGACATAAAATCTCTATAACAAAAATGACAATTATATACATATACATATAAGTAATAAAAAAATACATGATACATATCTTAAATAGTAAAAGAAAACAATTAAGTACATATGTTACCCTCTAAAATGACATAGTATGTACACAAATCCAACACCGTATAAAATACATATAGCTCTACATATGTATTTACAGAATACATACCCGATCCATATGTATATTCTTATTTTATATGAGTCACCTTTGTATTTCGTAAATACATATAAAGATATATAGTATAGTTATGTTTGTTACTGTTTAATATGAATATGATATGTATTTCATAAATACATATGTATGTTTTGTATCGAAAATACATATCCAGATTTGTATGACTATGTATTTTGTATTTTTTTTGAATATATGTATGTGATATACATATTTGTCTTTTCAATATAAAAGTTAGGGATAGAAGACTAAAAAAAGGGGAAAAAAACAAAAATATATATAAAAAAAAACCTAAAAAAAGAGAAGTGAAAAAGAAAAAAAGGGAAGAAAGAGAAATAGAAGTGTAAAAATAAAAGAAAAAAAGAAACAAAATAAATTAGAAAAAAGAAGAAGAAAACTAAAATAGAAAAAGAAAAAAAAAGATATAAGAAGGAAAAAAAACGAAAAAGAAAAAGAAAACGAAATAGAAGAGAGAAAATAAAGTGGAAAGAAAAAAAATTAAAATAAAAAAATAGATGAAAAAAAAACAAGTAAAAAAAAGGTAGAGATATAAGAGAGTGAAAGACAGTAATGGTGTTTTATTTTGAAATCTTAAAGATCATGGAGATAACTATTTTCGAATATGAAAAAAAATGAAAAAGAAAAAAAAGTAGAGAAATAGAAGAGAGAAAATAAAGTAAAAATAAAAAGATGAAAATAAAATAAAATAAGAAAATAAAATGTTAAAAAAATAAAAAGATGAAAAAAAAGGGTAAAAGATATCGCTATATTTGAGGGAGGTGAAATAGTGGAATGAAAATAGAAAAATATAAAGTAGTAAGAGTAAAACATGCACTTGCCTAGTTTATGAGTAAAATAATGTTACTCTTGCTATAAACTATAATTTTATAAAAATATTACTATTTATTGTAATTATAATATTAAATATGCTACTTTATGTAATTTTTCCTATAATTTACGGTTTCAATTTAATTGACTCCTCCTCCTCTTCTTTTTTGTTGGGCTGATCTATAATTTACAAACATTTATACATCTGCACGATCCAATCAAGTTTAGCATAAGGATTGTAAAATGGTTGCTTTTTAAGAAAGAATTCATAAGAATTAAAAAAGGAAAAAGTACAAAATAAAAATTTTCATCAGATCAAAAGAACAACTTCAGAACAAATCAATACTTCACAAGCAACATAAACTAGTGCTTCATACATAGCTTTTGAAGCATAATACATCTCCTTCAAAAATAGTGATGCCATTTGCCTTTTTGCATTTATAACTATATCATATTGTAGACACATAAAATTTATTGGATCAAATTTATAGAAAATTTGGATTTGATCCATATTTTATTGGGTCTAAAATTAATTTTGGGCTTAAAAAAAATAATGATAAGTCTATTTTATTCCTCATCAAGGTCCATCTCACTTTGAAACCCAAACTCATTAAGTGACGTGGCATCTCAGTCAAATCCAAGACCAATGAGACGCCGCCACATGTACAAATGATGTGGAAGTCTCATTTAAATTCAACAACCAATCAAAAGACGCCAAGTGTCAAAGTGACATGTTTCGGCCAATCACAAGCAACTAGGTCTACCCCCTATTACTATAAATAGGGGTAACATAACATTCTAAAGAGGAAAAGAAAAAGGAGGACATTCTTCAAGCATTGGAGGAAGCCTCTGCATTGACTACACAGCTCTTCAACGAATTGACTAACGGAGTTCTGCCCGGAGATCAACTCGACAAGACGAAGTGTTGTCAGACAATTCCTAGAGATCCAAACACATTTCTAGGAGGCTCAAATCATCCTACATTCGAGAATCACGCCACAAAGGCCCTCAAATCACGGAAAATCTTAGGAGAGAAGAATCGAGAGAAAAATAGAATTGTACCCACAAAATTCCTTAAATAAAATTATTCTTTTTGTTTATTGTATTTTTGCTTGCAGTTAATTTTCAGCGTCGACGAAAATTTGTTGCGAACAAATTGGCACGCCCAGTGGGACCAGTTCTTTTCTTCATCTCTTCCTCCTACAAGTCAAAGGAAATCACATATTAACTACTATAATGGACTTCAGAAAAATCAATGGAGTTTCGTGCAAAAAGTCTACTACTGTCACGTCTACTAAGATCAAACTTGTTGGCCCCATCAATCGACGCAATCTCAACACTTGTGCTTTGGATGGATTCTAATACTTTACCATTTTGGAGATGACAAAAAGAAGAAAATCTCAAATTTCGGCAGTAACTACAACCCCTGGGGATAACTTCGCATCTATTTTATCAGATGAACCGTCTAAAACTGGCTGCAACTTTGGAGAATCTAAAAAACTTAATGAATTCTCTAACTTCAACGAAATTCAACACCTTCATGGTTGATGCAATTGACTTGGATGAGAAGTTTGCAATGATGGAGCAAACCATTGAAGCCTTGAAGAAGTCTGTTGATGAGAAAGATCATCAAATCGTCCGACTTATGAGCAAGTTAGATCTCTACAATCCTGGAGAGTCAAATTATAATCTAACACCGCGAGAAAAAGTTGATGGTGAATCTCTCATCAAGACAAGTGACAATTACTACGATGATCGATCTGCTTCAGTGGCTACTCTAACAGTTTAACAACTGTAAGATATGATTGCAAACACCATCAAGGCACAATATCGCGGTCCATCACAAAGTTTCGTAGGATACTCAAAGCTGTATTCTAAGTGAATCGAGGGCTTACCGATGCTAATTGGATATCAACCGCCAAAGTTTTAACAATTTGATGGAAAGGGAAATCCAAGGCAACACATCGCTCATTTCATTGAGACTTATGGCAGTGCTGGTATACATGGCGATCTTTTTGTCAAGCAATTAGTTCTCTCCTTGAAAGGCAATGCTTTTGATTGGTACATAGGCTTGGAGTCTGGATCAATTAATTGTTAAGAGCAACTAAAAAATCAGTTCCTAAATCGTTTCTACAGTACCCATCGTATGGTTAGCATAATGGAGTTGACAAACACAAGACAAAGTAAAGATGAACCTGTACTGGATTACATAAATCGTTAGCGTACATTGAGCTTTGATTGCAAGGATCAACTTTCTGAAACTTCCGCGGTTAAAGTTTCCATTCAAGGGATGCGTTGGGGCCTTGTGTATATCCTCCAAGGAATTAACCCTCAAACTTTTGAAGAATTAACTACGCGCGCTCATGACATGGAGCTAAGTATTGCAAGTCATAGCATGGCGTCACCTATTTTTGATCTTAGAAAGAAAGTCACAAAATTCAAAGACTCATCTGAAGACCAAATTGGGAAATCTATGACAACAACTGTGAGTTTTACGAAGGCCTCCACAAGACAAAAGTTAAAAGAGAAATCTCCAAAGCAACAAATACAAGAGGTGAAAAATCAACCAACCATGAAGGAGTTACAAGCAAGGATATATCCTTTTCCCAACTCTGATGTTCCTGAAATTCTTAACGAGTTGCTAGCTAAAGAAGTCTTGAGCTTCCTAAGTCAAAGCGACCTAAAGAATCAAACAAAGTCGACGATCCTAAGTACTGCAAATTTCACCGCATTATTGGTCATCACACCACAAAATACTTCACCCTGAAGGAAAACATCATGAGATTAATACAAGAGGGAAATATCATCATCGAGGATAGCAATACAACTGATGCAAATCATGTTAGCGCCAAATTGGACCATAAAAAAGATTCAATTTCAAAAGTTCTACAAACTATACGCTCCGTGGAATCATCAAAAGTTGAAGAAATCATCATGCTACAATTTGGGAGCTTTGACCCAATTGAGGTTCTAGCCTTGAAGAAAATAACAAGTAAATTCATGGCAAACGACTTCTCTAATAGCAAGAAGGGTGACACTTGGACATTGATCGCTCACAAAAGAAAAAGTTGTCAAAGAGCTTCTAAACTCCAACTTTCAAAAGATGACACAAGATCAAATGGATATTTGCTCCAATCAATGGGGGAAATAAATATCAAATTAAGGTGCAACAATACGTCATTACAAAGGGTTGGAAGGAAAGCTACATTACAAGAATTGTTTCCCAAGCCGCTCCTTGCTGCATGAGCTTAAACTGCAAGTAAAAAATGCTCCTTGTTGCAAGAGCTTAAAATGCAAGTCAAAAATGCTCCTTGCTGCACGAGCTTAAACTGCAAGTCAAAAATTATCCTTGCTGCACGAGCTTAAACTGCAAGTCAAAATGCTCTTTGCTGAACGAGCGTAAACTGTAAGTCAAAAATTCTCCAGGCTAAACTGCAAGTCAAAAATGCTCCTTGTGTACGAGCTTAAACTACAAGTCAAAACTGCTCCTCGATGCACGAGCCTAAACTGCAAGTCAAGATACTCCTTGATGCATGAGCCTAAATTATAAGTCAAGAACACTCCTTAATGCAAGAGCATAAACTGCATGACGCTCCTTAAGGCACGAGCATAAACTGTATTATGCTCCTCGATGGCCGAGCCTAAACTGCAAGTCAAGACGCTCCTCGATGCAAGAGCCTAAACTGCAAGTCAAAATGCTCCTTAAGGAACTAGCTTAAACTGCATGTCACTCCTGGACCACATGAGTCTAATCTATGAACGGCTCTAAAAGAAAGGAAAAGTATGAAGCTTGAATGCATATTTGGAGTTCTTTGAAGATGTCGTCTTAAAGCAAAAGGATTCTTCATTATCTCCCAAGAAATAAAGTCTTCTCGACAAAAAAAGACTTGTGATACTTTCAATATTTCTATAGTATGGCCTTTAACATATTGCGGAAGTGATACGGCCCAAAACTTGATGTAGATGATGAAATTCATGAAGTATCCAAAATCTAAGAAGAAATAGAATATCATAAGATTTAGGCTGCAAATTTGAAAAAGTACCTGGGAAAATATAAAGGTTATATGCTGATGGATTTCACACTTAATGTACATCTGTGAGTCTACTTTCCAATGCAAAAAACAAAACCTAATTCTGATTCTTTCATGTCAAGATATGAAATTTATCATGACGCTGCGCAAAGCTGAAATAACCAGTGAACCAAGATTATAAGGCTATTTTTGGAGAAATATCTGGGAAGATTCAGATTCAAACTAATTGTGGTTTCCACGTGAGACGTAGATCTATGATTCTACTTTCTAATACAAAAAATAGAACCTGATTCCAATACTTTCATGTCAAGATATGAAATTTATCGTGACGCTACGCAAAGCTGAAATAACCAGCGAACCAAGATTAGAAGACTATTTTTGGAGCAACATATGGGATGATTCGGATGCAAAATAATTGTGGTTTCCACGTGAGATGTATCACTGCGAGTCTACTTTCTAATGCAAAAAATGGAACCTGATTCCGATACTTCCACGTCAAGATATGGAATTTATCGTGACGCTGCGCAAAGTTGAAATAACCAATGAACCAAGATTAGAAGGCTATTTTTGGAGCAATATCTAGGACGATTCGGAAGCAATCTAATTGTGGTTTCCATGTGAGGCATAGCTTTACGAATCTACTTTCCAATGTAAAAAACAGAACCTGATTCCGATACTTTCACGTTAAGATATGAAATTTATCGTGACGATGTGCAAAGCTGATGAAACTAGCGAACCGAGATTAGAAGATCGGTTTTGGGGCAATATTTTGGGATGATTTAGGTGCAATCTGATTGTGATTCCTGCGTAAGACGTAGCTCTACGAGTCTAGTTTCTAAAAAAAAAGTGGCTCCTGATTTCGATACTCCTACATCAAAATACAGAATTTATCATGACGCTGTGCAAAGCTGATAAGATAGGATATTGAATTCCATTTTTATGAATCAAACAACTCATATTTTTGTTCTCCCATCAAAGAATAAATATTTTTGTGGACGTGTGCCTAGTACTTGCTCAACAAAGTCAGAAAAGGCTACTCTCTATATCAATATTATCAAGCTGGATGGCACCACGTACGTGTTCCTTGAAAAGAATGGGATGCTCTCACTCGAAGCCTATTTATCGTCGAGCCCTACGGATGAGATGCACCATATGCTTGCTTTGCAACAATTGACTGTAGACACTTAGAACTTCATCATCGTAAGGTCGCAAGAATGATACCAAGTACATGCTAATTGAAGCTAAAATGGAAAACTTTCAGCATCGTCAAGGATAAAATCAGATCATTCTAAGTCACTTTCTTATCAAGCAGTAAGGAAGTAGTGCACTAAATGGTTCAACATTAATCATGTCGACCTTTTTGGTTTGACATCAAGACCATTTGCATAAACCTGCACAAAAAAATGAAGATGTAACACATCTACAGTGTTGACCGGATGAAGCTTCTCAGTTCTATGCGGATTGATGCCAACTACGTGAAACTTCAATCTGGCGATAAGTGTCGGTACCAAACGCACGATGCTTCAATTTGGCATTATCAACTTTGGGAGAAACAAATACCTTTGAAATCATGAGAATGAAAACACATTCATGAGTACTTCAAGTCTCGCCGCCAAATTTCGGCAAGCCTACACGTCGACCAACCTTGAAGTAGGGGGCATATGTAGACACATAAAATTTATTGGATCAAATTCATATAAAATTTGAATTTGATCCATATTTTATTGGGTCTAAAATTATTTTGGGCTTAAAAAAAATAATGATAAGCCTATTTTATTCATCATCAAGGTCCATCTCACTTTGAAGTCCAAACTCATCAAGTGACATAGCATCCCAGTCAAATCCAAGACCAATGATACGCCGCCACATGTACAAATGATGTGAAAGTCTCATTTAAATTCAACAACCAATCAAAAGATGCCAAGTGTCAAAGTGGCATGTTTCGGCCAATCACAAGTAACTAGACCTACCCCTATAACTATAAATAGGGGTAACATAACATTCTAAAGAGGAAAAGAAAAAGGAGGACATTCTGCAAGCATTGGAGGAAGCCTCTACATTGACTACACAGCTCTTCAACGAATTGACTAATGGAGTTCTGCCCGGAGATCAACTCGACAAGACGAAGTGCTGTCAGACAATTCCTGGAGATCCAAACACATTTCTAGGAGGCTCAAATCATCCTACATTCGAGAATCACGCTGCAAAGGCCCTCAAATCACGAAAAAACTTAGGAGAGAAGAATCGAGAGAACAACGGAATTGTACCCGCAAAATTCCTTAAATAAAATTATTCTTTTTGTTTATTTTATTTTTGTTTGCAATTAATTTTCAGCGTCGACGAAAATTTGTTGCGAACACATATCATTAACAATACCAGTAAATAGCAAAGAATAATAAGTGATGTCCGCACATTTTTTTGCTATACACTTATTGCACTTCTCTTTCAGCGTTGAAAAGACTGCCCAAAGCTTTTGCTTTCTCCCTCAAGATGAATTTTTGTACCTTGCCAGTTGATGTTTTTGGTAAATCTTCAAAAAGGACTGTTCGAGGTGCCATGTAATGAGGCAAATGATCTCTACAAAATTTAATTATTTCATGTGATGTAATTTCTTCAAATCCTTCTTTCAACTTCACGAATGCACAAGGTGTTTGTCCCCAATGATCATCTGGTCGTGCGACTACTGCTGCTTCAATAACTGCTGGATGACTATATAAAACACTTTCCACATTGAGTGTGCTTATATTTTCACCTCCAGAAACTATAATATCTTTCAGCCGATCCTTAATTTCTATGTAGCCATTTGGATATTTCACCGCAAGATCACCAGTGTGAAACCATCCTCCTTTAAAAGCTTCTTCGGTTGCTTTAGCATCCTTCAAATATCCACTCATCACAGTATTCCCTCGGCACACAATCTCACCAATGGTCTTTCCATCAGCTGGCACCTTTTCCATGGTCTCAGGGTCTCTAACATCAACTTTTTCAACACAAAGATGTTGCACCCCTTGTCTCGCTTTAATTGTGGCTCGTTCCTCAAGGGGCAAAGAATCCCACTCGGGCTTCCACAAGCAAGATGTAGCTGCACTGTAAGTCTCTGTTAGTCCATATCCATGGGATACTCCAAATCCGAGTTGCTCCATTTTGGAAAGGATTTGTGTAGGCGGTGGTGATCCACCCGTCATTATTTCGACCTTATGTGGAAGTGGATTCCTTTCATTAGGTGGAGAATTTGCTATCATATTCAAGACAGTTGGTACTGCGCTCATATGCGTGACATTGTGGAGAGAAATACTTTCAAATATATGTTTTGCAGTGACATGCCTAAGGCAAATGTTTGTTCCACCCAATGCAGCCATTCCCCAAATCAAGCACCATCCGTTGCAGTGAAACATTGGAAGTGTCCAAAGGTACGTAGACATCGGACCCATGCCATGACCCAAAAAAATTGCAATAGCATTGAGATATGCACCTCTGTGACTGTACACAACCCCTTTAGGTGATGACGTTGTGCCAGAAGTGTAATTTATACTGATTGGGTCCAATTCAGCTTTGGGCCACCTTATTGTGAAATTGCTACTCCCACTTGCCAAAAGAGTTTCGTATTCATAAATATCATATGTCTCGTTTATGGGAGGAGAGGAATTCTCAGATTCAGGGATTAACACAAGAATCGGTCTTTTAATTGTTTTGTCTTTTGATAGAAGATTGAGTGCTCCTTGAACAATTTGGAACAATTTTTGATCAACGAATATGATCTTGGCTTCTGAATGTTTCAGCAAGTCAGCTATCATTGATGAATCAAGACGAGTATTTAATGTACAAAGAACTGCTTCGGCCATTGGGACTGCAAAATGCAGTTCCTGCATTGCTGGTACATTGGGAGCCAGAATTGCAACCTACAAAATTGTTCAAATCAAGAAAATAAAGTATCTAAAAATATACATACTTGTGCAGGCGTTTAAAATATTTTATCAAGTTGTATTGAACTTGAGCAAAGAAGTCTTACCACATCTCCCCTAGAAATCCCAAGTTGAACCAAAGCAGAAGCAAGTTTTAGACACCTAGAGTGTGTCTCTTCCCAAGTGTACCTCACAGAAGAGCCAAATACAACCGATGTTCTGTCGTAGAAAACATTTGTTGCTCTCTCCAAGAAACTTATGGGTGTTAATGGAACATAATTTACAGAACTTGTAACGATACCCTCCATTAATCTTCGGGACTCATCTGTTTCAACAAGTTGGCACAGCTGCCGGGCCCTATGACTGCGTGCAGATAATTGGACTAGTCGGTTGACATCATTAAAGAGACTCAGTGGCATTTTCGAGCTTTTGAAGAATTTATTCATGTTGCAGACACGAGTACAAATAACCCTAAAAGATATGGAAATATTTTCTGCACTATAGTAGTAGTAATAGCTTTTGATTTACAACTTGTATATATATTTATAGAAAGACAAAAACTGTGGAAATGTTTACTTTGCATTAATTGAAGAATGAATTTCTCCAGCGTAAATGGTCCACCCGAAAGTTCTATCTGAAAGCATAGCCAACAAAACTTAAAATGCTATAAGCTACATTAGAAATATGCCCTTTATTAGTCTCATATAACTTATTTTATTACTCCCTCTGTTTAAAAAACAATAAACTACTTTTCTTTTTAATCCGTTTAAAAAAGAATGATTTCTTTTATTTTTTATAATATTTTAATTTAAACTTTCCATATGACATGTTTAGAATTACAAGTTTAAAAGAAATTTTGATACATTTGATACAACTTTAATTTGAGGTCATAAGTTTCAAAAGTCTTCTTTATTTTCTTAAAATTTGTGTCAAGTCAAAGTAGTTTATTTTTTTTTAAATGAAGGAAATACATGATATCAGAATTTATTTGGCCGTTGATTTCATTAATAATCACTTTAGCTTTTACTTTATTGAGCTAAAGTCACTAGACTAATTGTTTAGAAAGAAAAAAATTACTCAACTTTACCTAAGTATCGAGAGTCAAAAAGCTCGTTTTTTATAACAAAATGATGACCAATTTTGTCTAACTATCGCATAATATGTCATTAGAGAGATAAATTCATTGATACTTATTGGATGATTTTTTTGTTACAAAATTATTGTTTAGGACTTGATGTCTTCCTAAGCAAAGCTGAATGATTATTCTGTTGTAAAAATAGTTTATTGACTCTCTCTAACATTTGAACAAATTTGAGTGATTTTCATGTTCTAAAGAATTGTTACTTTGAACAAATTTGAGTGATTTTCATGTTCTAAAGAATTGTTACTTTGGTGGTGCAAAATAAAAGTTAAGAGTGATCATTTACGAAATCAACCCAAAATTATATATGAAGAACCACGATAAAATTTTATTTAAATTGAGCCTAAGAAATTGTTAAAAACATAGTTGGTCTACCGATGACAACTATATGGTCATCAAGATTTACGTAATTTCCTAAAAACATTATGTAAAAGTTTAGATACTCCCTCCATTTCTTTTTATTTGTTTCATTTGGATTGTATTTATATTCCTACATGTTTGTTCCAGGAATCTTTTAAGAGTAGTTTGAACAAAAGTTCTCCCTATAATGCTTTTGTTTAATAAGTGTAATCATTATTAATTTGGAAAGAAGTATAAAATTTAGTTAGAGATATATTGTTTACTTTTAATTTTATAGGAGTAAGGATTTATTAAAGGGTGTGTTCAACCAAATGGAGTAAATAAAAATTAATGGATGAAGTAGAAGAATAAAAGGAGTCAGTTATCCAAAAATTGACCTCGTGAGGGTATTCAGAACATCGTTTAATATTGCTTTCACAAAAGTTATAACGTTTCTCATCAAATTCTCAGTACATTCATTAAAGTAAGGTAGAGTTCTAATTAATCAGTTTTACAAATAAGGCTTGCTAAATTACACGGGAAAATACATTAAGTACTCAACTATGTAAGTTTTTATAATTATTCTCTGTTTTGACTTTCTCATTAGCCGTTTGAACTTAATTAGAAGCATGAGATATACTCCCTCCGTCCCAAATTATGATGTCTCATTTTACTTATCAAGATAAGATAAATTTTTCCTTCCATGTTTTATCCTTTGCATTAATTACCTTTTCTTTAAATTAAAATGTAAACATCATTTAATAGGAGTACTTTAATAAACTAGCCATATTATTTATTATTTTTCTTAATTATTGTGTCATCCTAATTTGGGACAAGTAAAATGGGACGGAGGGAGTATTTAATAGAATCTGCACATTGATTCATTAGCTTTATTTCCCAATAAAATTCTGGCTGCCTAACAAATAGTAGATTCTATACTTAATGCCTAAAAGCTCACTGGTTGTGTACTTGAGCAACATTACTGGCAATAAATAAATGAGCTGCTGAATTTTCAACAAGAGAAGATCAAAATTGTTCTGAATTTTTCATTCAAATGGAATAGGGCGATCGCATAAATTTTTTTTTCTTTTTGTTTACCCTAGATCTGGTACACTTAAATTTGTAGGTGAGTCACGAGCATGCATTACAATTAAATATATTTTATATTAAATTTGTTAGTGATTGGGTTACTATGTTGTAAAAGGAAGCAACCAATGGAAATGAACAAAGTGGGTAAATAAGAAAACGAGTTTGAGAGTGCCAAGGTCGTTCACAAGAACAATCGAGAGCTAAAATGAGATGTCCGAGATACTTAGGTTAACTATCAACAAAACTATAACTATGCAGAAAATAAAGAAAGAACTATTATATTAATTAAGAGAACGAGGAAGATGATCCCTACAATTAAGTAAGGACGACTATTTATAGTTTAGAATATTAGGCCTTGGCCAATAATAGTTCGACAGTGCCCTAATGGACTAAGACATATGCGGGCTCGCTAGATGTCTGCTTCTTTAGTGGGCTAGCTCATATTCGCCTGGGGCTCTACTTTGCAGGTTTTGGGATTTTTGAGTAAGCAAGGTGCTAACTTGGCAATTCTGATATTTCAGCATGGGTTGCAACATACCTTAGTCGTAGCACCCCAGATGGGTAAGGGGTCGAAGACAGGTTCCCGCCCACACCAAGCATTCAACCCAGTGATGATCGGAGGTGAGCATGACTTGTTTGTAAGTTTCAGAAGATGAAACCTCCTATGTTTCATTTTACTAGTCGAGTGTGTATGAATTTATCATCGATGTCATGAGAAGCTTCTTAAGATTGGTTTGGTAGAGAAATATGGTGTGGAATTTCTTACTTTCTAATTGCAGTGGGATGTTAAACTGTAGTGGGGGTATTTATTGAGTGTAGACCTGCAATTTTGCCTCCATTGACTTGGGCTAATTTCAATCGATAGCTTGAAAAAGTATGTAGTATGTACTTTTAGAGATATAAAGAAGGATCACTCACCCGGATTGAGCAAGGGAACATTTCAGTTGTCTTCATGCTTTGTCCATGTACTTGATACAATTGTTCACTACTGGGGGAGAGGATCTGGTTGTTTATGAAAGGTATAAATACCGCCTTTAGGTTTTGGAACTCCATATGACATCTTTGGCTAAGACTTTCTAAGAGATGGTTGATTTTGTGAAGAAGGTAGAGGATGTGAGACAAGATGGTTATGCTAAGATAGGGGATCGAGAAGAAGGCTCGTAAGGTGGGCAATTTTAGTGGCTCTTATTCTCAGGGCTATAGTTTGCAGGGCTAACCTTCTTGGCATATTCAGATAGTGATGCTTGAGTCTACTGGGGGATCGTCTGAGGTTAACCATCCATTCTCATATTCTAATACTTATGTTTCTTTGGCTTCATCAACATAGCAGCCCACTCTAGATCATATATGCATTGAGTATGGGGTGGTTGGTTATATTAAGAGGAATTGTCCTAATCTCAGACACACTAGTCAATTACGCCAGTGACGTGCTTCCCAAGCCTTGGTACCATCAGGTAGGAGCGGTGGAGGTAGTAGTAGAAATTAGCTATAGAATAGATGTGGTAGTCATCAAGCGGGTAGACGTGGCTACCAAGACAAAGGATAGAGTGAAAGTTTATTAAGATGGTGAGAAAGTGTAATCCCCCAAGAACCTATCCCGAGACGTCACATGGTGCTCAAGGACACACGTGGCCTCAAGCTAATCCTCTAAGCCTGTCATCACCTTCAGAACTCATTATCATGCAAATCATGCAAAGATAAAGAGGAATAACCATGTCGTAAACATACTGAAATACGAAGTAATACTGCCCTGTACAAATAAAATACTGAAATCTCTGTACACGCTGGTACACTAGTTTGACAAAGCCTCTACTACATAGGACTGAGGAGCCATTGGGACAGATCCCCAATGGACTCGTACTAAACTGAAAGTAAACAACCATCTATTAACAAGACAAAATTGGAGACACAGGTCCTCGAACCATGAGGACTCACCAACCGCAAAAATATAGATGAAGGTACTCAAAGATCACTATCGTTGCTGAGATTGAGCATCTAAACCTATATCATGAGGAAATATATAATACAAAAGAGTATGGGAGTTAGTACTTGGGAATGTACTGAGTATGTGGGGGTGGATGCAACATTTTAAATAATATCATAAATGTATAAGAAAATCATGCATGCTGACAATAATAACTCTCTTCGCTTGAATTATCTAAAACATCATTTCCGTAAGTCATCAGTAATAACATATACTTTATAAATCTCATAAATCATTTAAATCAACTCAAACTCTTTGACTCATGACTTAGAGTGACTCGGTAACTCATGGTACTTAGATCATTATGGACGTGGGAGTTTCTTATAACCGACATAACTACACCATATGAGCCGCATGGAGTCCAACATTTTTCCCTCCTAGGGAGAGAACCCCACATTGGCGGAGGTGTTGTACTCTTGCCAGGGAGTACAACCTCAATATCGTTATTACAATCCCATACTCGACCTCTGGCCTACAATTATCAACATGAATCCTACGGTGGCACATAGTTTTGGGAAAATACCATATTTCCTGCTTGGTGCTAAATACTTCTCCCAGACTCAGCTCAAAGCACGTTAGGAAATCCACCTTAATCAATATCAAATCATGGGTCTATTTTAAAGACCAAAACATAAATATATATCTCATCTGCAAATCATAAACATCTTGTGGATTCCTAATCCAACTCAACTCAACACAATCTTTCTCAACATCAAGTACATTTGCTTTTCAAATCATTTTCAAATATCAAAAACTTCAAGGAAACATCATAGGACTCATTCTTGATTTTCAATCTCAAATATCGATATATATTCAATAGTCAAATTTCTCATGGAAAGGCATAACTCATGACACTTGTCTTAAATCGCTTAGAAATCATCAATACGTAATGACAATATACAACTCATAGAATAAATTCTCAATTTAAGAAACATGATGGTGAAATAATCATAAATATCAAAATTATTCAACTCAAATCTCATAAATCATAAATAAAGAAATTTGGGTGCAAACCCACTTGCAAAATCATGTAAATCAATAATAGAAAGTAAATCTTTATGCACAAGAACGAAAGGAGTGTTCTTTTTTAAGCCCCACATACCTTGGATTATAATTTTGGAGATGTAGAAACTTGTTTGGAACTTATTCCTTACACTTTTGAGCTAAGATACTTGATGCCTTTGACTAAGGGAGCTTAATTCTTGGACAACTTGGAGAAATCTATGAAAGATCCTTGAATTTCTTAGAAGGAGTTTTGATTTTTGGGTTGAGAGGAAACCCTAGTTTTCTAGAAAATTCTTGGAGAAATTGGAGAGAAATAGGAGAAAATGATCTTTTCTTTACTACTTTGATGTATATATAAGGCAACAAGGAGTGGAAATGACCAAAATGCCCTTTTGAAAAAGCTGAAATTCGCTGATCGGGGTCTGTGACGGTCGATCTGACGATCTGTCAAGTCTCCTGATGGTCTACCAGATCGTCTATCACTCGAGTGCCAAAACTGGAACGTTCTGCCTCGATGTGACAATCTAAGTGACGATCCGCCAAGTCATTCGTCACTCGAGGGCTAGAAATGAGACATTCTGTCTCGACCTGACAGACCCCTTGACGATCCGTTAACTTTTTAACGGTCTACCATATTGGCCATCACACGGTGACCAGGAATAGGGGTAACTGCCTTTTCTTGACGGGACACTTGACGGTCCACCAAGGACCTGGCGGTCCACCAGGTCGACCGTCAGACTTGGGCGATCTGATATCGCTGAGTAAAATGGCTATAACTCCCTCGTCCAAAATCGGATTTCAATGAAATTGGTATCGATGGAAATCTTATTCAATGCTATACATGATAAAAATTATAAATTAGAGAAATACAACATGGTTTAAACATCAATCTCTTTGGAAGTAATATATATCCACTCAAAAGATGGATTTAGGCTTAAGAAACGATTGGTGTATTGCAGAAAGTTTGTAGGAGTAGTGCTTGGATAGTGAGAAGGCTCACTTCTATGCTTTTTATGGTAGGCCTAAGACTGAGTCTTCAAATGCAATGGCCACAAGTATTATTCTTGTCTGTGACTACATGGAATTTATTTTATTTGACCCAAGTTCCATATTTTGTTATGTTCCTGTAACATTAGCTTTGGATCTGGATTTGGTTTGTGAAATGGTTGATACTCTGTTTATGTGTCTACATAAGTTGACCTTTTGGTGGTAGTTGATCAGGTTTATTGGGCTTGCTCTATTTTGTTCATAGATATCAGACTTGGGTTGATTTAATAATTCTAGACATAATGAATTTTATCATCAACTTGGGAATGATTTAGTTATCTCTATACCATGTAATTCTTGACTGATATACTAAGACAGTCATTATAGCTTTTCTCAGGATGGATAGATTGGAGTATGTGTGTGTGTGGGGGGGGGGTGATTATAAACCTAGTACTTTGAGGCTTATATGACCTAGTGGTATTCTTAAGAGGATGCCCAATACTGAATGGAAGAGGGAGCGAATAGCCATTGATTTTATTGTTTTTCTTTCCAAGACCTTGAGGAAGGATATTCTATTTGGGTGATTGTGGTTGGATTGACTGAATCTGCACACTTCATTTTAGTACAAGTGACTTATAATGCAACCAAACTGTCCAAGATTTATGAGATTATTTAACTACACAAGGTGTTTGTCTCTATTATATCAGATAGAGGTACATAGTTTACTAACTTTTGGGAGAAGTTTCAAGAAGATTGGTGTACTAGATTGGATTTGAGTATAACCTTTCATTGTTAAACTGTTGGGAAGCCTAACTAGATGATCTAAGTGATAAAAGATGTGCTCTGAGCATGTATCATGGATTTAGTGGTCATTAGGACCAGTTCTTACCCTTTCGTGAGTTTGCATTCAACTAAAACAACTATAATTAGAGTATAGGCATGGCTCATTTCAAACTTTTTATCAGAGAAGGTAAAGTTCATCCATTAGGATGTTTAGTGCCTTTGAGGTGAGTCATTGGGGCACTGATTTGTTAAAAAAGTCGCTAGAGATGGTAAGACTCATACCAGAGAAATTTGTAGCAGCTTAAATCAGGAAGAAGAAATATATGAAATGGAAGTTGAGGGAGGTGCATTTTAAGAAGGGCAATTATGTGTTGCTCAAAGTTTCAACATGAATAATGTAATGTGATTCAGGAAAAAGGGTAAGCTTAGTCTAAGGTACATTAGACTATTTTAGGTTTTTTAGGATGTGGTACCCATGTCATATATATTTGACCTACCTCTGAGTTTGTCGGGAATTCATCCTACATTTTGCATGTCGATTCTTTAAAAGTATTATGGAGATGATAATTGTATTATCTATTCAAATGTACTACTACTAATTGAGGACCTATCTTATAAATAAGAATCCATTCCAATTCTAGATAGGGACGTCCATAAGTAGCGAATCAAAATAATTTCATCCATAATAATCTAGTGGAGGAATTTTCCTATTAAGGAGGCCACTTGGAGACTAAAATGGACATGTGCAAGGGTTATCCCTAATTGTTTGTCAATTTAGGCAATTTTTACTTTTTTCTCTTATTTTCTAGTTTTTGTTGGGTGATAAATGATTGTTTAATTGATATCTAATGTAATAATCCATTTTGTCTTTATAGCATTGCATATGGTGTAGGAGTTTAGGCAATGTTTCCCTTAGGATAAGAGTTACAGAAATCTCAGGCTATTTGAATAAAATATGATTTTTCTATGGTATGGAGTCCTTTCATGTCTTGTGATTGTTGTTATGTTGATTATATAGGTACAATGTGATACATAATGAGTTTAGTAATCCATATTAACTTACATTTGGGTGTATAAAACTCCAATTATGATATTTATTATGATAGGATAAAGTTATGTCATAGAAAAACAAGGTTTCCATTGTAGAAAGGAGGAAAACATAAAAATCTTTAAGCTACTATTTAGGCTCCGTTGTAGCATCCCTTGGATCACAATAATGGAGCCTCTATAATGGTTTGGGAGGGGGATCATTATAGCGATCTTTCGTAAGGAATGTTATACCACTATAGTGTGTGGGGAGCCACTATAATGGGCTACTTTCTGCGTTCCAAGTTTAGATATTAATTTATTTCAAAAGTCATTCTAGGACTGTGTAAAGCAATTTTTTCCAATTTTTGGTGATTTCTATTATTGAGGTAATACTATTTTATCATTCTTTTATAAGTTAAATCCTTTAATATCTTGAATCACTAGAATCATGTTTTCGGGAAGAATTTACAGTTTAAGCCCTTAAAATGATAAATTAAAGAGAATGGTCCTTGGGTAGGCTTAAAATGAGGGTAGACTTAAAATCAACTATAAATTGTTCTAGAGTGGCAGATTTAACTTCTTAACATATATTTCTTCCTTTTTAATGTAAGTTATAGGAAAACTGGATGGATTAATGAGTGAAAACCCCCTAATTAGGGATTTAGGCTATTAATTGGAATTAAAACCTATGGGTTTTAGTTTCTAATGCTTGTAATTGGAGAATGGATTATTAACTTCTCCTGATTTACTATTTGTAGAACAAGAATTACTAGAGAATGCAAGAAAAAGGAAATCTTTGGAAAATTAAAACATTAAGGGATTGTGTTTGAGGTATTTTATGATTTAAATGTTGTTATAGACTTATTCTAATTTTTGTGCCTATCCATAAGTTGAATGATTGTGAATAGGCCTTCGAACATACTTGTGATTGGTGAAAGATTGGTAATTGATTTTATTGGTACTAGTGATAAACCTTGAATTTGACTAAGTGTCCAGATGAATTGTGTTTTGACATATCTGGTGCACTTCATCATATTATTATTGTTACTTATTGGTATTTTTACACTTTATGATATTTTAAGGGTTGGGTACCATATCTATACATATTGCTTACAACATAATATTTGGAGGGTTAGTACTATACTTATACAATACATGTCCCTTTTAGGTCATGACTATTGGGAATATATAATCCTTTGGTATGTGTGTAAACTTTCATGATCCGATCGATGGTTATGATACATTATTTCATATCATTTATCGCTGATTTTATAGTTGTTTCGGCATATAGGTTGTGTCAACTAAAAGTTGCTTGACACTACTTGTAAAACAACTTGATGAATGTAACTTTTTCACTATCTAAATTATCGGATTGTGAGAACACCTATTCTAATCCTATAATGACCCTCTAGTTTATTTTATCAAATTTTGTGCAATTTTGGTATGTTGATCCTTTCTATATCGGCTACAGGTCATTATTATTAAGGAATTATTCTCAGACCAAAACTCCTAGTAAACAACCTTGAATGAGAATTCTGACAGTGACATCATCTCTAAAACACTGAGTGACATTATCTCTAAAATAGAGTTTATGCTTAGGGACCCTTGGCCTAGGTCCCAAGGCTTCTACACTCATTTTGGGATAGTGGTCGAAAATTGGTTAAAAACGCACATGGAGTTTTAGGTCTACATTTTTCCTAAACGACCTCTTTTGGAAACTCTATTGATTTCATTAAGTTCTAATGTCATTTTTGATGGGGTGGCATTATTTCTTTACATCTATGTTACTTAGAATGATCCTGATACACCCAAATAAAAAATTAAGAAAGTGTGAGTTTCAGGTGCACCGCCTGAGCAACCCCCTTGTCACCTAGGTGGTGTTGCGTTAGCTACAAACGGTGTCTTCTAGGTGATGGTTGGCTACCAAGCTTGAGGTCAAGCTTAAGGCAATGGTTGGGTATTAAACATCAACAAAGACTTGTTGGCTCTAATTTTGATTTTTTATTTTTTCAAATAACAACTTGAAGTTGTGATAGATTTTGGAGTATGGATGCTTACTCTACAACATGATCGGTTTGGATAGTTAAGATTGAGTATTTCATCTTTAATTTTAAGGTTTTAGCTATGGAATGCATTACTTAATTGCAACTTATTTCCAGATTTGTTTCAGTTGAGCATTGGTTTATAGGCTAACTAAGCCTACTCTTTACCTACCGATTGGTTATATGGAGTTCAAATGGGTTATTCTTTATAAATGATCAAGGGATCGTCCGTTGACACGATATTTATTTCTACTACTCTTGACCTAGGTTCCTAGTGCTTATTAGAATTTTGAATGTCTTCTTAGTGGGATAAACGTATTCTACTTAGGCTTAGCCTGGTTATATCCATAGTTAGTAGAGCATTCTAGAGAAGATCATTTAGTTTCGAGATTTGTGCGTTAAACTTATGAATATGGGGCTTGAGAATCATTCAAACTCCTCGTAGCTTTGGCTAGAGATCGTAAGCGTTGATCATTCTATTCGTGTATTCTAGTGAAACCTTATGGTCTTATTCTTATGCTTTCCTTTATAGATTTTGGAAAATCATCTTTAGAGTTTTGAAGTCTATGTGATGTGATCATGCATACAAGATTTAGTTGACATTCTGTGCATATAGACTAGATAGTAGGATTAAAAAGGTAATAGGGCGTTGGATTTGGGAATTTGGAGTTGGTATCATGGTTCATGCCTTAGGTGGTCTTTATCTTGATTAAGTTTTTTCTTGGACGTGCAGGTATCAGTGTGATGTCCCTATAGTGTGGTCTGGGTTTTTGTTCTTTAGTTGTGTTTGGCTTAGTTATAGGCTAATTTGGTTGTTGAGAATGAGTTTTGGGGAATTTGGAAAGCGAAGTAAGGAAGTTGGCAAAAAAGGGATACCTTTAGTGAAATCCCTTGAAAGTATTAGTTTAACAAAGAGGTTATGTCATGACCCGAACCAGGTCCTGGCTGTGACGGGAATCTCCAATCCACCGTGGACCGGAGACTACCTCGTGAACCTAACCAAACCCCATACACCACCCAATAATGGCTGAATTCCAAATATATAAACAAGATAGCATAAGATAAGTTCAAAGAATAAATGATATGTCTATAGTCGATAACCGACAATCGACCAAACACATCTAACCAACATCACCAGAGTCCATAGTAATCCAATAAAGCCTTAATGCAAAAAGAACCAAAAACCAGTCTTGGTCGGGACATGTCTCCGACTCTGACAATGACAATGATAATGAAAACTCTCAATCCTAATCTATGATAAGAATTGATGAAATGTCTAAGTCTTTTGGAGAATGGAAGCTCATTAATTCACTACAACGAACTTCCGAACCTAGCCAATCCACCTAACTCTACACAAGAAAAGTAAAGATATCTCCAATGCCTGCATCACGTGGGGATACAGCGTTTGGCGACGGTTAGTGGGTTGATCAC